>NC_134410.1:123666399-124039609 GCF_038048845.1 Mixophyes fleayi | reverse complement strand
TCCATCTCCCAGACAGGTACAGTACTAACGTCCCATCACTGTGATAAGCGGAGGTCACGCAGGTATATACGTCCCATCTCCCAGACAGGTACAGTACTAACGTCCCATCAGTGTGATAAGCGGAGGTCACGCAGGTATATACGTCCCATCTCCCAGACAGGTACAGTACTAACGTCCCATCACTGTGATAAGCGGAGGTCACGCAGGTATATACGTCCCATCTCCCAGACAGGTGCAGTACTAACGTCCCATCACTGTGATAAGCGGAGGTCACGCAGGTATATACGTCCCATCTCCCAGACAGGTACAGTACTAACGTCCCATCAGTGTGATAAGCTGAGGTCACGCAAGTATATACGTCCCATCTCCCAGACAGGTACAGTACTAACGTCCCATCACTGTGATAAGCTGAGGTCACACAGGTATATACGTCCCATCTCCCAGACAGGTACAGTACTAACGTCCCATCACTGTGATAAGCTGAGGTCACGCAGGTATATACGTCCCATCTCCCAGACAGGTACAGTACTAACGTCCCGTCACTGTGATAAGCTGAGGTCACACAGGTATATACGTCCCATCTCCCAGACAGGTACAGTACTAACGTCCCATCACTGTGATAAGCTGAGGTCACACAGGTATATACGTCCCATCTCCCAGACAGGTGCAGTACTAACGTCCCATCACTGTGATAAGCTGAGGTCACACAGGTATATACGTCCCATCTCCCAGACAGGTGCAGTACTAACGTCCCATCACTGTGATAAGCTGAGGTCACACAGGTATATACGTCCCATCTCCCAGACAGGTACAGTACTAACGTCCCATCACTGTGATAAGCTGAGGTCACACAGGTATATACGTCCCATCTCCCAGACAGGTACAGTACTAACGTCCCATCAGTGTGATAAGCTGAGGTCACACAGGTATATACGTCCCATCTCCCAGACAGGTACAGTACTAACGTCCCATCATTGTGATAAGCTGAGGTCACACAGGTATATACGTCCCATCTCCCAGACAGGTACAGTACTAACGTCCCATCACTGTGATAAGCGGAGGTCACGCAGGTATATACGTCCCATCTCCCAGACAGGTACAGTACTAACGTCCCATCACTGTGATAAGCGGAGGTCACGCAGGTATATACGTCCCATCTCCCAGACAGGTACAGTACTAACGTCCCATCACTGTGATAAGCGGAGGTCACACAGGTATATACGTCCCATCTCCCAGACAGGTACAGTACTAACGTCCCGTCACTGTGATAAGCGGAGGTCACGCAGGTATATACGTCCCATCTCCCAGACAGGTACAGTACTAACGTCCCATCACTGTGATAAGCTGAGGTCACGCAGGTATATACGTCCCATCTCAAAGACAGGTACAGTACTAACGTCCCATCACTGTGATAAGCGGAGGTCACGCAGGTATATACGTCCCATCTCCCAGACAGGTACAGTACTAACGTCCCGTCACTGTGATAAGCTGAGGTCACACAGGTATATACGTCCCATCTCCCAGACAGGTACAGTACTAACGTCCCATCACTGTGATAAGCTGAGGTCACGCAGGTATATACGTCCCATCTCCCAGACAGGTACAGTACTAACGTCCCATCACTGTGATAAGCTGATGTCACGCAGGGATATACGTCCCATCTCCCAGACAGGTGCAGTACTAACGTCCCATCACTGTGATAAGCGGAGGTCACGCAGGTATATACGTCCCATCTCCCAGACAGGTACAGTACTAACATCCCATCACTGTGATAAGCTGAGGTCACGCAGGTATATACGTCCCATCTCCCAGACAGGTACAGTACTAACGTCCCATCACTGTGATAAGCTGAGGTCACACAGGTATATACGTCCCATCTCCCAGACAGGTACAGTACTAACATCCCATCAGTGTGATAAGCGGAGGTCACACAGGTATATACGTCCCATCTCCCAGACAGGTACAGTACTAACGTCCCATCACTGTGATAAGCGGAGGTCACACAGGTATATACGTCCCATCTCCCAGACAGGTACAGTACTAACGTCCCATCACTGTGATAAGCTGAGGTCACGCAGGTATATACGTCCCATCTCCCAGACAGGTACAGTACTAACGTCCCGTCACTGTGATAAGCGGAGGTCACACAGGTATATACGTCCCATCTCCCAGACAGGTACAGTACTAACGTCCCATCACTGTGATAAGCGGAGGTCACACAGGTATATACGTCCCATCTCCCAGACAGGTACAGTACTAACGTCCCATCACTGTGATAAGCTGAGGTCACGCAGGTATATACGTCCCATCTCCCAGACAGGTACAGTACTAACGTCCCGTCACTGTGATAAGCTGAGGTCACACAGGTATATACGTCCCATCTCCCAGACAGGTACAGTACTAACGTCCCATCACTGTGATAAGCGGAGGTCACACAGGTATATACGTCCCATCTCCCAGACAGGTACAGTACTAACGTCCCCATCACTGTGATAAGCTGAGGTCACGCAGGTATATACGTCCCATCTCCCAGACAGGTACAGTACTAACGTCCCGTCACTGTGATAAGCTGAGCTCACACAGGTATATACGTCCCATCTCCCAGACAGGTACAGTACTAACGTCCCATCACTGTGATAAGCGGAGGTCACGCAGGTATATACGTCCCATCTCCCAGACAGGTACAGTACTAACGTCCCATCACTGTGATAAGCTGAGGTCACGCAGGTATATACGTCCCATCTCCCAGACAGGTACAGTACTAACATCCCATCAGTGTGATAAGCGGAGGTCACACAGGTATATACGTCCCATCTCCCAGACAGGTACAGTACTAACGTCCCATCACTGTGATAAGCTGATGTCACGCAGGTATATACGTCCCATCTCCCAGACAGGTACAGTACTAACGTCCCGTCACTGTGATAAGCGGAGGTCACGCAGGTATATACGTCCCATCTCCCAGACAGGTACAGTACTAACGTCCCGTCACTGTGATAAGCGGAGGTCACACAGGTATATACGTCCCATCTCCCAGACAGGTACAGTACTAACGTCCCATCACTGTGATAAGCTGAGGTCACGCAGGTATATACGTCCCATCTCCCAGATACGTACAGTACTAACGTCCCATCACTGTGATAAGCTGAGGTCACGCAGGTATATACGTCCCATCTCCCAGACAGGTACAGTACTAACATCCATCAGTGTGATAAGCTGAGGTCACGCAGGTATATACGTCCCATCTCCCAGACAGGTACAGTACTAACATCCCATCAGTGTGATAAGCTGAGGTCACACAGGTATATACGTCCCATCTCCCAGACAGGTACAGTACTAACGTCCCATCACTGTGATAAGCTGATGTCACGCAGGTATATACGTCCCATCTCCCAGACAGGTACAGTACTAACGTCCCGTCACTGTGATAAGCGGAGGTCACGCAGGTATATACGTCCCATCTCCCAGACAGGTACAGTACTAACGTCCCGTCACTGTGATAAGCTGAGGTCACACAGGTATATACGTCCCATCTCCCAGACAGGTACAGTACTAACGTCCCATCACTGTGATAAGCGGAGGTCACGCAGGTATATACGTCCCATCTCCCAGACAGGTACAGTACTAACGTCCCGTCACTGTGATAAGCTGAGGTCAAGCAGGTATATACGTCCCATTTCCCAGACAGGTACAGTACTAACGTCCCATCACTGTGATAAGCGGAGGTCACGCAGGTATATACGTCCCATCTCCCAGACAGGTACAGTACTAACGTCCCATCACTGTGATAAGCGGAGGTCACACAGGTATATACGTCCCATCTCCCAGACAGGTACAGTACTAACGTCCCATCACTGTGATAAGCGGAGGTCACACAGGTATATACGTCCCATCTCCCAGACAGGTACAGTACTAACGTCCCATCACTGTGATAAGCTGAGGTCACGCAGGTATATACGTCCCATCTCCCAGACAGGTACAGTACTAACGTCCCGTCACTGTGATAAGCTGAGGTCACGCAGGTATATACGTCCCATCTCCCAGATACGTACAGTACTAACGTCCCATCACTGTGATAAGCTGAGGTCACGCAGGTATATACGTCCCATCTCCCAGACAGGTACAGTACTAACATCCCATCAGTGTGATAAGCTGAGGTCACGCAGGTATATACGTCCCATCTCCCAGACAGGAAACAGTACTAACATCCCATCAGTGTGATAAGCTGAGGTCACACAGGTATATACGTCCCATCTCCCAGACAGGTACAGTACTAACGTCCCATCACTGTGATAAGCTGATGTCACGCAGGTATATACGTCCCCATCTCCCAGACAGGTACAGTACTAACGTCCCGTCACTGTGATAAGCGGAGGTCACGCAGGTATATACGTCCCATCTCCCAGACAGGTACAGTACTAACGTCCCATCACTGTGATAAGCTGAGGTCACACAGGTATATACGTCCCATCTCCCAGACAGGTACAGTACTAACGTCCCATCACTGTGATAAGCGGAGGTCACGCAGGTATATACGTCCCATCTCCCAGACAGGTACAGTACTAACGTCCCGTCACTGTGATAAGCGGAGGTCACACAGGTATATACGTCCCATCTCCCAGACAGGTACAGTACTAACGTCCCGTCACTGTGATAAGCTGAGGTCAAGCAGGTATATACGTCCCATCTCCCAGACAGGTACAGTACTAACGTCCCATCACTGTGATAAGCGGAGGTCACGCAGGTATATACGTCCCATCTCCCAGACAGGTACAGTACTAACGTCCCATCACTGTGATAAGCGTGAGGTCACACAGGTATATACGTCCCATCTCCCAGACAGGTACAGTACTAACGTCCCATCACTGTGATAAGCTGAGGTCACGCAGGTATATACGTCCCATCTCCCAGACAGGTACAGTACTAACGTCCCATCACTGTGATAAGCTGAGGTCACACAGGTATATACGTCCCATCTCCCAGACAGGTACAGTACTAACGTCCCATCACTGTGATAAGCTGAGGTCACGCAGGTATATACGTCCCATCTCCGAGACAGGTACAGTACTAACGTCCCATCACTGTGATAAGCTGAGGTCACACAGGTATATACGTCCCATCTCAAAGACAGGTACAGTACTAACGTCCCATCACTGTGATAAGCGGAGGTCACGCAGGTATATACGTCCCATCTCCCAGACAGGTACAGTACTAACGTCCCATCACTGTGATAAGCTGAGGTCACGCAGGTATATACGTCCCATCTCCCAGACAGGTACAGTACTAACGTCCCATCACTGTGATAAGCGGAGGTCACGCAGGTATATACGTCCCATCTCGCTCTGCAGTCTGTTTTTTGCATTTCCACAAGTCCACACATCATCCTGCGCAAGCGTCTGCTCGTCCGCAACTGCTAACTTGTTCTCCAAACCTACGCGCTTTTGCAGGAATGTAAGCACGCTGTACCACCAGAGTTAGTGGACGGGGCACTTGCTAGTTCACCTCTACATTGCAGTGTATAAATAAAGCTGCCCAGTGTTTCTGTGTATTATCCCAGCAGGCACATAAAAATACATTTGTACCCTTGTATCACAGCATGGTTTGTCCAAGTGCATATTTGCTGGATTTACTCCTAAGTCTGTTGCATAACAGTGCCCCCTGCTGGCCATTTTAATGTCCACAAGGATTTGTACGTTTCACATCATTATTTTTGGCTGAAATTATGTTTGACGGAAGACTCTCAATCATCCTAAGAAACGTACCCTGGTGCTTTACGCTCCATATTTACACCATTTATCTTGCTTACATTTCCATGTATAGAGTAGGCCTTATTCTAGGGCTCAGAGCATGCTGGGACTTGTAGTTCTACACACTTGGCGAGCCACAGGTCATCTACCTTTGCTCTAAGCTCTGTGTACTTTTACCCTGGGGTACTATGGAGCAGATTTTCGCATCAGAGCTGCTGCGTGCGGACTGTCTAATGAGGTCCATTCCGGGAGGTGACAGATTCCAGAACAGTAATCGCTTAATAAATAACTTTTTCTTCCACCACCGCTTCCCATAGACGTCACTCTGACCCACCGATTTTCTGCTTGAACTAACCTCGTTTCTGTTAGTTAATCAATATAAAAGTCTTGTTGTAGATCAGTCTGTTAATTGGGCTTAAGGAGCTGAGGCAAAAAGTCAGAGTTTTGTTTGGGAACAGGCAAATATTTCCCCCTCTCGTGCAGTGAAGAGCCCTGTTGGCGGGATAGCTCACCCTGGGGTGAGCGTGCCAAGTGTACAGGCATACCTGCTCGTCAGGGGTAGATTATATATATATATATATATATATATATATACACACACAAGTTAACCCGTGCATGATACTCATGCATTCTAGTCAAATCAAGAACTTAAGGTCTTAAAAAGGTTCTTGTCATGCATTTGGGCCTAGCCCAGGCCTCCTCAGGGGAAGAGCGTTACTTCCCGACGCAAGCGCCCTTTTTAATGTGTTCATGAGGTAAAATTACCTCACGAAAATGAGTTTGACCCCTCAACTCGTAAATTTAGCCTTTACTACCCCTCCCACGGGGGGAAGGGGGGGATGATGGAAGTTAACTGACTTGACTATTCTAATTTTTTTGTCAAATAATGTCAGTATACCAAATTTCAGGTCAATTGGATGAGCCCTTTCTGAGAAAATAGTTTTTTCCACACACACACACACTAACGCACGCCTCTACACATGTGTGTTCATGAGGTAAAATTACCTCACGAAAATGAGTTTGAGCCCTACCAAATTTCAGCCCTTTTTGATTTTTTTTTCCCCACACACACTAAGAATTTAGTAGGTCAGTGTATAACTCTGCCCAGCAGGTGGCGCTGCAACTTGGTTTTTTTTTTTCCACACACAGACGCCACTAAGAATTTATATATTAGATGGGCAGGGGGTGACATCTAAAGGTTCTGCTGAAAACTAGAATGAAGGACCATCAGCGGGACCTCTCCCACACGCTGAAATTGAGGCTTCTAAGGCCAGGTACCCACTGGCGTTGCGGGAACATTTTTCAACACCAGTAAAAACAGGAGTGTAAACGTATGTCAAAGACATTGGTTTCAGCATTTTCACTAGCACTTGGAGCCCACTGTAGGCTCTCACAACGCGTTTGTTCGCAGTTAGTGCTTGCGGATAGAACAAGATGTGTTCTGAGAAACGGAAAGCTACCGCAAACACCAGTCACAGTTGTAGCGGATGTGGTGGCGGAAGAATAAAGGCTTCTAGGTCACCCTGTTCTTCTAGCGTTAAAACCGCTAGTAAAGTAATGAAGGTAACGCCAGTAGAACGCAGTACATCAACGTAACAGCGATCTATAACTTTTGTGTCTTCCAGATACAAGCTGTGGGTGGACACTTGCTCTGAGATATTTGGAGGTCTGGATATCTGCGCTGTGGAAGCTCTGCACGGGAAAGACGGGAAAGATCACATTATAGAGGTGAGCGCTGCGTCTCAGGGGCTCTGCTATGGGTCTACATAGGTGCCTCATTCTCCATCAGCCAGTCAACTTTCTCCTTTCTCACCCCATTCAAAATCAATGTACCCCATGCCAACTTCAGCGCTCATTGTACTCGTATCTGAACAAGCGCTTAATGGTATTATACTGTATATATTGTAAGATTATTTGCCACTGTGTTGCTGGAAAGATGTGTTATCAGTAAAACCTTGGATTGTTTTAAGCTCTTTCACTGGTAAACCTCTGTATTAACTCTCTATTGTGAGCAAAGAGTACAGTTCTCTCACTTTCATTGGTGAGATGAAAAGTTGGTGGCAACTTATTTGTTTTTTTATCATAGCATTTTTTAAGTCATCCTCTCTTTTGAACCAACTACTTTCCTTCCTGGGCTCAAGGTACAAGATTTAAATAAATAAATCCCTTTCTTCTTGGTTTTCTCTCTCACCCAGGTCGTGGGCTCCTCTATGCCTCTAATCGGAGACCAGCAGGAAGAGGACCGGCTGCTGATCACAGATCTGGTGGTCAGTAAGATGGCCCAGTTTCTTCAATGCACCTCATCTCCGAGCCGTTCCATGCACGGACCTCAGCCACAGGTATTTGAGGGAGACAACCCGCTCAATAAATTTACCAACTGCACAAAGTGCAGGACCGCAGTGTGCAAAGTGCTTGTCTGACTAGTCCATTCCAAGATGTAAACCCTCTTCCTGGTCCTCAGAACTCCTCCGGTAAATAAGTAGGCGTCTGGCTTTGTGGATACGCCATTGCCCTTATTTATTTCCTCGCCTCCGTTCATGAGAGTGAGGGGGACATCATAACCGTCTTTATTACATCTGGCTCTTTTGTGTGTTTGAATCTTTCATTACATTGGTTGAATTGTGTTTAGAAATGCTCTTTAACCACAAAAGCGGAAGGTGCTTAATGTTTATTGTTAAAAGTGTAAGACGTGTCCCAAGTTCTGGGACCTTGTGATGATAGATAAAAAAAAACAAAAAAAAACTGTGCGCTGTCTCGCCAAGCAAGGACCAAGTCTGCCCTCTCCATCCCTCTACCTTATTTAAATATCTTTGTGATCTTTTTTTTCTTCATAGGCTCAAGTCGTTCACTCTCGATCTGCGACTCCCGTTCAGCAACAGAGACCCCCTCCACAAGGTAAGGACCTTTCCATGTAGAATCGCCTTTTTTGTAACATATTGTCTATTAAAATGACCTCCAGCAGCCGACGCCTCAAGTAACAGCATGGATTACTTCAATACGATTATCGTTTGTCTTAGGAGGGCCTCCGGCAGCCCAGGTTCCTCAGCGACAAGGACCTCCCTCGCAGCCGAGGCCTCCACCACAAGGACAACAGCTTCAGGGTTTAGGACCTCAGCCATCGCAACACCCACCAAACCTCCCCAGTCCAGGAGCACAACAACGGCAAATCATCCCCCAGCAGCAGCAGCAGCAGCAGCCACCCCCCCAGCAGATTAGGCCCCAACAAGCTTCACCCCGACAATCTCAATCCCCCCAAAGGCAGCCAAGCCCTCAAGGTGCACAGTCACCCCAACGCCAGCAGCAGATCCCTCCCATGCCAGCAGGTCCAAAGCCAATGGGTGTCCAGCCCCCTCAACCTCGGCAACCTGGCCCTCCTAGACAGCCAGTTCCTGCAGGGCCCCAGCAGAAACCCCCACCTCCAGTCCATCAACAACAGCAGCACGGCATCCGCCAACCGGGACAGCAACCACCACTGCAGCAACGGCAGTCCGCTCCCGGCGGCCCCCAACAACAGCCGCCTCAGCAGCAGCACCAACCGCCACAGCGACCCATGACCCAGCAGCCCAGGCCTAACCCTCAAGCACCTGGGCAGGGTCCGTCGCGTCCCGGTGGGCCCCAAAAGCCTCAGCTGGCTCAGAAGCCGGGCCCAGAGCTACCCCCACCCCAGCCGCAGCTGAAGTAAGAGCCCTCGAGGTTCTGGGTGGGCCACACAGGTTTCAGCTTCATATACTACCTTTTTGCATGCCTTTTGTTGCATGCTGCTTAAGTGAGGTAGACACAGCTTTTCAGAGACGGAGCCACCTTGCGCTCATACTTATTTATGGTTTTCTGTACTTGGCCCTGTTGGGTCTCGATGGCAGCTCCCAGGTTACACGGGACACCTAAAACAGGCAGGTTTTTAAAATTAGGATGCAAGATTTAGTGCTGTCTGGCGGGTTCAGTGGGTGAACGAGATTGATCATGTTTTAGGATTTAAGGACACTTGATTTCAAGGATCAGAATGTAGAAGGTGTCCGAGACTTGTGGATATTTTAGTGTGAATGATTAATAGTGCATGACTTTAACTGATCATTATCTCTCTCTCCCTCCTCCTCCAACACACTCCTCCTCTACCTCCCCCTGATACAACCCACATATATAACACATCCCCTCCCTCGTTTCTTGTGTCCCATGTCCTTATATATCTCCTAAACCTTCTGTTCTCCTAATTCTTCTCTCCTCCATGTCTTCTCAACACCATTGTTTATCTTTCCACACATTCCTGCTCTCCCTCGATCTTCTCTGGTCTCCATCTTTATAAAAAAAAAAACCCATCCTTTCAATTTTGAAATCTCCATTATCCTCCCATCCCACTTCCCATTTGTCCTCATCATTGGCCATCACCTCACATTGTTCTCCAGTAAGTCCCAATCCCTTACCAGCTCCTTCACCCTTGCAGACTCACCAGCTCCACGTTCCAGCCTTAGTCACGATGAGGTGAAAGCCGAAACCATCCGCAACCTGAGGAAATCCTTCGCCAGTCTCTTCTCAGACTGAAGGGGGTCTTTCGGGAATCATTAATCCCCTCCGAACCACGTCACACCTTCTCCCAACCCAACATTGCGGCTCTTGTGTCTAATCCCGCTCCCTCACCTGTGTGCACGGCTTAATCTACTCCCGAAAACTGCCAAATGAAGAGGTAGATACGGAGAGACCGATCATAAAATCACGGGAGGAAGAGAGAGAACTCTAGAGTCTATATACCATATATAAATAATTTATACATATATATTCTGTAATACCGGAGCAAAGAGCTCTCGCAATGGTAGAATGCTGAGGGCCTTTTTTAGATGGTCAAGGACAACGAATGTCAGGACGACAGTCACCCTGGGGAACCGATAGAGGAGTTCTATCGGGGAACCTCGTTGGGGGCCTGTGATTGTGTGCCAGTCTTCTGTTTGTGTAAATATATATGTATACAAATATATATTCATGGATATTAATATATTGAACCCTGTAACAGTAAAAGTTAAGTTAATTTTGTTTGTTTGTCTGTTCTCTCTACCGTCACTTCTCTGCGCTTCTCCCAGCTTCTCTCTTTATCTATCCCTCCTGCTTCTGTCTTACGCTCCTTTCCTTTTGACCTGTGATGTGTTGCTCCCTTCCCGGCTGTGATCCAATTGGCAGATATTTTGTTGACATCCAAATGAAGGGGCATAGCTTCAGTCTCCAGCATTGTCTTCTTCCCTCCCCCTTTTTGAGCCTGGTTGGACCCCAATCCCCTGTTTCTTCCGCTTTGTGTTTCCATCCATCCCAGGTCTAATTTCGTGTGACAGTAACACTATTGTAACGTGTGTAACTTAAGCTTTCTGTGGGGTACTATCGTGATATGATTGTTAGTAAGCAAAACCATGTTCTTAGTATTCAGAGTAATATATTATGACTATATTAAAAGAACTTATTCTATTACCTGCACAGAGCAGGAGCCATGAGATGTGTGTGTAACGTTTGTCAGCGTTTGTGTGAAAATGTGAACCCCAAAAAGGGGCAAGAAAATGTGATTTGTCCAAATTAAACGATTCTCTGAAAGCAAAATGGTGGCACTGTGTAGTTATTGAGAGCATCGGAGACAGACGCTATTGTACTACATACACTGAAAACAATGACTTATTGTGAAAAGTTAGATATGAAACCAGGTAAGAAATAGTTCTGTAGCAGCCTCGCTGCGATTTATTGGTTTAAATCTGGGACTTGGGGGCGGATCCTCAGACATACATGACAGTGGGCACGGAGCAACCAAAAAGTAATTTCAAAAATAATTAAATGGAATTATTCTCACAACCAAGGAAAAAGGAAAAAAATGCCTTTCACCCTCACATATAAAAATGTTTATGTCAATTGTATCTTAAGTTAAATCAGCAAACCTTGTATAGAATGAGATGGTGAAAGGGTTTAAAAGAATGAATATAAAGCGAGATTAGCCGTGTATACATATCCTTAATAATAATAATATATAATATTTAGATTAAGGACAACGTTTGGCCAGGAGAACGTCTCACCAATGTTCACATGCTGTACTTATTACAAGAGGTAAGTACATCCCAAATATATTGTGTTGTATATATCACTAACTCCCCCCCTCCCTAGAGCAGGCCTGTCCAACCTGCGGCCCTTCAGGTGTTGTGAAACTACAAGCCCCAGCATGCTTTTCTGGTAGACAACCAGTTGATAGCTGGAAGGGCATGCTGGGACTTGTAGTTTCACAACATCTGGAGGGCCGCAGGTTGGACAGGCCTGCCCTAGAGGATAAAATAAATCACTTAACACTGGGTGTGCAGTGACATTGGACTACAAAATATCATGTCTAGATTGGAGGTAGGTAATCTGACTGGCCGACTGTTGAAGAACTAGTAGTCCCAGAATGCAATGCAGCATGTGGATGGCAGAGTATGCTGGGACTAGTAGTTACATAGCAGCTCTAAAGCCACATGTTGCCCTGATATAGATGATGCCATATTCTGCCGTTATCCACTGTAGCTCCAGCAATAATCGGAAACGTAATCTTACACTACACAGACAGGGGGCAGTCTTGTCCTGAAGGGGGTTAGGGACAGACAAGGACCTTGGGTAAACATTTTTAGGTGTGTTTGACCATGGTCTTATCTCCAATCACAGAAGAGCAGGGAATGAAGTGAGTGGAGTTAAGAATGCATTCTAATCCTTTAATTGGATACGTGCTAAAAGCAGCACAGAGTATTTCAATTCAGCCAACTCCTATGTGTACATTGATAGGCAAGTGTGAAGGGGGAGGGGGTCCAATAGGAGCATTTAAACATTAACTACCAGAGCACACACGTCTATGTGAAACCATTTCATAGCTTCACCTTGGTGTTATTCTGATTTTAAAATCAGCACTGATAACTTGTAGTAATACTGACATGCCAGGTTAGCAGGATTTACCATTGCACGTGATCAATCCCCCCCCCCCCCCCCCTGCAATATGTCAACCGCTCACTGAAGGCGTGAAGCCTCCAGGTGTGCATGGTGCCTCCAATACAATTCGAGAACACAGGGATCATATCGCCGCTGTGTTGTGACGCTACGGTTGCTGAGAACCGAATAACCAGCAGGAGAGACGATGGCACAATCACCACATCCTGCCAACTACAGCACCACCTAACCCCCTAGACTGATCAGATACAGTTCTGTGGCTTATTCTATTGCCGTTGTCACGATTACACTGGGAAAGTGGACGTATACCTGTGAGCAGTTCCTGCTACTGAGCAAAGAGACACGGAGTCTAACCAGGGACCCCCGCAAGGAGGTTTGGTCTTAGCTGCGCGAGACACACAGGTCCTGGCACGTAGACAGTCGCCAGCGACGGAGCTGGAGTTACGAAGAGTAGCTAGTAGACCAGCCTGGCGAGTACCAGGAGATCCAAATGAAGGCAGAAATGTGAAGCAGGAGAATGGTCGAGGAAGACGAGGTCAAGCCAGGAATGGCGCCTGACAGCAGTCTTTGTCCTTGTCCAAGTCCGCTTCTTGAGACAGACTGTATGGCAGTATCCAGTGAGCAACTGATATATCATGTCAACAAGAATAAAGTAAAACCCTCTCACAGAAGAACAAAAATATTTCACTTCTGTCCATAACTTTGATGTGCTCTATGCATTGGATACCATTCTATCCAGAGAAAGCCTGTTGTATCGCAGGCCAATGAGCAAAGTTGCGCTCAGAAGACATGGCTGAAATGCACAGATGTCAGAAAGATACAAGTTACAGGAGGGTATCTACAAACAGGGTCACGTGGACAATCCCCCCCCCCCCTTTCTCTTAAGGGAGAGGGGGAGAGAGACTATTTGGGGCAATATTTGGACACGAGGCTTAAACTGGGTACACACTACAGGTTTTTCACTCGATAAACGACCATTAGGTCAGATATCTTATTGGTGTGTACGCTCCCACGATCATGTTTTATCGTACCAAAGCACATTGTGTCGTCATTTGATTTTATAAATGGACTAAAAACCTCTCTAACGACGGAAGAATGTTGTTCCAATCCTGCACCGTGTATGTACTCAGGACCGGCAGTCTCCATAAATCTCCATAGGGTGTACAAAGTCAGGATCTTTACAGCCGATGGTTCTTACAGATGAAGAGCACAGATCTGACGGTAAGTCGTGTACAGTGTGTACACAGGAATCGGCTGATTGGGACTTTCAGTCGTTGGTAAACTTGTTACAGATATCTCATTAGGAGCCGTGTACCCAGCTTTAAGCAGAGGATAAAAACAGTTTATTATTTTGATTGCCCCCCCAAGTGGCCGGATCAAGGTCAGATTTCACCATACACATGTGGACGAACCTTTGAGGTCTGGCCAATTAGATACTTCTAAATGAAATGTGGAATTGGGAGCGGTGGTTGTTTTGGACCCATAACTACTGTGATTGTGGCCAATCTGATATAAAATAAGCTCATTGAGTATCCAAATAACAGTGTTTGTGGCACATCTACTCTCTATACAGTTCTGCCACCTTGGGAGACGTTTGAAGTTTTACGAAGTTGTATCTGAAAAAGTCAAAAAGTTGTATTTTAAACGTGTTTCCAGTGGCCTTTTATCATTCTGATCTCCTGCCGCCAAATACATCCACTAGCGATAATATCACAATGTATCACCAACCAAGGCTGTATCCTAGTACACCATGTGGTAGGCTCTGCTGATGAGTCATAGATTACCAGGCTCTGATTAAGGGGAAGCTGCACGATCTGGCTCTGTGATAATAGCAACAATGGTACATCAGAACTATCCTTTACAACAAATATGGTAATAAAATGGTGACTTCAGAGAATATCCCACAGGCAAATATACTACGAAGTCTGAAAATATATCTTTTTTACTTTCCCATATTACAATCCCTAATAGACTCATATGAAGCTCCAAAGTTGCCGGCTCCTTAGTGTTCGGCCGTTCCACGGGACGTATAATGTCCTATATACTGGAAAATAAGCATCGTGGGTCTGTAGATCAGAGGCCCTTGGTCATTATCCTTAGATGAATGTTTATAAAATGTTTTTTCTTATAGATAAAACTGGGTACACTCTGTATAAATCCACATTTGTTGACCCAAGGAGACTACTTTGTAAATAGAATCCCTATCATGTCTTTAACAGTTGGTTAGATACACTTTTTAGTAGACTGTATCTAGCAGCTATCCGACATTTTAGTGTGCACCTTCAGGCCAGTGGGTAGCTGTAAGCAGTCCTGCGAGTCAAATGCCAGAGGTCTATATTGATATTTGGTCTTTAAACTGCATCAGTGTGTAAATGGATGCAGGGTCATAACATAGTGATCAACAGTCCTTAAACTTGTTGCAGTTTTCTTTTCCGGCGCACAAGGTTAGGTCAGTAAAACCACGTGGCATTCATTCGGATATTTGCCTGGGTGTGAAAATATGTCCCACGTCCATGGTACTGTGGCCGATAAGGTTAATGACGGGTACACTTTCCATCGGTGCCTCGCTATTATGTCACTAACCACATAGAGATATTGCTCAAACTAACGGACTGCCTATACGTGGTCCATTATAGACTACACCAAATTTTTTCATCCAACCTCAAGCTGAGCTGGTGCCACTGGCAAGGAGAGTTGGGTACACTTTACCAATGTCCACAGCCGTTGCGATGGCGCCACCCTGCAGTGCCGAACACTTTTCCAATCGGAATCACTTGCCGTCAGCTTGGAGCTCCCATCGGAGATCTCCAGCGCCGTGTTGAACGCAAGACTGTTTATTTTACAATTGGTTTCTCATAATTTCGGATTTTCTTTGTAGGGCTTCTCCATGTCAGAATAGTGGTAACCGTAAAAATGATTACCACCGGGCAAGGAGAGGTCGGCTTCCTTCATATATTCTGGCCATGCCATAAAATTGAGCCGTTGCGAAGGGAAGCGTTTGCTACGGTCACCCATATAACTCTTGCGCAAGTCCCCTACTCTCTCTCCAAAGAGCAATAGTTACGTAATTGGACGTATACTGATGAGAGCTGCTATCAAAATTTGGTGCTCTCAAGACCTCCCAAGGCCCCACCAGGCACTGAGCCTACGGCCCCAGGTACTTCCTGCTGTATTGTCAGATGTGTTTGTTACAGCTTGTAACACTTGTACAAAATGCTGCTGAAATATTACTGATAGCGGTCTCTTTAATTGTATTGTTTTTATCTTATTACTGCGATTAAGGGTAATGTTGGGAAGAATGCACCATGCGGCTGTAATAAAAATATATATATATATATATATATATATATATATATATATATATATATATATATATATATATATATATATCAACTAATTTTATTCCGTCAGTGAATAAAATATATTCCTGATATTGATGATGACGATGATGACCATCAATTTAATTCCCCTACACCACCAGTAGAGGTCATTAGGTCTTAATAAAGGCTGTAGGGTTGGTAGTTGGTCCCATACATCATCATCAACATTTATTTATATAGCGCCAGCAAATTCCGTAGCGCACACCACAAGTTCTATGCCTCCCACTTGCGCCTAACATACACGTATGCTATCGAACACGGAAGCAATACCAAAATATAGTCTCATTCTCTACTGCAATACAGAAGGACTGCTTGTTTCCTTTCAAAATACATAATCCATACATAGGGTAATATGTAAGTAAATTTACACAACATCAACAGGCTTTCTTCAATTCTTATACTGAGGACAATTTAAATTACAAGGCAGGTAAACTAGAAAAGCTCATTCATCATTATCGGGTAACTGTAGGAAGATACGAAAAGACCACACCACATTTTCTTGTTTTTTTTTTTTACACCAAACTTATTTTATTTTATTTAAAACTATATATATTACACATCCTTATGTTCAAATGTATTTTTAAGATCTGTGTGTATTTTCCCACACCTTACAGTTTCATTAACGCCACGAGGTTTCTCAAGCATCACCAGGCTTAAATTAACCCTCTCGTCACCAACGGCACCGATCTGCGCAGGAGAAGGCGAGCACCTAGAGACCGATGCTCGAAGAATTTCCTTAAAATTGATTTACAAAAAAGGAAAAAAAAAACAACTCCCCAAAAATCAATGAAAACGGTTGCTGAAGATTCCTCGAGAGAAGCAAAATCAGGCACATTTTAGGCAATAAATATTTTCATCTTGTACTAAAAAGACGAATCATGGCTTGCACGTGTAGGAAATTAAACATTCCTGAACACCAGTCTGTAAAAATTACAATGCGACATTGATTTTTGCGCCAGAAAACGGTCTCTAGCAATCATTTAAAAAGTAAATGCTAACGGGGTAGGTCGTATACACTGATTTCCTAATAAAAAAAAATAAAATAATAATTTTGTACTGGATAAACCACTTGGGTAGATTTCAAAGTCACAATTTTAGAAAGGCACCAAATGTCACAAGTCTTTCCTGAAATATTTAGGGATGCGCACATTATACTTGTCAAGGTATCACTACGAATCACCGCTCTTAACGTGCGTCACATGACAAGCGGACCACACACGGTCACGTCATCAGAGGCATGGACGAGGAACAAAGATCTCCAGGCTATCCCCCCCCCCCATCCCCCCACACCTCGGTGGACCATCTAAAAAAACAGCTTTCCTAGTCCTCGATAATCTGACTCCTCCTCAGGTCGGGTCCTGTACGAAGGAGCTGGATAAACCGGCAAATCTAGAGGATGACTCCAGATAGACAATGCCCAAACAGAGGAGCAGATTGGAAGAGATCTCAAGGTAAGAAGAGTATGTAGTCAGGAGGCGTAGAGAGGCAGAGCCGGGACAGTTAAGCGACATTGAGCGTGAAATTGTACCAAGAAGAGAGACCACACCGAAGGACAGCTTATTCATTTCCCGTTTCATATGAGAGACACCAAAACCGGAGATAACGGCTGCCGCAGGGGGAGCTGATAAACCGTGGACAGAGCACGTTGTCCGGTCACTGAGGCACGAGGCGGAAGGTGTGAATCAGGAAGGGGTTGAGGTCCTCAGAGTTGACCGCTCGGTGCAGCGATGGTTCAGAAGCACTGCGCTCTAGTTTAGGGAGGGCTCGCTGGAGCAACTCAATGGAAGAGAGAATCTAGGTCGGGGGAAAAAAAAAAGGAGAATTCAGAAATTGAGGAAGTTATTCTGTAAACATAGGATAAATAATAATGGACAGTAATAAAAGTGTTCCTAGAGTGGAGGAAGACAAGGAACCAATATAACTTAGAATCGAAAAAAAGGGGGGGAAAACCGCACCAGGTAATCCATGTGTTTCCTCAATTATATGTGTATCAATCTAGCCTCAATGGCATTATCCATACATCTTGAGGATCGGTGCACCCGATCATTGAATTACTATAGAACTTAGTAGAAGGAGAAAAAGAAATGATCAAATGGGGCACTCAGGATGGACCATCCTGAGTGCCCCATTTGATCATTTCATTTTCTCCTTCTACTAAGGAACCAATATAGAAATATTGTCCGTCACTTCCCTCGGAACCAGCGACCTCACAGACGATTCCATTCAAGACCATTTTAGGATAAGCACATAATACACTCCTCACTCCCCCCCTCTCCACCAATGATCGCCGCCTCTCTTCCACGCTCATTACCTCCTCTCACTACCGCCCTCAAGACTTCTCCTGGCTCTCTGCTACTCTTCAAGGTTTCCGAAGGGCTCTCAAACTCATTTCTTAAAGTCTACCAGCTCTCCTCCTAACCCCCTCCTGCTGCCCCCTTCACAAGGACTCGCCCTCTGTGCCACCCGTTTGTCTACCTGTCCTCTCTAGACTGTAAGCTCTGACAAGCAGCATCCTATTCCATCGTGTCCTCCTTTCCCTCTGTGTCTTCTCCTCAGTCAGTGGCTCTGCCCCCAGTTTGCTGCGACCATCGTCCGGGGCAGAGGGTCAGCTTGCTGCGATGTGATCACTATTCTGCCCCTCTCCTCCTGTTAAAGGACGACACTATTCCCTGCACCTCATCGCTGCTGGTTTGGCTATTAGTAGCTGTACAGTGCACAGCACGGTTATGTCTATATTGTATTGACCTGTAATGTTCTCTACCATTTAAATGGAGGAAGAGAGAAGAGTTTAGTCTGGAGCCCGAGACAAGGGCATCACTGTTTCCAGCAGATCATCATCAATCGGTTGTGTGTAATAAACCATTTATTCATATTTTAAATATTATTTTGTAGAAGTCTCATTTCTACTATGTCATATTTTATAACCAATAATACACCTGATTTGTAAACATTACATTAACTATTAACACCTTATTCCTCACTCCCAGACTTTGTATTTGTCGAATGTAAATATTATCAGGTGAAAATGTAATAATATTCGTGCTGCAGGGATTGTCTTAGGTGCTATAAAAAGGGGTTACAAAGTCAGCTTTCTTTTAGAATCATTGTTTTGGTCTCTGCCCTGTACACTGTAGGGACCAAGAGCTCCAAACGATGAAGAAAGGTGACCCGATGGCAATACCTTGTGTCTTCAGACACTTCTATTTAGGACATGTGACTGCAGCTCACCTGGGGGAAGAGCGGCCTCTCCTCCCTCTTGAATTTCAGGCAGTTCACTAGAAGTCTCTTCATGGCTTTGGGACAGTTATTGGACACTTTGCTGAGGTCAGGACTGAGGTATCCGCGGCCAACCATGAAAATAATCTGCGGACAGGAAGACAGCGTTACAAAGTGATCGCACAGACTCCGACCTCTCTCAGCCGTGTCATGCGCGAAGACACGATCCCCCCTAAAGTGCCTAACATAAGACTTCAGGCTGTAAAATGCAAAGTAACTACAGCAGTAATATCACATTCTGGAGCAACATTACATCCAGCTGACTAAACCTGTAGGGAGCATTTTATTCTCTCATTACTTCTCCAGAAACAACCTCCGAAGGTAACTCCACCCTAATGTCTAACAGACGAGGCTTCCCAGCAGCTTAGCAGTAATTTCACACAGTAGCGAAAGTTATTTTGTTGTCTGGGCCAATGATTACGAGTGCAGGACACCCATGCGGTAGGATCACCACCAAGATACTTAGTGCTTCAGTAAGGACATCAGTTTCCTAGTAAATCGAAACTGGCATTTGCAAAAGGATCGGTGGCACGATCTAGCCCAACCCTACAATTCAGTATATACCCTGCATGCAAAAAGGTGTATTGTCTAACTGAGGGCGAGCGAGGGCGAAGGTGGGGCCAAGGCAAGCGATGGCGCAAGGGCGAGCGAGCTAACGAGAGGGCGCGGGAGGGAGAGCGAGCGGGCGGGCGCGGGAGGGAGGGGGTGAGGGGGAGCGCGAGGGTGGGGTGGAGCGCGAGAGAGAGGGGTGGGGAGCGCGAGAGAGAGGGGTGGGGAGCGCGAGAGAGAGGGGTGGGGAGCGCGAGAGAGAGGGGTGGGGCGCGAGAGAGAGGGGGGTGGGGCGCGAGAATTTCCCCAATATAAAATGTATTATTTTTCTTTACAAAAATGAATGCAGTTGGTTTGCCCAATCTCACACACAGAAACACACCCACAACGCACTGGTATGGCCAGATAAATGACGTCCATTTCTATTACAGAATTGTTACTGCGCCGCACAGGGTTGGTGTTGGCTACAGACTCTACCATGACTTATGGTTACACAACTTGCGGCTGGGATTCTGATTGCCGTCTCACTGCAACTGTAATTCCAACTGCAGCTCCACCCGTCTCTGGGTCAGGACCCCACCTTGTGGTCTAGTCCCCGATTCACCCGCTTCTCACCTGGTCTCTGTTGCTTATATTTGCATAGGGTAATAATCCAGCCATCAGCTCGTACAGAACCACCCCGTAAGCGTAGACGTCGGACTGGAAGCTGTAAGGACTGTTCTCCTGCATCCTGATCACCTCTGGGGCCTAGGAGAGATTAAGAACAGCAGCGACGAGGTAATTATAAAACATCATCACGTGCAATAAACGGGACACAGAGCCTAACGGTAAGTGGACTGGGGAACCTACCATCCATAGGATGGAACCACTAAGTTGCTCCACCTGCTGAGAACCGCTCCACCGCGTCTTTACCGTGGCCAAACCAAAGTCCCCGATCTTCACGGTAAGTCCCTCGTGAAGGAAGATGTCTTCGGGTGTGGTTAAGGAAGAAATGTAACAATGCATCTATGTAAAACACCAACCCTGGACCTCGTTTCCCACAACAGAATCGTTAACGAGGAAGCGGTAATTATTGTGAGGTTGTAATAATAGAGCTATACCTTTGTGGTGTACAGAGTAAAGGATTACAACGTTATACATTAGTGTAAGACACGTACACACTTTCGATGGCAGATTATTCATTGTTCAGCAGTTAGATGGGTTGGTAAGAATCTGTAGACATTTGTAAACCCTCTAATAATTCCCAGACATATGGGGAGGTTCAGTTCAGAGTGTTGTCCAACCGGACACCACCAGGAACCTCCGCTCATTTCCCTGCGCAGCTCTATAGGGTGCGAGGAAAAATCAGCAGAGATTTCAGCCAAGACATCGCCTCGGAGCGTCTCCCAACTGAATCTTTCCCAGTCAGTAACTTATCCGTAAGCTTCTTTATAGCGCGCGGAGGGACCGTACACAGCGGCAGTAACAAGCAGCCCTGTGTCGGATCTCCAAGTAAAACATTACAGATGTAATGTGAGGAGTAGTAGACGAACTCCATAAGGTCTTACAGCAGCACAGACTGTCCTAGATCACGTGGAAGGATACTGTTGGATTTCAGGTCTCTGTGAATGATATTCTTTGCATGGAGGTAACTAGAAATTAAAGATAAGTAAATATGAGTTATAATTGTGCAATTCAATATTTATTTTATACATGTACTTAGAAAGTGCAACAAGGAGGATGAGACCAGGGCGTAAATGTCTCCAATCTTTTAAAAAGAAAAAGTGGAGGTGTTGCCCATAGCAACCTACCAGATTCTAGTTAATATTTATCTAGTATTCTAGAACACGATAACTAGGATCTGATAGGTTGCTCTAACACAGTGATGGTTAACCTGTGACACTCCAGGTGCTTGTGAAACTACAAGTCCCAGCATGCTCTGCCAGCTATCAGCTAGTTATCTACTGGCAAAGCATGCTGGGGCTTGTAGTTTCACAACACCTGGAGTGTCACAGGTTAGCCAACACTGCGTCTAACACCTCCACTTTGTCATTTTAATAATCTTGCCTCTACAAAATTAAACTGCGTCTCTCCACTATGTGTCCGCTCCACAGGGAACGCCCTCATCCCACCCAACTTCTGCTCCTCAAACACTGCCACGTCACTTTGTGAACCCATGGGCTTTGCAGGAGTTCTGCTGTACTACCATAATATTACTCTGCAGGCAGCTGTGATTGTCATTTTTAAAATCTGCAGTAACCTGAGCCAGCCACAAGGTGTCGATGCAGCTGCTGCAGAGGAACAAGGTCTGAACAAGTTCTTGCACAGGCAGATCTAGGAGATAACACACGGAATGCGACAGACTCAGAAGGAGGAAGTTGGCAAAGACTCCGAGAGGTCTGTACACAGCTGAGTAACACAATGTGCATACAACACGGGGGAGGGCTGGGGGGACGGTCACTCACTCCATTCCCTGCGCTGTTTGGCGTGCGATGTCAATCAGCTGGAAAATGTCGAAGCGGGTCTCGATGACATGTAGATGACGGTAGAGGCTGCTCCCCTCGCACCACTGGGTAATTATTGCAAAGTTGGGCCTCGTCATGAAGCCCATGAAGAGCAGAATGTTGACATGACGCGTTTTCCTGGTAACGGCACAAAACTCGATGAGCGTCAGAGACAAATACATTCAGCAGCGCGTCCCGAGGTTTCCCGGGTCCCAGTTTCGCTCACCTGAGAACTTGCATCTCGTTCTTAAAAGCCTGGATTTGTTCTGACGTGGGATTGGTCACTTTCAGAACCTTAACCGCCACGTCGCCGTGCCACTTGCCGCGGAACACGGTGCCGAAGGAGCCTGTGCCGATGCGTTTCAGAACCGTCACCTCACTGGGGTTCACTTCCCAATAGTAGCTAGAATCCCGGTAACCCAACTGTTTCTAGAAGAGACAGGACAGGAAACGTCACAACAGGAAGGAGCCGCCATTTATGTTACCGAAAAAATGGCCACCTCCACTAAAACATACTGGTGCATATGACCTATCCCACCCCCCCTCCCAAAGAGTGTCTATCATCAATTCATCAGTTATCAGGTTGCAGGTCTCTGCAAAGGTTACAGTGATCATGAGGCGAAACAGCAAAGAAAAGTGTTCCTGGAAAGACCTCTGAAACATACTCGCAGACCTGCAAACAAAGGCTGATGTAAAAGTAGCTCCAAAACTGAAAAAAATTTACAAAGAGAGCAGAGGCTGCAGGCTATTGGTGAAATAAAGCATGGTATTTTGGTTTACAATTTTGTGCACTATATTAACTCCCCGATTTCCTAACTAAACATGTTGTCATGAGTCTGTAAAACACGGATCACCCACCACTTTCTTCTTTTCGTCCGAGGCGGAGGTCTTCCGCTCTCTCGCAGGCTCCACGGGCGACTTCACCGGCGGAGACTTACTCCCGAGAGGAACGCCGCTTTTGGGGATTCCGTCACTGGCTGAAACAGGATATAACAATACTGCGTGAATAGAATGCAGGAGCGGTGGAGGCTGCGGGCAGAGGGACTGCAGGATGTATATAATGGGTGTTGGGACTGAGGTTTATAACAGGCCGCTTTGTTGTAATATATTTTACTTACGAGTGATGGCGGAAATCCTCAATGCCTCCTGACAAAGAATGGGAAAAAGGAAAAAAAAACAAAAAACGTATAAAATACAATGAAATGATCATTATTTTCTCTATGTCTGGGATGACCTCTATCGGATAGTATCAGCATGTGCTGGTTCTATACAGAGAGATGCATCACTAAATGGGGTAGAAGAGAGGGGGGTGATGGCAGGTAATACCCCCCCCCCCCATCCAATAACCAAGAATTGTGACACTTGTTCCCATCACTACATAAAACTCATCTAATAAATATAAACTTTAATTTCTGCCAGTGGGCACTTCTATTATTGGAAGGGACAGGTAATGAAGAATAAATATATATTTCCTATAATAGGCAAGGGATGTTTATAGATGTATAACAATGCATTCTGATCTCTTTCTATATCTGTGAGTTCTAGTGTCAATAATTCAGTTTATTATAAGGAATAGTGATCTCCCCTTACTATAATTCTATAGATATTAGAAGTCACCTCGGATAGAACTGCTGCATTCCTCCCACAGCCTCTATATGGTCCCAGAACTCCTTGGTGACCTGTAATATCCATGTACTGTACTGTAGGGAGGGGGCATTATCTCAAATTAAGAGCGATAACAACCCAATACCCAGATAACATCCTCTCTGGGGGTGAGTGAGCATTTTCTCCCTGGGACTATTCCTCGTGTAGCACCAAAAGTGATCAGACAGGGAGGTGCAGAGGATGAATATAATGTGCAATATCGCTATTTATATATAATCATGTAACTGCAGACATCACATACAGAACCTGTGTACCAGAAAACATTCTCCAAATTATGTAATATATCAACTTGCAGTCACTAGAGCTGCCACAATGCCATCATCCCCTATACCCAACCATACATAGGGTGCCCGTACATTTTGAAATGATCAATTGACAACTACACAATCATAAAATACACCCTGAACATAAATTAAGGTCCTAAATAAGTTAAGACCCTTATAAGAAGCGTCTCAGGAGACTGAACTATGAAAAAACAAACATTGCAAGTTACAAACTCACTCTGGGTCAAACCAAAACATAGACATCCCTGCTAGTCCCACCCTGGGTCATACCAACCACAGACATCCAAGCTAGTCCCTCCCTGGGTCACACCAACCACAGACATCCCAGCTAGTCCCACCCTGGGTCACACCAACCACAGATATCCCAGCTAGTCCCACCCTGGGTCATACCAACCACAGACATCCCAGCTAGTCCCACCCTGGGTCATACCAACCACAGACATCCCAGCTAGTCCCACCCTGGGTCATACCAACCACAGACATCCCAGCTAGTCCCACCCTGGGTCACACCAATCACAGACATCCCAGCTAGTCCCACCCTGGGTCATACCAACCACAGACATCCCAGCTAGTCCCACCCTGGGTCATACCAACCACAGACATCCCAGCTAGTCTCCTCCTGGGTCATACCAACCACAGACATCCCAGCTAGTCTCCTCCTGGGTCATACCAACCACAGACATCCCAGCTAGTCCCACCTTGGGTCATACCAACCACAGACATCCCAGCTAGTCTCCTCCTGGGTCATACCAACCACAGACATCCCAGCTAGTCTCCTCCTGGGTCATACCAACCACAGACATCCCAGCTAGTCCCACCTTGGGTCATACCAACCACAGACATCCCAGCTAGTCTCCTCCTGGGTCATACCAACCACAGACATCCCAGCTAGTCCCACCTTGGGTCATACCAACCACAGACATCCCAGCTAGTCTCCTCCTGGGTCATACCAACCACAGACATCCCAGCTAGTCCCACCTTGGGTTATACCAACCACAGACATCCCAGCTAGTCCCACCCTGGGTCATACCAACCACAGACATCCCAGCTAGTCCCACCCTGGGTCATACCAACCACAGACATCCCAGCTAGTCCCACCCTGGGTCATACCAACCACAGACATCCCAGCTAGTCCCACCCTGGGTCATACCAACCACAGACCCTACATGTCAGATCCCCAGATAATTTAAAAGGGTCACCAACTGCCTATCTTCATATAGAATATACACAATAGAAATCTTTGTCTATTTACCCTACACATTAAGACATCTAAAGCCGTACTAATGTTCCTGAACAGAAGGGTCTCTGGTTCTAGAACAGTTACAATGATGCACTCCCTCCCTGACAGGGTACCTCAATAATGGAGTTATCCACGGGGCCCGTGGTGCTGTCAATATGAACGTTGGGGGTGGAGGTGGAGCGATGACGTTGCAGAGGTTGCCCCTCGCCGGGAAATGAAAAGGAAGCAGTTCCTGGGTGCTGTGTCCGGGAGCTGCGGGAGGGAGAGATGGAATGGAGGGTGGGAACCACATCAACAAAAATGAGGAGAAGACTATGAACAATGAACGGAGGCCTCATTACCTGGATGGCTGTGGGGTGTAGGGTTCATGGATAATGCCGGGGGAATGTTCGGGGTACATTGAGAAATCTTGATAACTGACTATAGGCCTGGAGGACGACAGACACACAAGAAGCGTTAGGATAATAAGCTGCGGTGACGGAGAATGAGATCTAAGCCGTGTGCGCGGTCTGCCTGCCCTCTACAAACCCATGCATCATAGCGGCTCGTCAGAAGGAGCTGTCCCCAGCATTAACAGGGCAGAGGCCAGATTCGATCTCCACTTACTTGGGCAGTTTGGCCATGTCCACGCAGGCCGTGGGCACCTTGCTGCTGCAGTGCTGGTGAAACTTGTAGCCGCAAGTCTGGCAGCGGAAACCGTGAAACAGAAACTTGAGGCAGAAGTCACAGAACGCCAAGTTAAAATGAGTCTTCCTGACCTGGAGCAAGGGATTGTGGGACAGAGGAAAGTTATCCGGAGGCGGCTGAGACATAAAACACAGCTAGCGGAGAAGACAGTAGTGAGGGGGTTACTTACAAAGTTATGCATGGATAGAGGGACGTCGGCCAGAACTTCCACCATCAGCTCCTCCCCCACCAGCGGCGTAATGTCCGTCTCCCAGTCCGTGAGCGTCTTACGTCTGCAGCAGGAATAAACAGGAGACGGGTTGGAAGATGGGAGCATTGCATTGCGAGAAAAGGCCAAACAAAGTCATAGGACATTATGCACTAAAATGATATAAGAGGGATCATTCAGGAGATGTGTCACCCAGACGCTGTGCAGTCGGCCATGTTGTAGACTGAACCAGGAATCAGTACACTTCCTCATTCAAAAGTCACTTGTTGTCTGTTAATAACTGTCTCTTATCGTGGGGGCAGCCATTTTGTAGCCTGAAACAGTTTCCAGACTGCAGCCAATCACTTCACTCGGAACAAGCGACCTTCACTTCACCCATCAGCGAGGTTCCGAGTGCAAGGGCCGGCCGCATCCACAGTCCACAAAATGGTCTCCTCGCTGGGTGCAGACCACAGGCACGCTCAAATAATTGCATGTTATCTACACCCCATAACGGCCAACAAGACCTTTCCTTTCATTGATCATTATAGAGCAAGTCAGAATAAAGCTAATATTTGTAGCAGCATGGCATTACATAATCCAACGTACCAGATGTGTGAGAGAATGATTATGCCAAGTTCCTACTATGCAGATAATTAAGAGTCTCCACGCTGAGTGACATAAGCCCATATGCTTTACAAAATATTTATAGAAATTTAAAGAAAAAAAAAAAAAAGAAAAAAACATTTTACGAATACAAAATGTCTGATTCCAAATGACGACTATCTATAGCACCTTTTGCTATCGTGTATATATACAGTAAAACCAAAACACATCCTTGTATATCTCCCCCCAAATAAACAAAACACAGCCCCTCATCAGCCTGTACCCATGTAGGAGACGATAGACCGCGCAGCACTGCTGGTTCAAACCGCGCACTTTCAGAGCCTTGTCCAGAGAGTCGTAGACCGTCATCCCAGGCCGGACATTGACCTAGGAGAACGGGAGAAAATGTCTGTAAAACACAAATATACACCCTATCCATCTGGGATCTTATTCTTTCTATGCTGTGACAGGAAGATTTCCTGTCAGAGTTTACGACAAAACCCGATATCACAACTACCAGCACCTTGCACACAAATCGCTCTTCAACCCCGACGTTCATCTGGTTAGACTGCAAGCTCTGTGGCAGGTCCCTGTGTCCTCGTGTGTCTTTGATCTTACTCAATGTATGTGTCCTCTAATTCCTGTTCATCTTAGTTCACCCCCTCCCGGGTTATACTACGCACATACCATAGACAACCTACCATGCTAATAAACAGTTAAACCAACAAACACTCACCACCGTCCTCTGCTGGTTCGGTAGATAGACTTTGACAGTCCCCCCAGACTTGCCCTCCGACAAGGGGGCTTCGCTCACGGATCCCAGTCTGTGGCCATCGTGCTGAGCGGATCCCCGCGCCCCGGGGCTAGGCAGCTCCAAGACCGCTGCCGACAGCATGAGCGCGCTGCCTCTGCCCAGCTCCTGGGATAAAGACCGCAAGGCGCCATTGGCTAGGTTCGATGGTGTGTGGGATCGCTTCATTGGTGCGCTGGAAACAGAACGAACAAAGATTACAGGAAGAGCGAAGCTTTCCATCCAGCAGGAGAGGACGCCTTCCGTCTGCTTTCTCCTCGCTCACCCACTGCCCTACGTTCGCAATCGAGCTGCATGTTTCACATAGAAAAGCTTGTGCATGCCATTTGGTGGAACAATACTGCGGCAGATGGGAAAGAGAAGGGGCTCCGAGGACAGAGAAAGTGGGAGGGGGGGGGGGGGGAGGAATAGACAGCAAGCAGCAACAAGAATGAAGATGAGAGATTGCTTAAACTGTCATATAAATTAGACGGCAATAAGGCAGAGGGGGATAGAGACACAGAAAGCACACAGGGCTTTAAGTTTTAAGCATGGATTTACAATGGGCAAAGGGCACAGATAGTGGTGACATGAAAGACAGAGGTACCCTCTGTCGTATTACTGGAGGTCTCTCCTGACAGTCATTTTGGCACTAGCGACTGGCCTAGAGAAAGCCAGGATCTCGTTTGTCTAGCGGACATCATTATATGACTAGCTGGTCGTGATTAGCACTAGGACATATCTGGAGTCTGTACCGACTGTAACCAGCAGGCACTCACAGGTTCAATGACAGCACTCTTACCTCAATGCCCCGGGGTCTTCACACACCTATCCTCAGGCTCGTCAATCTGCACTACCTGGAGAAGAAACACACAGGTCAGGCTTAGGTGGTTATCATCAGAATCATAACATTTCTATGTCAATAGTTGGCTAAGACACTAAGAATCAGCTTTCGATAAGAGGAGGTAAGTGTGTACCCATCTCCTATACACAATGCAGGCTGCTATTTAGTTGGCTGAACCAAAATTCTGATTCATGTCAAATCATTACGAACCACAAACTGCCAAAATGACATCACTGGTTTCTAGTAATCCGATAGGCTGAATATTGGTCCAACCCACGAAAACACTGCCTCTAGTGTCAAAGGATTCATCAGCCATTGACACCAGTGAAACAGTGCCTCCTAGTGGTGGACGGCTTGGAAAATTGGCCCAATGGTTGCTTGGTTTTACCAAACTTAAACAAACCTCCTCTTAGACGTGGATATACTCTTGTTCTATACAGCAAAAGCCAGATACATTATTAGAACAATTTTTTTTAAATGGATGAAATAATGGACAAATGATCAAACAGTCACCAAATCCTGATATCTAATCTCACGTCACTAACAACGGATTTGACTTTTCCTTTATTCAACAAAATATAAACCAACGTGAAGAAGGCATGGTTGAAAAACTAAGTAACATCTCAAAAGGAAATCTGAGCCAGGGGCTGGCAAACAAGTGCACGTCATTGGTCATTGCAACCACCCTCTATTAAACACCAAGACCTTTGGAGGGTCAGTCTGGAGCATTCGGAGATGCGTTTACACCATCCAAGTAGAGCAGACATCTGCACTAATCTCAGAGAAAAAGTTTGAATGAGTAAGACTGTCACGGAAGGGCAACCAGGAGAACGCCCAAAACAAAGCATTGCGATACGACCTAGGTCTGCAAAATTCAATCTAACCAAAGAAGAAGAATTCAGGGAACCAACAAGACCCAAGTGTAGTGGTCTGGTCTTCATGCACAAAGCCACGTTTGGTGAAGAACCTCATACCAACCATCCAGCGCGGTGGATGACCGGTGATGAATTGGATTATTGTGCAGCCACTAGACCTGGACCCCTCCCAAATTCCCAAGTCAGCATTAAATCCTCATATATCAGAGTATTCTAGAGGAAAAATGTGAAACCAACTTTCTAACAACTGAAGCTTGACCAGAATTGGATCATGAGACAGGACAAGGACTCTCAGCACGTCAGTGAAACTACAAGTGAACGGCGGAAGACAAACAAGGTTTTAGCAATGTCCAGCAATCAAACTCATTGAGATGATGCGGTATGACCGGAGCTGGCAAAACATGTATCAAATAGAATGCAGGAGACTAATAACTAATAACTGGTTCTACAAGATACTTTCCAACACATGGCTTATTATTTGTTACTGAAGACGTACTGACTAAAGTAATATCTGCCATGGTTATGTGTCTCACAAGAGGACTATATAATGGTTAGTTATGTCCCATGTCCGGATTTGTACAAACATAGATCTAGGAAATAGGAGTTATTCCGAGTAAATCAGACACAAAACAAAAACATGACAATTGGCCTCGTCAGATCTACGAATCATCTCAGACTCCCGGGGTTCACACACACCTGAGCATTAAGTTTTTGGAGGCCGGTGGGGGAGCATTGCACCATTTAAACATTAACCCAGAATATTACACAACGGGGGGTTCCCGTTACACCCAGTCTATAGAGGCTTCCACAAAGCCAGGTATGTAATGTACAGGATCAGGGTTATACTTATGGATCACACCCAGAATGTAACGTGCGGCTCACAATACGCTGCGTCCACTGTGCACATCAGGGGTCACAGGTAACATAGTGCAGGCTCTCAAAATTACACTAATAGACAAGAACATTATATAGTATTACAGTACAGTATATATAACCTCCAGCACACACACACATTATATAGTATTACAGTACAGTATATAACCTCCAGCACACACATTATATAGTATTACAGTACAGTATATAACCTCCAGCACACACACATTATATAGTATTACAGTACAGTATATATAACCTCCAGCACACACACACATTATATAGTATTACAGTACAGTATATATAACCTCCAGCACACACACACATTATATAGTATTACAGCACAGTATATAAAACCTCCAGCACACACACATTATATAGTATTACAGCACAGAATATATAACCTTCAGCACACACACACACATTATATAGTATTACAGTACAGTATATATAACCTCCAGCACACACACATTATATAGTATTACAGCACAGTATATATAACCTCCAGCACACACACACATTATATAGTATTACAGTACAGTATATATTACCTCCAGCACACACACACATTATATAGTATTACAGTACAGTATATATTACCTCCAGCACACACACATTATATAGTATTACAGTACAGTATATATAACCTCCAGCACACACACACATTATATAGTATTACAGTACAGTATATATAACCTCCAGCACACACACACACATTATATAGTATTACAGGACAGTATATATAACCTCCAGCACACACACACACACACACACATTATATAGTATTTCAGTACAGTATATATTACCTCCAGCACACACACATTATATAGTATTACAGTACAGTATATATAACCTCCAGCACACACACACATTATATAGTATTACAGTACAGTATATATAACCTCCAGCACACACACGCATTATATAGTATTACAGTACAGTATATATAACCTCCAGCACACACACATTATATAGTATTACAGCACAGAATATATAACCTCCAGCACACACACACATTATATAGTATTACAGCACAGTATATATAACCTCCAGCACACACACACACATTATATAGTATTACAGCACAGTATATATAACCTCCAGCACACACATATTATATTGTATTACAGTACAGTATATATAACCTCCAGCACACAAACATTATATAGTATTACAGTACAGTATATATAACCTCCAGCACACACACACACATTATATAGTATTACAGTACAGTATACATAACCTCCAGCACACACACATTATATAGTATTACAGTACAGTATATATAACCTCCAGCACACACACATTATATAGTATTACAGTACAGTATATATTACCTCCAGCACACACACACATTATATAGTATTACAGGACAGTATATATAACCTCCAGCACACACACATTATATAGTATTACAGTACAGTATATATTACCTCCAGCACACACACACATTATATAGTATTACAGTACAGTATATATAACCTCCAGCACACACATTATATAGTATTACAGTATATATAACCTCCAGCACACACACATTATATAGTATTACAGGACAGTATATATAACCTCCAGCACACACATTATATAGTATTACAGTATATATAACCTCCAGCACACACACATTATATAGTATTACAGGACAGTATATATAACCTCCAGCACACACATTATATAGTAGTACAGTATATATAACCTCCAGCACACACACATTATATAGTATTACAGTACAGTATATATAACCTCCAGCACACACACATTATATAGTATTACAGTACAGTATATATAACCTCCAGCACACACACATTATATAGTATTACAGTACAGTATATATAACCTCCAGCACACACATTATATAGTATTACAGCACAGTATATATAACATCCAGCACACACACATTTTATAGTATTACAGGACAGTATATATAACCTCCAGTACACACACACACACATTATATAGTATTACAGGACAGTATATAAAACCTCCAGCACACACACATTATATAGTATTACAATACAGTATATATAACCTCCAGCACACACACATTATATAGTATTACAGTACAGTATATATAACCTCCAGCACACACACATTATATAGTATTACAGTACAGTATATATAACCTCTAGCATACACACATTATATAGTATTACAGTACAGTATATATAACCTCCAGCACACACATTATATTGTATTACAGTACAGTATATATAACCTCCAGCACACACACATTATATAGTATTACAGGACAGTATATATAACCTCATGCACACACATTATATAGTATTACAGTACAGTATATATAACCTCCAGCACACACACATTATATAGTATTACAGGACAGTATATATAACCTCCAGCACACACACACACACACATTATATAGTATTACAGTACAGTATATATAACCTCCAGCACACACACACACATTATATAGTATTACAGTACAGTATATATAACCTCCAGCACACACACATTATATAGTATTACATTACAGTATAAATATTATCCAGCACACACATTATATAGTATTACAGTACAGTATATATAACCTCCAGCACACACACATTATATAGTATTACAGTACAGTATATAAAACCTCCAGCACACACACATTATATAGTATTACAATACAGTATATATAACCTCCAGCACACACACATTATATAGTATTACAGGACACTATATATATATATATATATATATAACCTCCAGCACACACACATTATATAGTATTACAGTACAGTATATATTACCTCCAGCACACACACATTATATAGTATTACAGGACAGTATATATAACCTCCAGCACACACATTATATAGTATTACAGTATATATAACCTCCAGCACACACACATTATATAGTATTACAGTACAGTATACATAACCTCCAGCACACACACATTATATAGTATTACAGGACAGTATATATAACCTCCAGCACACACATTATATAGTAGTACAGTATATATAACCTCCAGCACACACACATTATATAGTATTACAGTACAGTATATATAACCTCCAGCACACACACATTATATAGTATTACAGTACAGTATATATAACCTCCAGCACACACACATTATATAGTATTACAGTACAGTATATATAACCTCCAGCACACACATTATATAGTATTACAGTACAGTATATATAACCTCCAGCACACACACATTATATAGTATTACAGGACAGTATATATAACCTCCAGCACACACACACACACACACACACATTATATAGTATTACAGTACAGTATATATAACCTCCAGCACACACACACACACATTATATAGTATTACAGTACAGTATATATAACCTCCAGCACACACACATTATATAGTATTACATTACAGTATAAATATTATCCAGCACACACATTATATAGTATTACAGTACAGTATATATAACCTCCAGCACACACACATTATATAGTATTACAGTACAGTATATATAACCTCCAGCACACACACATTATATAGTATTACAGTACAGTATACATAACCTCCAGCACACACACATTATATAGTATTACAGTACAGTATATATAACCTCCAGCACACACACATTATATAGTATTACAGTACAGTATATATAACCTCCAGCACACACACATTATATAGTATTACAGTACAGTATATATAACCTCCAGCACACACACATTATATAGTATTACAGTATATATATATAACCTCCAGCACACACACATTATATAGTATTACAGTATATATAACCTCCAGCACACACACATTATATAGTATTACAGTATAGTATATATAACCTCCAGCACACACACATTATATAGTATTACAGCACAGTATATATAACCTCTAGCACACACACACATTATATAGTACTACAGTACAATATATATCAACTCCAGCACACACACATTATATAGTATTACAGGACAGTATATATAACCTCCAGCACACACACATTATATAGTATTACAGGACAGTATATATATAACCTCCAGCACACACACATTATATAGTATTACAGTACAGTATATATAACCTCCAGCACACACACACATTATATAGTATTACAGTACAGTATATATAACCTCCAGCACACACACATTATATAGTATTACAGTACAGTATACATAACCTCCAGCACACACACATTATATAGTATTACAGGACAGTATATATAACCTCCAGCACACACATTATATAGTATTACAGTATATATAACCTCCACCACACACACATTATATAGTATTACAGTACAGTATATATAACCTCCAGCACACACATTATATAGTATTACAGTACAGTATATATAACCTCCAACACACACATTATATAGTATTACAGTACAGTATATATAACCTCCAGCACACACACATTATATAGTATTACAGGACAGTATATATAACCTCCAGCACACACATTATATAGTATTACAGTATATATAACCTCCAGCACACACACATTATATAGTATTACAGTACAGTATACATAACCTCCAGCACACACACATTATATAGTATTACAGGACAGTATATATAACCTCCAGCACACACATTATATAGTATTACAGTATATATAACCTCCACCACACACACATTATATAGTATTACAGTACAGTATATATAACCTCTAGCATACACACATTATATAGTATTACAGTACAGTATATATAACCTCTAGAACACACACATTATATAGTATTACAGTACAGTATATATAACCTCCAGCACGCACACACACACTATATAGTATTACAGGACAGTATATATAACCTCCAGCACACACACATTATATAGTATTACAGTACAGTATATATATATATAAGCTCCAGCACACACACACATTATATAGTATTACAGTACAGTATATATAACCTCCAGCACACACACATTATACAGTATTACAGGACAGTATATATAACCTCCAGCACACACACATTATACAGTATTACAGGACAGTATATATAACCTCCAGCACACACACATTATATAGTATTACAGCACAGTATATATAACCTCCAGCACACACATTATATAGTATTACAGCACAGTATATATAACCTCCAGCACACACACACATTATATAGTATTACAGCACAGTATATATAACCTCCAGCACACACACACACATTATATAGTATTACAGCACAGTATATATAACCTCCAGCACACACACACACACATTATATAGTATTACAGCACAGTATATATAACCTCCAGCACACACACATTATACAGTATTACAGGACAGTATATATAACCTCCAGCACACACACATTATATAGTATTACAGCACAGTATATATAACCTCCAGCACACACACACACATTATATAGTATTACAGCACAGTATATATAACCTCCAGCACACACACACACATTATATAGTATTACAGCACAGTATATATAACCTCCAGCACACACACACACATTATATACTATTACAGTACAGTATATATAACCTCCAGCACACACACACACATTATATAGTATTACAGCACAGTATATATAACCTCCAGCACACACACACACATTATATAGTATTACAGCACAGTATATATAACCTCCAGCACACACACACACATTATATAGTATTACAGCACAGTATATATAACCTCCAGCACACACACACACATTATATACTATTACAGTACAGTATATATAACCTCCAGCACACACACACACATTATATAGTATTACAGCACAGTATATATAACCTCCAGCACACACACACATTATATAGTATTACAGCACAGTATATATAACCTCCAGCACACACACACATTATATAGTATTACAGCACAGTATATATAACCTCCAGCACACACACACATTATATAGTATTACAGCACAGTACATATAACCTCCAGCACACACACACATTATATAGTATTACAGCACAGTATATATAACCTCCAGCACACACACACATTATATAGTATTACAGCACAGTATATATAACCTCCAGCACACACACACACATTATATAGTATTACAGTACAGTATATATAACCTCCAGCACACACACATTATATAGTATTACAGCACAGTACATATAACCTCCAGCACACACACACACACACACACATTATATAGTATTACAGTACAGTATATATAACCTCCAGCACACACACACACACATTATATAGTATTACAGTACAGTATATATAACCTCCAGCACACACACACATTATATAGTATTACAGTACAGTATATATAACCTCCAGCACACACACACATTATATAGTATTACAGTACAGTATATATAACCTCCAGCACACACACACACATTATATAGTATTACAGTACAGTATATATAACCTCCAGCACACACACACATTATATAGTATTACAGTACAGTATATATAACCTCCAGCACACACATTATATAGTATTACAGTACAGTATATATAACCTCCAGCACACACACACATTATATAGTATTACAGTACAGTATATATAACCTCCAGCACACACACACATTATATATTACAGCACAGTATATATAACCTCCAGCACACACACACATTATATATTACAGCACAGTATATATAACCTCCAGCACACACACATTATATAGTATTACAGTACAGTATATATAACCTCCAGCACACACACACACACATTATATAGTATTACAGCACAGTACATATAACCTCCAGCACACACACACATTATATAGTATTACAGTACAGTATATATGACCTCCAGCACACACACACACACACACACACACACACATTATATAGTATTACAGTACAGTATATATAACCTCCAGCACACACACATTATACAGTATTACAGTACAGTATATATAACCTCCAGCACACACACACACACACACACACACACATTATATAGTATTACAGTACAGTATATATAACCTCCAGCACACACACACATTATATAGTATTACAGTACAGTATATATAACCTCCAGCACACACACACACATTATATAGTATTACAGTACAGTATATATAACCTCCAGCACACACACATTATATAGTATTACAGTACAGTATATATAACCTCCAGCACACACACACACACACACACATTATATAGTATTACAGTACAGTATATATAACCTCCAGCACACACACACACATTATATAGTATTACAGTACAGTATATATAACCTCCAGCACACACACACACATTATATAGTATTACAGTACAGTATATATAACCTCCAGCACACACATTATATAGTATTACAGTACAGTATATATAACCTCCAGCACACACACACATTATATAGTATTACAGTACAGTATATATAACCTCCAGCACACACACACATTATATATTACAGCACAGTATATATAACCTCCAGCACACACACACATTATATATTACAGCACAGTATATATAACCTCCAGCACACACACATTATATAGTATTACAGTACAGTATATATAAACTCCAGCACACACACACATTATATAGTATTACAGTACAGTATATATAACCTCCAGCACACACACATTATATAGTATTACAGCACAGTATATATAACCTCCAGCACACACACACACACACACATTATATAGTATTACAGTACAGTATATATAACCTCCAGCACACACACACATTATATAGTATTACAGCACAGTATATATAACCTCCAGCACACACACACATTATACAGTATTACAGCACAGTATATATATCCTCCAGCACACACACACATTATACAGTATTACAGTACAGTATATATAACCTCCAGCACACACACACACATTATATAGTATTACAGTACAGTATATATCACCTCCAGCACACACACACATTATATAGTATTACAGTACAGTATATATAACCTCCAGCACACACACATTATATAGTATTACAGTACAGTATATATAACCTCCAGCACACACATTATATAGTATTACAGTACAGTATATATAACCTCCAGCACACACATTATATAGTATTACAGTACAGTATATATAACCTCCAGCACACACATTATATAGTATTACAGTACAGTATATATAACCTCCAGCACACACACTATATAGTATTACAATACAGTATATACAACCTCCAGCACACACACACACACATTATATAGTATTACAGTACAGTATATATAACCTCCAGCACACACACACATTATATAGTATTACAGCACAGTATATATAACCTCCAGCACACACACACATTATACAGTATTACAGTACAGTATATATAACCTCCAGCACACACACACATTATATAGTATTACAGTACAGTATATATCACCTCCAGCACACACACACATTATATAGTATTACAGTACAGTATATACAACCTCCAGCACACACACATTATATAGTATTACAGTACAGTATATATAACCTCCAGCACACACACATTATATAGTATTACAGTACAGTATATATAACCTCCAGCACACACACACACACATTATATAGTATTACAGTACAGTATATATAACCTCCAGCACACACACATTATATAGTATTACAGTACAGTATATATAACCTCCAGCACACACACATTATATAGTATTACAGCACAGTATATATAACCTCCAGCACACACACACATTATATAGTATTACAGGACAGTATATATAACCTCCAGCACACACATTATATAGTATTACAGTACAGTATATATAACCTCCAGCACACACATTATATAGTATTACAGTACAGTATATATAACCTCCAGCACACACACTATATAGTATTACAGTACAGTATATACAACCTCCAGCACACACACACACACACACACATTATATAGTATTACAGTACAGTATATATAACCTCCAGCACACACACACATTATATAGTATTACAGCACAGTATATATAACCTCCAGCACACACACACATTATACAGTATTACAGTACAGTATATATCACCTCCAGCACACACACACATTATATAGTATTACAGTACAGTATATACAACCTCCAGCACACACACATTATATAGTATTACAGTACAGTATATATAACCTCCAGCACACACACATTATATAGTATTACAGTACAGTATATATAACCTCCAGCACACACATTATATAGTATTACAGGACAGTATATATAACCTCCAGCACACACATTATATAGTATTACAGTACAGTATATATAACCTCCAGCACACACACACACACATTATATAGTATTACAGTACAGTATATATAACCTCCAGCACACACACATTATATAGTATTACAGTACAGTATATATAACCTCCAGCACACACACACACATTATATAGTATTACAGTACAGTATATATAACCTCCAGCACACACACATTATATAGTATTACAGTACAGTATATATAACCTCCAGCACACACACATTATATAGTATTACAGCACAGTATATATAACCTCCAGCACACACACACACATTATATAGTATTACAGGACAGTATATATAACCTCCAGCACACACACACATTATATAGTATTACAGGACAGTATATATAACCTCCAGCACACACATTATATAGTATTACAGTACAGTATATATAACCTCCAGCACACACACATTATATAGTATTACAGTACAGTATATATAACCTCCAGCACACACACATTATATAGTATTACAGTACAGTATATATAACCTCCAGCACACACATTATATAGTATTACAGGACAGTATATATAACCTCCAGCACACACATTATATAGTATTACAGTACAGTATATATAACCTCCAGCACACACATTATATAGTATTACAGGACAGTATATATAACCTCCAGCACACACATTATATAGTATTACAGTACAGTATATATAACCTCCAGCACACACACACACATTATATAGTATTACAGTACAGTATATATAACCTCCAGCACACACACATTATATAGTATTACAGTACAGTATATATATAACCTCCAGCACACACACATTATATAGTATTACAGCACAGTATATATAACCTCCAGCACACACACACATTATATAGTATTACAGGACAGTATATATAACCTCCAGCACACACATTATATAGTATTACAGTACAGTATATATAACCTCCAGCACACACACATTATATAGTATTACAGTACAGTATATATAACCTCCAGCACACACACATTATATAGTATTACAGTACAGTATATATAACCTCCAGCACACACACATTATATAGTATTACAGTACAGTATATATAACCTCCAGCACACACATTATATAGTATTACAGTACAGTATATATAACCTCCAGCACACACACATTATATAGTATTACAGTACAGTATATATAACCTCCAGCACACACACACATTATATAGTATTACAGTACAGTATATATAACCTCCAGCACACACACATTATATAGTATTACAGTACAGTATATATAACCTCCAGCACACACACACACATTATACAGTATTACAGCACAGTATATATAACCTCCAGCACACACACATTATATAGTATTACAGTACAGTATATATAACCTCCAGCACACACACATTATATAGTATTACAGGACAGTATATATAACCTCCAGCACACACATTATATAGTATTACAGTACAGTATATATAACCTCCAGCACACACACATTATATAGTATTACAGTACAGTATATATAACCTCCAGCACACACATTATATAGTATTACAGCACAGTATATATAACCTCCAGCACACACACACATTATATAGTATTACAGGACAGTATATATAACCTCCAGCACACACATTATATAGTATTACAGTACAGTATATATAACCTCCAGCACACACACATTATATAGTATTACAGTACAGTATATATAACCTCCAGCACACACATTATATAGTATTACAGCACAGTATATATAACCTCCAGCACACACACATTATATAGTATTACAGTACAGTATATATATATAAGCTCCAGCACACACACACATTATATAGTATTACAGCACAGTATATATAACCTCCAGCACACACACATTATATAGTATTACAGTACAGTATATATAACCTCCAGCACACACACATTATATAGTATTACAGTACAGTATATATAACCTCCAGCACACACACATTATACAGTATTACAGTACAGTATATATAACCTCCAGCACACACACATTATATAGTATTACAGTACAGTATATATAACCTCCAGCACACACACATTATATAGTATTACAGTACAGTATATATAACCTCCAGCACACACACATTATATAGTATTACAGTACAGTATATATAACCTCCAGCACACACACATTATATAGTATTACAGTACAGTATATATAACCTCCAGCACACACACATTATACAGTATTACAGGACAGTATATATATAACCTCCAGCACACACATTATATAGTATTACAGTATATATAACCTCCAGCACACACACATTATATAGTATTACAGCACAGTATATATAACCTCCAGCACACACACACACACACATTATATAGTATTACAGCACAGGACGTATAACACGGGGCACAGGCCGCTCCCCGGGATGACGTCACGACGGGCCCGGTCTCACCTGGTGCTCGGAGCCGCCGCCATGTCACACGGAGCGTCCCGGTCCCGCCCCCTCGCTCGCCCATTGCTCCGGGACAGGCGCCTCTGGCTGTTCATTGGTCGGCAGAAACGTTACTCATCCATCCCTGCGCCCCGCCCACTGTGTACTGTGTGAGAGAGGGCGGTAATGACGTCCCAGGAGGGCGGGGCTATACATACCGGTGACGTCATATGAAGACCTGAAGGAGCAGAAATGTTCTGTGTATATAATGTGTGTGTTACACTGTGTGTATAATGTGTGTTACACTGTGTGTATAATGTGTGTGTTACACTGTGTGTATAATGTGTGTGTTACACTGTGTGTATATAATGTGTGTGTTACACTGTGTGTATATAATGTGTGTGTTACACTGTGTGTATAATGTGTGTGCTACACTGTGTGTAATGTGTGTTACACTGTGTGTATATAATGTGTGTGTTACACTGTGTGTATAATGTGTGTGCTACACTGTGTGTAATGTGTGTTACACTGTGTGTATATAATGTGTGTGTTACACTGTGTGTATAATGTGTGTGCTACACTGTGTGTAATGTGTGTTACACTGTGTGTATAATGTGTGTGCTACACTGTGTGTATAATGTGTGTGCTACACTGTGTGTAATGTGTGTTACACTGTGTGTATAATGTGTGTGCTACACTGTGTGTAATGTGTGTTACACTGTGTGTATAATGTGTGTGTTACACTGTGTATAATGTGTGTGTTACACTGTGTGTATATAATGTGTGTGTTACACTGTGTGTATATAATGTGTGTGTTACACTGTGTGTATAATGTGTGTTACACTGTGTGTATAATGTGTGTGTTACACTGTGTGTATAATGTGTGTTACACTGTGTGTATAATGTGTGTGTTACACTGTGTGTATAATGTGTGTGTTACACTGTGTGTGTATATAATGTGTGTGTTACACTGTGTGTATAATGTGTGTTACACTGTGTGTATAATGTGTGTTACACTGTGTGTATATAATGTGTGTGTTACACTGTGTGTATAATGTGTGTGCTACACTGTGTGTAATGTGTGTTACACTGTGTGTATAATGTGTGTGTTACACTGTGTGTATATAATGTGTGTGTTACACTGTGTGTATATAATGTGTGTGTTACACTGTGTGTATAATGTGTGTTACACTGTGTGTATAATGTGTGTGTTACACTGTGTGTATAATGTGTGTTACACTGTGTGTATAATGTGTGTGTTACACTGTGTGTATAATGTGTGTGTTACACTGTGTGTATAATGTGTGTGTTACACTGTGTGTGTATATAATGTGTGTGTTACACTGTGTGTATAATGTGTGTGTTACACTGTGTGTGTATATAATGTGTGTGTTACACTGTGTGTATAATGTGTGTTACACTGTGTGTATAATGTGTGTTACACTGTGTGTATATAATGTGTGTGTTACACTGTGTGTGTATATAATGTGTGTGTTACACTGTGTGTATAATGTGTGTTACACTGTGTGTATAATGTGTGTGTTACACTGTGTGTGTATATAATGTGTGTGTTACACTGTGTGTGTATATAATGTGTGTGTTACACTGTGTGTATAATGTGTGTTACACTGTGTGTATAATGTGTGTGTTACACTGTGTGTATATAATGTGTGTGTTACACTGTGTGTACAATGTGTGTGTTACACTGTGTGTATAATGTGTGTGTTACACTGTGTGTATAATGTGTGTGTTACACTGTGTGTATATTGTGTGTGTTACACTGTGTGTATATAATGTGTGTGTTACACTGTGTGTACAATGTGTGTGTTACACTATGTGTATAATGTGTGTGTTACACTGTGTGTATATAATGTGTGTGTATAATGTGTGTGTTACACTGTGTGTATAATGTGTGTGTTACACTGTGTATAATGTGTGTGTTACACTGTGTGTATATAATGTGTGTGTTACACTGTGTGTATACAATGTGTGTGTTACACTGTGTATAATGTGTGTGTTACACTGTGTGTATATAATGTGTGTGTTACACTGTGTATAATGTGTGTGTTACACTGTGTGTATATAATGTGTGTGTTACACTGTGTGTATTACACTGTGTGTATATAATGTGTGTGTTACACTGTGTATAATGTGTGTGTTACACTGTGTGTATATAATGTGTGTGTTACACTGTGTGTATATAATGTGTGTGTTACACTGTGTGTATAATGTGTGTGTTACACTGTGTGTATAATGTGTGTGTTACACTGTGTGTGTATATAATGTGTGTGTTACACTGTGTGTACAATGTGTTTGTTACACCGTGTGTATAATGTGTGTGTTACACTGTGTGTGTATAATGTGTGTGTTACACTGTGTGTGTTACACCGTGTGTATAATGTGTGTGTTACACCGTGTGTATAATGTGTGTGTTACACCGTGTGTATAATGTGTGTGTTACACTGTGTGTGTATAATGTGTGTGTTACACTGTGTGTGTATAATGTGTGTGTTACACTGTGTGTGTTACACCGTGTGTATAATGTGTGTGTTACACCGTGTGTATAATGTGTGTGTGTTACACTGTGTGTATATAATGTGTGTGTTACACTCTGTGTATATAATGTGTGTGTTACACTGTGTGTATAATGTGTGTGTTACACTGTGTGTATAATGTGTGTTACACTGTGTGTATATAATCTGTGTGTATAATGTGTGTGTTACACTCTGTGTATATAATGTGTGTGTTACACTGTGTGTATAATGTGTGTGTTACACTGTGTGTATAATGTGTGTGTTACACTGTGTGTATAATGTGTGTTACACTGTGTGTATATAATCTGTGTGTATAATGTGTGTGTTACACTGTGTGTATAATGTGTGACCCCGTGGTCTACCCCAATACTACACTGTGACCCCAGGGGTGTCACCAATACTACACTGTGACCCCAGGGGTGTCCCCAATACTACACTGTGACCCCGTGGGTGTCCCCAATACTACACTGTGACCCCAGGGGTGTCCCCAACATTACACTGCGACCCCGGGGGTCTAACCTAACTCTACACTGCGACCCTGTGGTCTACCCCAATACTACACTGTGACCCCGGGGGTCTCCACCAATACTACACTGTGACTCCGGGGGTCTCCACCAATACTTCACTGTGACCCCATGGGTGTCCCCAATACTACACTGTGACCCCGGGGTTGTCCACCAATACTACACCGTGACCCCAGGGGTGTCCCCAACATTACACTGCGACCCAGGGGGTGTCACCTAACACTACACTGTGACCCTGTGGTCTACCCCAATACTACACTGTGACTCCGGGGATCTCCACCAATACTACACTGTGACTCCGGGGGTCTCCACCAATACTACACTGTGACCCCGGGGGTGTCCCCAATACTACACTGTGACCCCAGGGGTGTCCCCAATACTACACTGTGACCCCGGGGGTCTCCACCAATACTACACTGTGACCCCGTGGTCTACCCCAATACTACACTGTGGCCCCAGGGGTCTCCACCAATACTACACTGTGACCCCGGGGGTGTCCACCAATACTACACTGTGACCCCAGGGGTGTCCTCAACATTACACTGCGACCCTGGGGGTCTCCACCAATACTACACTGTGACCCCGGGGGTCTCCACCAATACTACACTGTGACCCCAGGGGTGTCCTCAACATTACACTGCGACCCCGGGGGTCTCCACCAATACTACACTGTGACCCCAGGGGTGTCCTCAACATTACACTGCGACCCCGGGGGTCTCCACCAATACTACACTGTGACCCCATGGGTGTCCCCAACATTACACTGCGACCCAGGGGGTGTCACCTAACACTACACTGTGACCCCGTGGTCTACCCCAATACTACACTGTGACCCCAGGGGTGTCCCCAACATTACACTGCGACCCAGGGGGTGTCACCTAACACTACATTGTGACCCCGTGGTCTACCCCAATACTACACTGTGACCCCAGGGGCGTCCCCAACATTACACTGCGACCCAGGGGGTGTCACCTAACACCACACTGTGACCCCGTGGTCTACCCCAATACTACACTGTGACCCCAGGGGTGTCCCCAACATTACACTGCGACCCAGGGGGTGTCACCTAACACTGTACTGTGAGCCCGGGGGTCTACCCCTAACATCACACAGCAACCCCGGGGGTCTACCCCAATACTACACTGTGACCCCAGGGGTCTCCACCAATACTACACTGTGATCCCGGGGGTCTCCACCAATACTACACTGTGACCCCAGAGGTGTCCCCAACATTACACTGCGACCCCGGGGGTGTCACCTAACACTACATTGTGACCCCGTGGTCTACCCCAATACTACACTGTGACCCCAGGGGCGTCCCCAACATTACACTGCGACCCAGGGGTGTCACCTAACACCACACTGTGACCCCGTGGTCTACCCCAATACTACACTGTGACCCCAGGGGTGTCCCCAACATTACACTGCGACCCAGGGGGTGTCACCTAACACTGTACTGTGAGCCCGGGGGTCTACCCCTAACATCACACAGCAACCCCGGGGGTCTACCCCAATACTACACTGTGACCCCAGGGGTCTCCACCAATACTACACTGTGATCCCGGGGGTCTCCACCAATACTACACTGTGACCCCAGAGGTGTCCCCAACATTACACTGCGACCCCGGGGGTCTCTACCAATACTACACTGTGGCCCCGGGGGTCTCCACCAATACTACACTGTGACCCCGTGTTCTACCCCAATACTACACTGTGACCCCGGGGGTCTCCCCAACATTACACAGCAACCCCGGGGGTGTCACCTAACACTACAATGTGACCCCGTGGTCTACCCCAATACTACACTGTGACCCCGGGTGGTCTCCCCAACATTACACAGCAACCCTGGGGGTCTATCCGCAACACTATACTGTGAGCCCGGGGGTCTCCCCAACATTACACTGTGACCCCGTGGTCTACCCCAAATTACATTATAACCTAGTGGGTCTCTCCCCCAAATTACATTGTAACCCAGGGGGTCTCCACCTGAGACATGTCCAGAGGTACATGATACTGTAGCACATGGGGTCTCATCACATTACACTATAATCCAGAGGGTCTCTCTCTGAGACACGTCCAGGGGGTACATAATACTGTAACCCCGGGGGTGTCTCCCTGAAGCACAGTATTTCAGTATTTACATATTGGACTCACCACGGAGACCTGGGAGAAACAGAAGAGGTTGGTCCAGGCCCGTAACTAGGTTGTGCTATAGGGGCAATCACCCAGGACACAAAGCTGAAGAGGGTGCAGGATAATGAATAGTTTATGTTAATTTCGTTTCAGTTGGAAGCTAATGGGCATCAGTTTTCCTTTTTGCCCCCAGGCGCAATACAGACTCATATCACATGTATTATATGGTATATGTATTATTTACACGTCTTAGGCGGTAGGAACATTTTTGACAATAAATTCCAGACATTTGTACAATGGGTGACCTTTATGAAAACTGGTTCAGGGCGAAAAATGCAGATTAGAAAATGAATGTAAATGTCTGATTCATTGCTATGGGTTAGGTTGCAACTGTTTGCTTTAGTGACCTGTGTGGTTATGTCACTATCTCCCCAATACCAAACCTTGCTGCAGGTGCATCCAGAAAGCTGGGGGATTAGTAAGATACAAAATATCACCTTCATCAGGCCAGTATATAGTGCAGAACCCTGTACTGTATATACAGTATCCTCCAGTGTACAGTACACATATATTATACCCTGGTGTACAGTACATATACAGTATCCTCCAGTGTACAGTACACATATATTATACCCTGGTGCACAGTACATATACAGTATCCTCCAGTGTACAGTACACATATATTATACCCTGGTGCACAGTACATATACAGTATCCTCCAGTGTACAGTACACATATATTATACCCTGGTGCACAGTACATATACAGTATCCTCCAGTGTACAGTACACATATATTATACCCTGGTGCACAGTACATATACAGTATCCTCCAGTGTACAGTACACATATATTATACCCTGGTGTACAGTACATATACAGTATCCTCCAGTGTACAGTACACATATATTATACCCTGGTGCACAGTACATATACAGTATCCTCCAGTGTACAGTACACATATATTTATACCCTGGTGTACAGTACATATACAGTATCCTCCAGTGTACAGTACACATATATTATACCCTGGTGCACAGTACATATACAGTATCCTCCAGTGTACAGTACACATATATTATACCCTGGTGTACAGTACATATACAGTATCCTCCAGTGTACAGTACACATATATTATACCCTGGTGCACAGTACATATACAGTATCCTCTAATGTACAGTACACATATATTATACCCTGGTGCACAGTACATATATAGTATCCTCTAGTGTACAGTACACATATATTATACCCTGGTGCACAGTACATATACAGTATCCTCCAGTGTACAGTACACATATATTATACCCTGGTGTACAGTACATATACAGTATCCTCCAGTGTACAGTACACATATATTATACCCTGGTGCACAGTACATATACAGTATCCTCTAGTGTACAGTACACATATATTATACCCTGGTGCACAGTACATATACAGTATCCTCCAGTGTACAGTACACATATATTATACCCTGGTGCACAGTACATATACAGTATCCTCCAGTGTACAGTACACATATATTATACCCTGGTGCACAGTACATATACAGTATCCTCCAGTGTACAGTACACATATATTATACCCTGGTGTACAGTACATATACAGTATCCTCCAGTGTATAGTACACATATATTATACCCTGGTGCACAGTACATATACAGTATCCTCTAGTGTACAGTACACATATATTATACCCTGGTGCACAGTACATATACAGTATCCTCCAGTGTACAGTACACATATATTATACCCTGGTGCACAGTACATATACAGTATCCTCTAGTGTACAGCACACATATATTATACCCTGGTGTACAGTACATATACAGTATCCTCCAGTGTACAGTACACATATATTATACCCTGGTGTACAGTACATATACAGTATCCTCTAGTGTACAGTACACATATATTATACCCTGGTGCACAGTACATATACAGTATCCTCCAGTGTACAGTACACATATATTATACCCTGGTGCACAGTACATATACAGTATCCTCTAGTGTACAGCACACATATATTATACCCTGGTGTACAGTACATATACAGTATCCTCCAGTGTATAGTACACATATATTATACCCTGGTGCACAGTACATATACAGTATCCTCTAATGTACAGTACACATATATTATACCCTGGTGTACAGTACATATACAGTATCCTCCAGTGTATAGTACACATATATTATACCCTGGTGCACAGTACATATACAGTATCCTCTAATGTACAGTACACATATATTATACCCTGGTGCACAGTACATATACAGTATCCTCTAGTGTACAGTACACATATATTATACCCTGGTGCACAGTACATATACAGTATCCTCCAGTGTACAGTACACATATATTATACCCTGGTGCACAGTACATATACAGTATCCTCCAGTGTATAGTACACATATATTATACCCTGGTGCACAGTACATATACAGTATCCTCTAGTGTACAGTACACATATATTATACCCTGGTGTACAGTACATATACAGTATCCTCCAGTGTACAGTACACATATATTATACCCTGGTGCACAGTACATATACAGTATCCTCTAGTGTACAGTACATTATACCCTGGTGCACAGTACATATACAGTATCCTCCAGTGTACAGTACACATATATTATACCCTGGTGCACAGTACATATACAGTATCCCCCAGTGTACAGTACACATATATTATACCCTGGTGCACAGTACATATACAGTATCCTCTAGTGTACAGTACACATATATTATACCCTGGTGCACAGTACATATACAGTATCCTCCAGTGTACAGTACACATATATTATAACCCTGGTGCACAGTACATATACAGTATCCCCCAGTGTACAGTACACATATATTATACCCTGGTGCACAGTACATATACAGTATCCTCTAGTGTACAGTACACATATATTATACCCTGGTGCACAGTACATATACAGTATCCTCCAGTGTACAGTACACATATATTATATCTTGGTGTACAGTACATATACAATCTCCCCTTGTACAGTACACATATATTATACCCTGGTGCACAGTACATATACAGTATCCTCCAGTGTACAGTACACATATATTATATCTTGGTGTACAGTATATATACAGTATCCTCCAGTGTATAGTACACATATATTATTCACTGGTGTACAGTACATATACAGTATCCTCCAGTGTATAGTACACATATATTATACCCTGGTGCACAGTACATATACAGTATCCTCCAGTGTATAGTACACATATATTATACCCTGGTGCACAGTACATATAAAGAATCCTCTAGTGTACAGTACACATATATTATACCCTGGTGCACAGAACATATACAGTATCCTCCAGTGTACAGTACACATATATTATACCCTGGTGCACAATACATATACAGTATCCTCCAGTGTATAGTACACATATATTATACCCTGGTGCACAGTACATATACAGAATCCTCTAGTGTATAGTACACATATATTATACCCTGGTGCACAGTACATATACAGTATCCTCCAGTGTATAGTACACATATATTATACCGTGGTGCACAGTACATATATAGTATCCTCCAGTGTATAGTACACATATATTATTCCCTGGTGTACAGTACATATACAATCTCCCCCCTTGTACAGTACACATATATTATACCCTGGTGCACAGTACATATACAGAATCCTCTAGTGTACAGTACACATATATTATACCCTGGTGCACAGTACATATACAGTATCCTCTAGTGTACAGTACACATATATTATACCCTGGTGCACAGTACATATACAGTATCCTCCAGTGTACAGTACACATATATTATATCTTGGTGTACAGTATATATACAGTATCCTCCAGTGTATAGTACACATATATTATTCACTGGTGTACAGTACATATACAGTATCCTCCAGTGTATAGTACACATATATTATACCCTGGTGCACAGTACATATACAGTATCCTCCAGTGTATAGTACACATATATTATACCCTGGTGTACAGTACATATACAGTATCCTCCAGTGTATAGTACACATATATTATACCCTGGTGCACAGTACATATACAGTATCCTCTAATGTACAGTACACATATATTATACCCTGGTGCACAGTACATATACAGTATCCTCTAGTGTACAGTACACATATATTATACCCTGGTGCACAGTACATATACAGTATCCTCCAGTGTACAGTACACATATATTATACCCTGGTGCACAGTACATATACAGTATCCTCCAGTGTATAGTACACATATATTATACCCTGGTGCACAGTACATATACAGTATCCTCTAGTGTACAGTACACATATATTATACCCTGGTGTACAGTACATATACAGTATGCTCCAGTGTACAGTACACATATATTATACCCTGGTGCACGGTACATATACAGTATCCTCTAGTGTACAGTACACATATATTATACCCTGGTGCACAGTACATATACAGTATCCTCCAGTGTACAGTACACATATATTATACCCTGGTGCACAGTACATATACAGTATCCCCCAGTGTACAGTACACATATATTATACCCTGGTGCACAGTACATATACAGTATCCTCTAGTGTACAGTACACATATATTATACCCTGGTGCACAGTACATATACAGTATCCTCCAGTGTACAGTACACATATATTATATCTTGGTGTACAGTACATATACAATCTCCCCTTGTACAGTACACATATATTATACCCTGGTGCACAGTACATATACAGTATCCTCCAGTGTACAGTACACATATATTATATCTTGGTGTACAGTATATATACAGTATCCTCCAGTGTATAGTACACATATATTATTCACTGGTGTACAGTACATATACAGTATCCTCCAGTGTATAGTACACATATATTATACCCTGGTGCACAGTACATATACAGTATCCTCCAGTGTATAGTACACATATATTATACCCTGGTGCACAGTACATATAAAGAATCCTCTAGTGTACAGTACACATATATTATACCCTGGTGCACAGAACATATACAGTATCCTCCAGTGTACAGTACACATATATTATACCCTGGTGCACAATACATATACAGTATCCTCCAGTGTATAGTACACATATATTATACCCTGGTGCACAGTACATATACAGAATCCTCTAGTGTATAGTACACATATATTATACCCTGGTGCACAGTACATATACAGTATCCTCCAGTGTATAGTACACATATATTATACCGTGGTGCACAGTACATATATAGTATCCTCCAGTGTATAGTACACATATATTATTCCCTGGTGTACAGTACATATACAATCTCCCCCCTTGTATAGTACACATATATTATACCCTGGTGCACAGTACATATACAGAATCCTCTAGTGTACAGTACACATATATTATACCCTGGTGCACAGTACATATACAGTATCCTCCAGTGTATAGTACACATATATTATTCCCTGGTGTACAGTACATATACAATCTCCCCCCTTGTACAGTACACATATACCCTGGTGCACAGTACATATACAGTATCCTCCAGTGTATAGTACACAAATATTATTCCCTGGTGTACAGTACATATACAATCTCCCCCCTTGTACAGTACACATATATTATACCCTGGTGCACAGTACATATACAGAATCCTCTAGTGTACAGTACACATATATTATACCCTGGTGCACAGTACATATACAGTATCCTCTAGTGTACAGTACACATATATTATACCCTGGTGCACAGTACATATACAGAATCCTCCAGTGTATAGTATACATATATTATACCCTGGTGCACAGTACATATACAGTATCCTCCAGTGTATAGTACACATATATTATACCCTGGTGCACAGTACATATACAGAATCCTCTAGTGTACAGTACACATATATTATACCCTGGTGCACAGTACATATACAGTATCCTCCAGTGTATAGTACACATATATTATACCCTGGTGCACAGTACATATACAGTATCCTCCAGTGTATAGTACACATATATTATTCCCTGGTATACAGTACATATACAGTATCCTCTAGTGTACAGTACACATATATTATACCCTGGTGTACAGTACATATACAGTATGCTCCAGTGTACAGTACACATATATTATACCCTGGTGCACGGTACATATACAGTATCCTCTAGTGTACAGTACACATATATTATACCCTGGTGCACAGTACATATACAGTATCCTCCAGTGTACAGTACACATATATTATACCCTGGTGCACAGTACATATACAGTATCCCCCAGTGTACAGTACACATATATTATACCCTGGTGCACAGTACATATACAGTATCCTCTAGTGTACAGTACACATATATTATACCCTGGTGCACAGTACATATACAGTATCCTCCAGTGTACAGTACACATATATTATATCTTGGTGTACAGTACATATACAATCTCCCCTTGTACAGTACACATATATTATACCCTGGTGCACAGTACATATACAGTATCCTCCAGTGTACAGTACACATATATTATATCTTGGTGTACAGTATATATACAGTATCCTCCAGTGTATAGTACACATATATTATTCACTGGTGTACAGTACATATACAGTATCCTCCAGTGTATAGTACACATATATTATACCCTGGTGCACAGTACATATACAGTATCCTCCAGTGTATAGTACACATATATTATACCCTGGTGCACAGTACATATAAAGAATCCTCTAGTGTACAGTACACATATATTATACCCTGGTGCACAGAACATATACAGTATCCTCCAGTGTACAGTACACATATATTATACCCTGGTGCACAATACATATACAGTATCCTCCAGTGTATAGTACACATATATTATACCCTGGTGCACAGTACATATACAGAATCCTCTAGTGTATAGTACACATATATTATACCCTGGTGCACAGTACATATACAGTATCCTCCAGTGTATAGTACACATATATTATACCGTGGTGCACAGTACATATATAGTATCCTCCAGTGTATAGTACACATATATTATTCCCTGGTGTACAGTACATATACAATCTCCCCCCTTGTATAGTACACATATATTATACCCTGGTGCACAGTACATATACAGAATCCTCTAGTGTACAGTACACATATATTATACCCTGGTGCACAGTACATATACAGTATCCTCCAGTGTATAGTACACATATATTATTCCCTGGTGTACAGTACATATACAATCTCCCCCCTTGTACAGTACACATATACCCTGGTGCACAGTACATATACAGTATCCTCCAGTGTATAGTACACAAATATTATTCCCTGGTGTACAGTACATATACAATCTCCCCCCTTGTACAGTACACATATATTATACCCTGGTGCACAGTACATATACAGAATCCTCTAGTGTACAGTACACATATATTATACCCTGGTGCACAGTACATATACAGTATCCTCTAGTGTACAGTACACATATATTATACCCTGGTGCACAGTACATATACAGAATCCTCCAGTGTATAGTATACATATATTATACCCTGGTGCACAGTACATATACAGTATCCTCCAGTGTATAGTACACATATATTATACCCTGGTGCACAGTACATATACAGAATCCTCTAGTGTACAGTACACATATATTATACCCTGGTGCACAGTACATATACAGTATCCTCCAGTGTATAGTACACATATATTATACCCTGGTGCACAGTACATATACAGTATCCTCCAGTGTATAGTACACATATATTATTCCCTGGTATACAGTACATATACAGTATCCTCCAGTGTACAGTACACATATATTATATCTTGGTGTACAGTACATATACAGTATCCTCCAGTGTAAAGTACACATATATTATTCCCTGGTGTACAGTACATATACAGTATCCTCCAGTGTATAGTACACATATATTATACCCTGGTGCACAGTACATATACAGAATCCTCTAGTGTACAGTAAACATATATTATACCCTGGTGAACAGTACATATACAGTATCCTCCAGTGTATAGTACACATATATTATACCCTGGTGCACAGTACATATACAGTATCCTCCAGTGTATAGTACACATATATTATACCCTGGTGCACAGTACATATACAGTATCCTCCAGTGTATAGTACACATATATTATTCCCTGGTATACAGTACATATACAGTATCCTCCAGTGTACAGTACACATATATTATATCTTGGTGTACAGTACATATACAGTATCCTCCAGTGTAAAGTACACATATATTATTCCCTGGTGTACAGTACATATACAGTATCCTCCAGTGTATAGTACACATATATTATACCCTGGTGCACAGTACATATACAGAATCCTCTAGTGTACAGTAAACATATATTATACCCTGGTGAACAGTACATATACAGTATCCTCCAGTGTATAGTACACATATATTATACCCTGGTGCACAGTACATATACAGTATCCTCCAGTGTATAGTACACATATATTATACTCTGGTGCACAGTACATATAAAGAATCCTCTAGTGTACAGTACACATATATTATATCCTGGTGCACAGTACATATACAGTATCCTCCAGTGTATAGTATACATATATTATACCCTGGTGCACAATACATATACATTATCCTCCAGTGTATAGTACACATATATTATACCCTGGTGCACAGTACATATACAGAATCCTCTAGTGTATAGTACACATATATTATACCCTGGTGCACAGTACATATACAGTATCCTCCAGTGTGTAGTACACATATATTATACCCTGGTGCACAGTACATATACAGTATCCTCCAGTGTATAGTACACATATATTATTCCCTGGTGTACAGTACATATACAATCTCCCCCCTTGTACAGTACACATATATTATACCCTGGTGCACAGTACATATACAGAATCCTCTAGTGTACAGTACACATATATTATACCCTGGTGCACGGTACATATACAGTATCCTCTAGTGTACAGTACACATATATTATACCCTGGTGCACAGTACATATACAGTATCCTCCAGTGTATAGTACACATATATTATTCCCTGGTGTACAGTACATATACAATCTCCCCCCTTGTACAGTACACATATATTATACCCCGGTGCACAGTACATATACAGTATCCTCCAGTGTATAGTACACATATATTATATCTTTGTGTACAGTACATATACAGTATCCTCCAGTGTATAGTACACATATATTATTCACTGGTGTACAGTACATATACAGTATCCTCCAGTGTACAGTACACATATATTATACCCTGGTGCACGGTACATATACAGTATCCTCTAGTGTACAGTACACATATATTATACCCTGGTGCACAGTACATATACAGTATCCTCCAGTGTACAGTACACATATATTATACCCTGGTGCACAGTACATATACAGTATCCCCCAGTGTACAGTACACATATATTATACCCTGGTGCACAGTACATATACAGTATCCTCTAGTGTACAGTACACATATATTATACCCTGGTGCACAGTACATATACAGTATCCTCCAGTGTACAGTACACATATATTATATCTTGGTGTACAGTACATATACAATCTCCCCTTGTACAGTACACATATATTATACCCTGGTGCACAGTACATATACAGTATCCTCCAGTGTACAGTACACATATATTATATCTTGGTGTACAGTATATATACAGTATCCTCCAGTGTATAGTACACATATATTATTCACTGGTGTACAGTACATATACAGTATCCTCCAGTGTATAGTACACATATATTATACCCTGGTGCACAGTACATATACAGTATCCTCCAGTGTATAGTACACATATATTATACCCTGGTGCACAGTACATATAAAGAATCCTCTAGTGTACAGTACACATATATTATACCCTGGTGCACCGAACATATACAGTATCCTCCAGTGTACAGTACACATATATTATACCCTGGTGCACAATACATATACAGTATCCTCCAGTGTATAGTACACATATATTATACCCTGGTGCACAGTACATATACAGAATCCTCTAGTGTATAGTACACATATATTATACCCTGGTGCACAGTACATATACAGTATCCTCCAGTGTATAGTACACATATATTATACCGTGGTGCACAGTACATATATAGTATCCTCCAGTGTATAGTACACATATATTATTCCCTGGTGTACAGTACATATACAATCTCCCCCCTTGTATAGTACACATATATTATACCCTGGTGCACAGTACATATACAGAATCCTCTAGTGTACAGTACACATATATTATACCCTGGTGCACAGTACATATACAGTATCCTCCAGTGTATAGTACACATATATTATTCCCTGGTGTACAGTACATATACAATCTCCCCCCTTGTACAGTACACATATACCCTGGTGCACAGTACATATACAGTATCCTCCAGTGTATAGTACACAAATATTATTCCCTGGTGTACAGTACATATACAATCTCCCCCCTTGTACAGTACACATATATTATACCCTGGTGCACAGTACATATACAGAATCCTCTAGTGTACAGTACACATATATTATACCCTGGTGCACAGTACATATACAGTATCCTCTAGTGTACAGTACACATATATTATACCCTGGTGCACAGTACATATACAGAATCCTCCAGTGTATAGTATACATATATTATACCCTGGTGCACAGTACATATACAGTATCCTCCAGTGTATAGTACACATATATTATACCCTGGTGCACAGTACATATACAGAATCCTCTAGTGTACAGTACACATATATTATACCCTGGTGCACAGTACATATACAGTATCCTCCAGTGTATAGTACACATATATTATACCCTGGTGCACAGTACATATACAGTATCCTCCAGTGTATAGTACACATATATTATTCCCTGGTATACAGTACATATACAGTATCCTCTAGTGTACAGTACACATATATTATACCCTGGTGTACAGTACATATACAGTATGCTCCAGTGTACAGTACACATATATTATACCCTGGTGCACGGTACATATACAGTATCCTCTAGTGTACAGTACACATATATTATACCCTGGTGCACAGTACATATACAGTATCCTCCAGTGTACAGTACACATATATTATACCCTGGTGCACAGTACATATACAGTATCCCCCAGTGTACAGTACACATATATTATACCCTGGTGCACAGTACATATACAGTATCCTCTAGTGTACAGTACACATATATTATACCCTGGTGCACAGTACATATACAGTATCCTCCAGTGTACAGTACACATATATTATATCTTGGTGTACAGTACATATACAATCTCCCCTTGTACAGTACACATATATTATACCCTGGTGCACAGTACATATACAGTATCCTCCAGTGTACAGTACACATATATTATATCTTGGTGTACAGTATATATACAGTATCCTCCAGTGTATAGTACACATATATTATTCACTGGTGTACAGTACATATACAGTATCCTCCAGTGTATAGTACACATATATTATACCCTGGTGCACAGTACATATACAGTATCCTCCAGTGTATAGTACACATATATTATACCCTGGTGCACAGTACATATAAAGAATCCTCTAGTGTACAGTACACATATATTATACCCTGGTGCACAGAACATATACAGTATCCTCCAGTGTACAGTACACATATATTATACCCTGGTGCACAATACATATACAGTATCCTCCAGTGTATAGTACACATATATTATACCCTGGTGCACAGTACATATACAGAATCCTCTAGTGTATAGTACACATATATTATACCCTGGTGCACAGTACATATACAGTATCCTCCAGTGTATAGTACACATATATTATACCGTGGTGCACAGTACATATATAGTATCCTCCAGTGTATAGTACACATATATTATTCCCTGGTGTACAGTACATATACAATCTCCCCCCTTGTATAGTACACATATATTATACCCTGGTGCACAGTACATATACAGAATCCTCTAGTGTACAGTACACATATATTATACCCTGGTGCACAGTACATATACAGTATCCTCCAGTGTATAGTACACATATATTATTCCCTGGTGTACAGTACATATACAATCTCCCCCCTTGTACAGTACACATATACCCTGGTGCACAGTACATATACAGTATCCTCCAGTGTATAGTACACAAATATTATTCCCTGGTGTACAGTACATATACAATCTCCCCCCTTGTACAGTACACATATATTATACCCTGGTGCACAGTACATATACAGAATCCTCTAGTGTACAGTACACATATATTATACCCTGGTGCACAGTACATATACAGTATCCTCTAGTGTACAGTACACATATATTATACCCTGGTGCACAGTACATATACAGAATCCTCCAGTGTATAGTATACATATATTATACCCTGGTGCACAGTACATATACAGTATCCTCCAGTGTATAGTACACATATATTATACCCTGGTGCACAGTACATATACAGAATCCTCTAGTGTACAGTACACATATATTATACCCTGGTGCACAGTACATATACAGTATCCTCCAGTGTATAGTACACATATATTATACCCTGGTGCACAGTACATATACAGTATCCTCCAGTGTATAGTACACATATATTATTCCCTGGTATACAGTACATATACAGTATCCTCCAGTGTACAGTACACATATATTATATCTTGGTGTACAGTACATATACAGTATCCTCCAGTGTAAAGTACACATATATTATTCCCTGGTGTACAGTACATATACAGTATCCTCCAGTGTATAGTACACATATATTATACCCTGGTGCACAGTACATATACAGAATCCTCTAGTGTACAGTAAACATATATTATACCCTGGTGAACAGTACATATACAGTATCCTCCAGTGTATAGTACACATATATTATACCCTGGTGCACAGTACATATACAGTATCCTCCAGTGTATAGTACACATATATTATACCCTGGTGCACAGTACATATACAGTATCCTCCAGTGTATAGTACACATATATTATTCCCTGGTATACAGTACATATACAGTATCCTCCAGTGTACAGTACACATATATTATATCTTGGTGTACAGTACATATACAGTATCCTCCAGTGTAAAGTACACATATATTATTCCCTGGTGTACAGTACATATACAGTATCCTCCAGTGTATAGTACACATATATTATACCCTGGTGCACAGTACATATACAGAATCCTCTAGTGTACAGTAAACATATATTATACCCTGGTGAACAGTACATATACAGTATCCTCCAGTGTATAGTACACATATATTATACCCTGGTGCACAGTACATATACAGTATCCTCCAGTGTATAGTACACATATATTATACTCTGGTGCACAGTACATATAAAGAATCCTCTAGTGTACAGTACACATATATTATATCCTGGTGCACAGTACATATACAGTATCCTCCAGTGTATAGTATACATATATTATACCCTGGTGCACAATACATATACATTATCCTCCAGTGTATAGTACACATATATTATACCCTGGTGCACAGTACATATACAGAATCCTCTAGTGTATAGTACACATATATTATACCCTGGTGCACAGTACATATACAGTATCCTCCAGTGTGTAGTACACATATATTATACCCTGGTGCACAGTACATATACAGTATCCTCCAGTGTATAGTACACATATATTATTCCCTGGTGTACAGTACATATACAATCTCCCCCCTTGTACAGTACACATATATTATACCCTGGTGCACAGTACATATACAGAATCCTCTAGTGTACAGTACACATATATTATACCCTGGTGCACGGTACATATACAGTATCCTCTAGTGTACAGTACACATATATTATACCCTGGTGCACAGTACATATACAGTATCCTCCAGTGTATAGTACACATATATTATTCCCTGGTGTACAGTACATATACAATCTCCCCCCTTGTACAGTACACATATATTATACCCCGGTGCACAGTACATATACAGTATCCTCCAGTGTATAGTACACATATATTATATCTTTGTGTACAGTACATATACAGTATCCTCCAGTGTATAGTACACATATATTATTCACTGGTGTACAGTACATATACAGTATCCTCCAGTGTATAGTACACATATATTATACCCTGGTGCACAGTACATATACAGAATCCTCTAGTTTACAGTACACATATATTATACCCTGGTGCACAATACATATACAGTATCCTCCAGTGTATAGTACACATATAGTATACCCTGGTGCACAGTACATATACAGAATCCTCTAGTGTATAGTACACATATAATATACCCTGGTGCACAGTACATATACAGTATCCTCCAGTGTATAGTACACATATATTATACCCTGGTGCAAAGTACATATACAGTATCCTCCAGTGTATAGTACACATATATTATACCCTGGTGTACAGTACATATACAGTATCCTCCAGTGTATAGTACACATATATTATACCTAAGTGCACAGTGCATATACAGTATCCTCCAGTGTACAGTACACATATATTATACCCTGGTGTACAGTACATATACAATATCCCCCCTTGTACAGTACACATATTATACCCTGGTGTACAGTACATATACAGTATCCTCCAGTGTATAGTACACATATATTATACCTAAGTGTACAGTACATATACAGTATCCTCCAGTGTATAGTACACATATATTATACCTAAGTGCACAGTGCATATACAATATTTCATGGTGTACAGTACACATATATTATACTCTGGTGCACAGTACATATACTATATTTCATGGTGTAAAGTACACATATATTATACCCTGGTGCACAGTACATATACAGTATCTTCCAGTGTACAGTACACATATATTATACCCTGGTGTACAGTACATATACAATATCCCCCCTTGTACAGTACACATATATTATACCCTGATGTACAGTACATATACAATATCCCCCAGTGTACAGTACACATATATTATACCATGGTGCACGGTACATATACAGTATATTCCAGTGTATAGTACACAAATATTATACCTTGGTGCACAGTACATATACAGTATCCTCCAGTGTACAGTACACATATACCATGGTGCACAGTACATATACAGTATCCTCCAGTGTACAATACATATATATTATACCCTGGTGCACAGTACATATACAATATCCTCCAGTGTACAGTACACATATATTATACCCTGGTGTACAGTACATATACAATATCCCCCCTTGTACAGTACACATATATTATACCCTGGTGCACAGCACATATACAGTATCCTCCAGTGTACAATACATATATATTATACCCTGGTGTACAGTACATATACAGTATCCTCCAGTGTATAGTACACATATATTATACCTAAGTGCACAGTGCATATACAATATTTCATGGTGTACAGTACACATATATTATACTCTGGTGCACAGTACATATACTATATTTAATGGTGTACAGTGCATATATTATACCCTGGTGCACAGTACATATATATATTTAATGGTGTACAGTACACATATATTATATCCTGGTGCACAGTACATGTACAATATTTCCCGGTGTACAGTACACATATATTATACCCTTATGCACAGTACATATACAATATTTCTTGATATACAGTACAGTACATTTGCCAGTTTAGTGAAAAGTAGAACAATAATTTTGGAAATGTAAGACAACATTAGGTCATTATCTGTCCTTGCTTATTTCCGATTGCTTTCGAATAATATAAGGAGAATTTCTGCAAAATCATATTAGTTGCTAAATAACAAATATACAAGCAGGTTGGCATAGTTTCACAGAAACACAATATTTATAGCTTAATTTGGAGATGAAAAGGAAGTGGATCTTGTATTAAAAAAAGAAGTAAACTTAAAAACTGATGACATATTTTTCTTTAAATATTACACAATACGGGGCAATAGGAAGTGCTGAAACTGCGTTCCTGAACAACAAAATTGACATTTCCATCAAGAATATCAAACGATAAATGTAGTACACACGTTTTGGCCACTAGGTGGCGCTATGTATTACATTTGTACTTCTTGAGGAGTTCACAAGCTATGTGCAAACAGCATAGTGTGAATTTAACACATGGGCGAAAATGTAAATACACATAACGAAAAGTCGCAGAAAAAAGACAAAATTAAAACATCTATGTATTGTAGATTTGATTTTTAGTATAGACGAACAAACCCTCACCAGTTTGGTACATTTGGAACCAAGCACAAAAATTTGGAACTTGTACGAACCTACATAAGCTTAATGGTTAAGAAAGGAACCTCGAGATTCAGAACTGTTAGCCCATTGGTTCAGAGCAGAACATAGAAGTTAGATTTGTCACACCAACTTAATTATTGATTGCAGTCCAATTATTTTTGTTTCCTCGTGTGTTTTGGTTTTGGATTTTTTTAGGGAAAAACCTAAAATATGCTAAAATTACATAATTCTGCTCTTTGTTTGTTCCTACATTTTTATTAACCTCAATAACACTAATTTCAAGTAATTTGCAGTCAATTTTGACCACCTCACAGATCACAGTATTATTTTCATACACTTTCGGACAAATACTGCAGCAACCTGGCTGGATGGTAAGCGACAGAGCAATGACACAAACACACGGCAGTTCCTAGCACATCTAGGACACATTGGCACACAGCAGTGGCAGAAAAGAAAAATGGGGGTTCGCCCTCCTTCCCACCCACCGTTATTTTGGATCTTAAAAAGGATTCCAAAAATCCCGAGATTCGACAATGTAACGATGACTTTTTGCTTCGTTTTCGATTCCTATGGCGTGTGAAAGTACCAAGCCGGCTCGGTACTCGGATCCCCTAAGTTCGGGTGTGTTCGATTCTCGAGGAACCGAGCCTGAGCATCTCTAGTTTCAACTAATGTTTATTTCTCTTTATAGCTGTTATACATTTCTTTATGTACAATTTCACAGCTAACCAGTTGCCATCTTTGACTGTGGATGGTTCAGCCTTGATACATGCAACGCAACCATGCTTTCCAGCCCCCCCGGCATGTCTGAGTAAACTTAATCGTGTGCTTCTCCACAGCTTGGATCTCATCTCTGTCCCAGATTTTTTCCGCACTTCTTTACGGAAGAAGAGTGGTCCATTCGGAATCTGCGTAAAACAGAAAAAGCAACATGATTTTGCATAACAAAGCCGTGTGCTACACCGACCCGTGGAAGCTTTGGCTGGGCAGTAGTCCTGCGTTGCTGGGTCACTATGCCATCTTCCTTCTCACAAGGAAGTGTTATCTAAATGCATGCCCAATTGTCTCATGTTTCAGAGAATTGCTTATCATCCCACCCATCACACTGTATCTGGACAGGTTCTTAAAACAGATCAGGGATGTCAGTGACCGAGGTAAAAGTCAAGACCATACATCAGATACAAGATGTCAAACTTACCGTATGGATCAATGTCCATCTCTTCCAAATTCTTGGTTTTGAATACGCCAGTCTTCCCCTCTCGAGAGCTATTAAAAGTTTGCAGATCTTGGAGGGTTGGAGAATACCTTCCGGGAGTTGTAAAACTGCCAATGCACCGTGATGTCGTGCCCAAGGAAGTCTGCCAATTGGTCCAATTCTGTGTCGTTCAGGTTGAGGAGCGTTGAATGAGTGGCAACGTGATTTCGAAGCTTCGTGGAAGATAATGTTTGGGGAGTTTTAGGTCTATACTCTCGGGCAAACATGCATATGTAATTGGAACCTCTAAAATGTGACAACGCAGCTGGTCTGGCAAACATATAGACATTTTCAGTGGCCCCTCCACTTTCTTAATGCTTCTCTGCAAGAAGTTCCATTGCATTTTGCATTGCTGTTGTCAGCAGGATTGGAACTTTTCTCTCTCGCTTTCATCAGATTTCAATCTACGAAAAGTGCCGGCAGAACTTCTTCTCAAGCTCGGAAAGCCATAAGGCAACATCTTCTTGAGGATCAGAAGTATCTCTTGAAGAGAAGCTAGTTAACAGCATCTTGGAAACGTCCCGTTCCCTTCTTCGATTGAATAAGATTGCTTATGCCAGGGTGACCTTTGCAAGCAATACCTAGTTTTTTAGCAAAGGTTTGGTGGATAAATTGCTTTGGTATGCTTGTTGTTTCTCATCGACTTGCATCTCGATGAACAATACTGTAAACAGATAACGCTACAAACCTTAACAAGCTACTGATAGCCTGGATGGGTAATGGGGTGCAAGTGTAATATTCGGTGCAGGCTGAAACCTGTGCCCTTTAGTTTGAGGTTTAGAGCCACTAAAAGAGGTGCAAAGACAATGGAGGAGTAAGGTTAAGGGGCAGAGAGCCCAAGGAGGAGGTGCGCAGTGTAACTGGTGAGCAAAAGTTATAGGTAATGAGAACAGGAGGGAAGAGGGCCCTGCTTACAAGAGCTTACTATCTAAAGGGAAAGGGGCAGACAAACGCTTGACACATAGGGGTGAGCCAATGTAAGGGGATCTGCGGGCAAGAAGCAAGAGTAGGAGAGATGGAGAATGAACGAGGGTGAGGGATACTACATGGTGAGATGGTTAAGTGGAGGACTGCTAGGCTTTTATGAACAGATGGGTGTTCAATGACTGTTTGAAGCTATACAGGCTAGGGGGTAGTCTGATAGAACGAGGGATATCGTTCCAGTGGTAGGGGGCAGCACGGGAGAAATTTTGGATTCGGGAATGAGATGTGGTTAACAAAGACGAGGAACAAATTTGCGTCATAGGACAAAAAAATAATAATCTGCCTGGATGATATAAAACCTTTGGTGAAAAACACAAAAGCACATTTTCAAAGCAAATTATGGAACGGTCCGTGAATGCGCTCTGAGGTGATCTATCGCCATCGAGGTGCGCAGGAAAATTAGCGATGTTTCCGGGTACCGTGCTAATCGCGAGGTTCCTGTAGAGATTCAATTTCCCCCTTAAAGTTTAATTTTATTCAGTAAATGTTTCAGGAGAGCATGTACAAGGCAATATAATTTAGTCCACTAAAGTTGTAATGTTGTATATCATATACACATATATAATACTGGGTGGGGCATAAAGATCTCCCATATTTCGAAGGGGCACTGTGTAAGCTGTGGTGGGGGTAAAGAGGTGGGGTAGATTTAAATCGGTAGATTAGGCTCTGCCATTTTTAGTACCCATCATGAATTGGACCGGTGAACATCGGGGCTTTATCGTTCAAGCGTTCTGTGATAACGATGCAGAGAGCGTTCTGTACACGCCTCATGCTAGGTCGAAATGCATCTGTACCAGATCAGAAAACAATTTTGCTATGGATCTCTAATCTTTGGGCAACTGGATCCACACTGAAAAGAAAAATCAGCTGGCAGACCTAGGACCGTCAGAAAATGTGGAGCAGTGAGAGCATCCGTTCAGCAATCACCAAGACATTCCGCTCATAAGCATGTCATGGCACTGGGGATATCAAGTCGGAGTTTGAGAAGAATTTTACATGCCGATTTAAAATTACATCCTTACAAAATGATGTTGGTTCAAGAATTAAATGAGCCCTGTGTTAGAAAATTCTTGAACAGGTTCCTTACGCAGCCGTTCTTCTGAGTAGCAATGAGGCAGAATTTTCGCTATTGGGCTGAGCAGAACCCTCGTGAACTCCACCAGCGACCACTCCACCCTCCTCACGTAACTGTTTGGTGTGCAGTTGCCGAATTTGGTGTGATCGTCCCGTGTATTTTTGAGGAAGGTGGTGCAACAGTAACTGTGACCGATGTGTTGAAATGTTGGAGACCTTTCTGCGCCCCAAACTGGACAATGTGGATAAAAAAACATTTGTGGTTTCAAGAGGACGGAGCCAAAGCCCACATAGTATGACGTTCGCTCGGAGTGTTGAGGGAAATGATCTCTTTAAGGGGAGAAGTGGGGGGGGGGGGGGGGGGCGGCACGGTCACCAGATTTAAGCCCATGTGACTTTTTCCTTTGGAGATACCTGAAGGAAAAGGTTTTTAAACATTGTCCTCGATCTCTTGAGGATTTGAAGGAACGGATCAGACAATAAATCGAAGCCATTCCACCTGATATGACCCGGAGAGTGATGGAGAAATTCCAGGAACGTCTTCAGCCAACGACGGCCGCCATTTGTCTGATATGATTTTTAAAACCCATTAAAGCAAATACATACAATGTTTTCCGAAACAGTTTCATTCCTTTTTAATACCCTTTCAAAATGTGGGCGATCTTTATGCCCCACCTTGTACAACAATATATCATACACAGAAACTTATAGCCCCTTAAAATACATGTCCACTGTCGTTTTCACTATTGCACACTATGGGCCTGAGTCATTAAGGAGAGCAAAGCATAAAAAAGGAGTAACTTTGCACCTGGGCAAAACCATGCTGCATTGGAGGGGGGAGGTAAATTTAAAATGCAGGGACAGATTTATATTTGGGGTCCCTAAATGTACTTTACATTTCAGTGTAAAAATAAAGCTATCAAGTATTTGGGTGCTAGATGAAAAAACAGCCGGTATTTAACTTAATAATAATAATGAACTAATTTGCACCCCTTGCATTGTAACATGGTTTTTCCTGGAGAACATTTACTTCTTTTTTTTGCCTTACTTTCCTTAATGACTCGGGCCCTATAACTTCTGACATATTCATATTCTTTTTCATTATAAACAAACCTCCGCTCATATACACATTACATGTTTCCCCTCCAATTCATTATAATATCCAGTAGAAATCTCAAGCCTATCATAATGCACGTCAATAACATTGGACCGAAGCGTAATTCATTATAATCATTAATTGCAAGATCCCATAACATAAAAACTTACAGAACTGTACACATCAGCCCACCACATATACATTATTATAATGCACAGCAACCTCGTTATCAATTATTCATTAATTTCACCCAATGCATTATTACAGATACAGACGCAGGATTTGTAGAGGGGGGTTTCCACACCACTCCCCCAGTGGGCGTGACCAGCATGCATGGGGGCGTGGCTATAATATTAGACAGTGCTTGGCTGCTCTCCAACTCTTCCTATCCCCATAATATACATGGGCAATACTGCGTGCACTACTGTTAGGTGCACGCAGCTCTCCCTTTTCAAGCAGAGCTGTATGAAGCGGTGGCAGGGTCCAGTCACCTCAATTATACATTGCCCTAGGCTTGGAGGGGGGTTTCCAGGCACTAGACCCCCCCCCCTCGGTTTGCCCATGAGATGGTATAATATATGACACAGAAATGAATAGAATAGTTAATAACAGAACACGAGGACTGTCTAGAGACAAAGGTAGATCTCAGTTTCAGTCGTTTTATTGAGATTTTTCACATTTTTTTATTACAAAATTTTCATAGTGTGTAAAACAGGTTCAGGACATTGTAAATTAAGCAGGAATGCCAAAGCTGGTGTGTCACGGGCCATATCTGCAACAGAGGGGGAGAATGAATGTATGCGGACAGGTGCAAAATTTCTTAAGGAAGTCTCTTTGGACTCTAGGCGCTCTCGTTAGTTAGGATGATGTGCTAAGGACTGGTAGTGGGTAAGGCTGGGTACATGCTACAGAAAATTTCCCCCGATGTGATATTGTTACCAATTTTACCAACGACTGAAAGTCCCGATCAGCCGATTCATGTGTACACACTATACACGTTTTACAATAATTACCGTCAGATCTGTGATCTTCATCTGTCATAAACATCGGCTGAAAATATTGTGACTCTGTAACCTGTAAGGGGATCTGCCTACACTGCTGGTCGTCAGGGCGTACACACTGCAGAATGGGAATGACATCGTTCCATCAAGAATCGTGTGAATTTTGAGAGTTGTTAGATTTTGTCTAACAATAAATGCTCTATGTGGGAGGTGATTGCTCAAGAGATCATCATCATCACCATTTATTTATATAGCGCCACTGATTCCGCAGCGCTGTACAGAGAACTGATTCACATCTGTCCCTGACCCATTGGAGCTTACAGTCTAAATTCCCTAACATACACACACAGACAGAGAGACAGACTAGGGTCAATTTGATAGCAGCCAATTAACCTACTAGTATGTTTTTGGAGTGTGGGAGGAAACCGGAGCACCTGGAGGAAACCCACGCAAACACGGGGAGAACATACAAACTCCACACAGATAAGGTCATGGTCGGGAATCAAACTCATGGCCCCAGTGCTGTGAGGCAGAAGTGCTAACCACTCAGACATATGGAGTAAAAGATCTGATTCCCCCCCCCCACAAAAGACGCTACGCTTCTGCTTTAATTTCTTAGAAAAAGGAATCCACAGCAACATGGGGAGAACATGCAAACTCCACACAGATGCAGCCCTGCTCAGAATCGAACCCATGACCCCAGTGCTGTGAGACAGCAATGCTAACCACAGCGCCACCACATCATAAAGTTTAATCGGCTGCTAAAAAGCAGAAAAAGGTGCTGGCAACCTCTTTTCTGCTCCACCCTACACCATTATGTTGAAAGGCGTCTGCTGTCCTCCTGATCTGCACTTGTAAGGTGTCTACAGCACATGATGAAATCTCCGCTTTCTACCTATGGTTCAAAGGACAAGTAACAGCTCCCTCTGCTGGAGAGTCTACGGAAATTCTTCACAAATCTGCGGTTCTTTCGTCGGACTGATGAAGGGTCGCAAGTCATCATGGGTGGTCAGCGCACCTACCATCAACCAAGGCAATCCAGAAAAGCCAGCATCTTCTGTATAGGGTGGGTAATTTTTCAGATCTTTAACATAAAGCATTTCCTACCAGCGGGAAGATCCACACAGCTCCGGATCCCACTGTGCTAGAAAGGTAAACACAGCCTCTTACTACACAAACGCTTTGCATTAAGTAGATTTATTGTTGGCAATGAGCAATCATGCATATTAAACAGACGATCATGCTGGGCGATGTGTAGCAGAGTTTTCTCTTTTTTCTCTTTAACAAGGAGCTTTGTATCACAAAGGGACAAGTATTTTATATTTGTTAGATTTGTGGGATACACAGCCAAGAAATACTGTATAGAGTAAATAAAAACAAACAAAAAGAAGCGCAAGACTGAAACGCGCCAAGAACCATATGTTGTATTAGAAATCAGAGAAATGCAACAGCGCGAAAAGTGCCGCAAAGCTGTACTATAAAGGAAATGACATACATAGAGCCAGATTCATTAAGGACATTAGGTTTGCACCTCCTCAAGGTCAAGTCTATCTCATGGACGATAGTGATGATCAAATGCAGCATTATCCCAACTAATGGTAGAATGGGCAATTCACCTGCACACACACATCTCGTTATACAACATTATATAAAAGCGACAGAGGGAGATCGCTGTGTTGCCATGGCGTCAAACGGATTGTTTATGGTATTGTTTGCTGAAGATTATAGGATCGCTACATACCGAAGAGGTAGGTGCATTCTTTTCTATTTGACTAGCGCTGCATACTTGTGTGCTTAATGCTTAAATTGTCTTTGTGCTTCAATTTATTTTCTACATTTTTAAATTTTTTAACATATTTAAAACGTGTGTGTGAACATTACCAATGATTGTCTATTTTAAAAAAGTTGTGTGCGTGTTGTATAGCTTGTAAAAGTCTTGTCTATGTTGTCTACTATGTCTGCCTATATGGTATCATACATTTGTAAGGGTTTTTTTAAAAAATTTTTTTATTAATATTGTCATGTTTCTTATATTTCATGTCATGCTTACTTTTAGATATTTTTGGACTATTTTACAGAAATTGGGTGATTACAAAACCTGCAAGGCATTAGGTCATTTATTTTTTTATCACATATAGCCAGGCATGCACATCGTGGAAGCCCGGAATCTGTGGGACGACAGGTGTCGGGTCCCCTCCAAAACTGGCAACTGGTAGCCCGTCGCTGGCCCGCGTAGAATGTCTTCAGGCCACCTATCAGTCTTTTTGAAATGTCCGATGCTGAGGGGGTCCGTGGCTATCGTCTTCCACCTCATGTCATTATGGACACCTTGCGTGTTGGGCAGAGTGACCTAGAGCCTTTGCACAACATTCTGACAGCAATACCGCCATTGACCAAACTCTTGGCGTCTGGCTCTTTCCAGACCTCAGTGGGCGTCGCGGCAGGGATGTCCCAAACCACCTTCAAGCGTGTGCTGAGGGTTGTGCTAAGGGCTTTCCTGTTGTGTATCCGGCACTTCAGCCATCGAGGAGCCCGTTGTGCTCTTAAACTGCCAGTTTGCCACCATAGCCGGCTTGTCGCACGTTACAGGGGCAGTAGGTGGTACATATGACTTATGTTTATTAGATTGTTTAAGGAGAAACCAAACAAAAGCAGGCGCTGTGAACTCAGAGAGCCTAAGAAATTTGAATGAAGGGGACGCACAGATATGCATGTATGGATTCATGATTCCGTCTGTAATGGTATCACTAGTTCTGTTCAGAGTAACCCGCTATATAGAAGTTATTACTTCCCTTATTTTAGGAAGCGTAGTGAACAATTGATAGTCCTAGTATACTTTTTGTACTTACTGTACAGCATGGACAATGCTCATTTGTTATTCTTAGAATGCATAGCAAGATACTTACCCGTTATTAAATTTAGATACATTGTGTCACGGATTCTAATTTCCTACAATTCCTGATTGGTCTCTATTATCATTAGATCTTTCATCTCCCATGTTATATATGGTATTTTGAGGACGATAATTGGAGAACCTGTGGACTTGTAGTAGTTTATACTGTTATATAGGGCCCAATATCATATGGGAAATTCTACCTATTTCAGATCTATTTTTTGGATAGAAAGTGCTTTCAGCGCATTTTAATCACTTACACTTTATTCACCTTTTATATTTCGCTATAATATTTTTATCTATTTGGTCAATAAAAGTTAAGTTTTATAACCTTGAACATGGTACAGTGTCTAATATTTCCTACTCTTGAGAGTTGAAGTGCATATTTTCAAACACAACTTTCTTATCTTCATATTCATAGTTACTGCATTTTGTTGCCTTTAGATAGCACCCTTCACATCTCTATCAAGAGACTTTATGAGAGTTATACAGAGGGAGATTCCCAGTAATCTGTGCAATGGGATTTATCTAGACTTGTTAATAAAGTGCTTTCTGTCAACCATCTCCCCTCCAAATTCTCCAACGGCAAACATAAACTCTACATTCTTCACCTGTCATAGTGCAATGGGGAACATTTAAAAAAAAATCCAAATACAAAATTACCTACTCACTAGCGATTTCCCCTTCATGTCAGCAAATCACAAGTGCCCAGTTTAGAAGATTTATCTCATGATAATTTTAAACTTAGCATTTCAACCGCATTTATTATTTATGAACAGTTGGCATAGCGATGGGCACCAGGCTTGCTCCGAGCTTTGCCGGTCTTTACATGGGTGTTTTTGAAGATAAATTTATTTGGCAGAGCAATTTCTGAGCAAACCTGGTGGCCACTATATAGATGATTTGTTTTTCATCTGGAACGTTGAGACTAGTTCTATTGATTATTTGGTTATGCAGTTGAATAACAATAAATGTAATATTACCCTCACAAACAATTATCGCAAATCTTTATATGGAGACTATAATTAGCAACAACTACCTACCCCATCAAACATCATGGATCTGTAATTTTCCTGGGGACAATCACAGAAATTGAAGTGGAATTGTTCTAGAAAAGAATAATTTGATAGACAAGCATCAGAACTCCTTCAAAATATAAAGAATTTTAGATTATTTTACATATTTTATTTCGAATTATAATGGTTTTCTACATTGTATTAAAAGAAAATGTTCAAAACAATTTTTCTGTTGTGATGTTGGATCCAGTACTGAGCCCTATTTTTTTCAGGTCATCTTTCTTTTATTTTTAAAATAACAAATAATCTCAGAAATATGGTGGCCCCCCAGCTTTTTAGGGATTAATCAGTTAAAAACAATATATATATAAATTATCATGGACACCTTCTAAGCTGTTGGACAACTTTCACTGTCGTAAATCATCCTATATCACTTGTAAATTTATTTTATATAGAGTCACTTATTTCAGTTCCAAGAGGTTCTCAATGAGAATAACGGTTTGAATGATATTTAATTTTAGGTCCACATTTGTCCATTTAATGTATTATTTATATATTTATTTTAATCAATTTGCGCATCAAGGGGTTTGATTTAAGGATATATTATTAAATTTGTATTAAATTTGTAAATTTGTATATTTATATTTATATAAATAGACCATTTACAATTTTATTTATTTTTTAATATTATGATTAAAGTTTTGTGATTCATAATTTATGACCTCCTATGCCACCCTGTCCGTGCTTCAGGGGACCGGCTGGGCTTGCCATGTCCCCTTTCTTTATCCCAAATTATTCCCCCCTAGTCGCAGTAGGAGGGGCTTGCTGCTGCCAGCGCTAGGCTCCTTTGTTGGCACCTGAGTAACTTCTGCTGCAAGTGTACCCCGTTGCTGGGCACCTGGGCTGGTACCCCTGCCCTCTTCCTTTAGATCATGGTTGCTGTGGATTTATCCACCCTGGCCTATCACACTGGCCAGAGCTGCAGGGTAGCGGCAGAGCATTGGTACTGGATGCTGGGTCCCAACCTCAGGACAGCCGGATAACGGACTAGATTGGTCTAATCTGTAGGTCACAGGAATTACAGCAGGTAAGTAGGTGTTAAAGTAGGATCTTGAAGCAGTGATGTTTATTAGCTCAAATCGTCCTAGTATGGACAGTTATACTAGTTTGTGGTACTAGTGATCTTCAGAACGTACAGATGGTATAATGATACTACTACAAGGTCAAACAGTGCTCCTTTTATACACATTCTGACATACATGTTAGCTGCTAGTAACACTGCTCCCTGATCCTAGATGGCTCCGCAAAGACTGAGATATTACATCAGATATGTAGTATCAGGATGCAATATGTTCTCCAAACTTGGATTTAAATGCAATGCAGTTAACAAAATTGCCACCAATCTGTTATTTCCTAAAACTGGCTGGTTGCATTATTGAGACAGGTTCTTCGATACAGGATAAAAACTACACATGAAAGGAAGGTAATGACCTCCTGCGGTGCATTCACTTTACATGAAAAAGGTCTGATTAGCCTTAATGAAGATTTCCTCTCGAAGCTACACAACAGATTTCCTCAAATGCCTATTGCATCAGAAACCACCTCATAAATCAGTACATATCTAATACACAGTACAACAAATCAGAAAATATAAATTGGTGCCTGCGCCACTAATTGAAACAAATTTTACAATAAGTTATTTTTACGTGACCTAGCCACAATGACACATGAGCCACATGTCATATCCCATATTTACTACTTAGGGCCCGATTCATTAAGGAACGTAAATGCCGATACGTGTTGTAGTTTGACTATTTTGCACATAAGTTAAATACTGGTTGTTTTTCATATAGCACACAAATATCAACTTTAAGTTTCAGTGTACAAATAAGCAATCAAGTATTTATGTGCTACATAAAAAAAACAGCCAGTATTTAACTTATGTGCAAAATAGAAAACTAATTTTCACCCCTTGCATTGTAACATGGTTTTGTCCAGGAGACTTAAGTAAGAAATTTATTGCCTAAGTTCCTTAATGAATCAGGCCCTATATTATTAACAGATAACATTAATTGATTTTCTTTTTCTGTGCGTCCTGTTAGACTTTATATTTCACTTATATATTGGATGTAGCCTGCAGTGTATTGTCTGTCAGAGCCCAGTGCACCTAGACCTGTATTCTTTAGAGGTTTCTTTAGATCTGATCAGGCCCTTACTTTTTAATAACATTCATTGATTTATGTTTTGTTTTTTGCATATTTCCGGAAATGCAGGCGCTATCCTTTGATCACATTGATTGATATTTGACTTTTCGGCAGACCTTAGACTTTTTGCGTCAGATCCGGTAAAAAGCCATTTCAACTGAGTTAAGTAAAACTTTTTGCACGTCAGCATGCGCAAAGTACACAGAAAAGCAGGCGTAATATTTTTGGGTGCAGAAAGCGAGAGCTTAGCGTTGCAACCTTTCACCAACATTGTGACACAAGTCTGATGCAGGAGTGTTTAAACGTGTACAAAAGTCACTGTGAGCTAATGCAAATATGCATGTAATGTCATTTTATACATTCCATCTGTGTGCTTGAGACAAGGTGGTAGTGAACTTATGACTGTTTCTCCCAGCTTCTAGGATATCTAACCCTACGGACAAGTTAAATTTCTAGGCAATATTGATTGCAGTTCAATTTTCCAACTCACTAAGGGTCATTTACGGACATGAAAGGTGAACCTGCCTAATTTTACCGCCAAATTCATTTCAAGGTGCACGCCCATTTCCTGGTTTGCGGGTTTACACTCCAGGAAATGCGCGTAGCGGACAGAGTGTGGACAGTTCACGAACCGCACTGCAAAATTACTTGGCTGCCGGATATAGATGGTCTGCAAACCAAGGTACATGCCATAAAACAGCTTACCCCCCTACATCCCAGAAATTAATACCAGGGGTAAACGCAGGATTTGTAGAGGTGGGTTTCCACACCACGCCGCCAGTGGGCGTGACCAGCATGCATGGGGGCGTGGCTATAATATTAGACAGTGCTTGGCTGCTCTCCAACTCTTTCTATCCCCATAATATACATGGGCAATGCTGCGTGCACTTCTGTTAGGGGCACGCAGCTCTCTCTTTTCAAGCAGAGCCGTGTGAAGCAGGGGCAGGGTCCAGTCACCTGAATTATACAATGCCCCAGGCTTGGATGGGGGGTTTCCAGGCACTAGGGAAGCCCTCATCAGTTTGCCTATGAATACCCTGCGCTGATCAGTCTGTGGGGGATTTTAACTATTGTTATAGATTTCAAATCTTTCTTGCATGGAGGAATATGCATTTCTCCTATCAGTAAAATGGGGAATACACTCCTAGATGCAGTTTATCTACCCGGCCAGCTCATTTAGTTAACCCTATCCCAAAATTAAATCTTGAGGGGTTTTTTATCACTTAAGTGCTTAACTACATGCACTCGTTCATACAATAAACCAGTTAGGCTTTTGTGGAAAACAGGATATAGACAAGTCGCTTAAAAAACGTAAGACCCGTTTTATCAAGACATGTACCTGCTGATTTTGTCCGTATCGTACGCAAATCCACTCCGGGCCTATACGCAACTAAACGCAGCAACCTTCAATGCAACTTCTTACGCAAAGCGCACTTACTACAGCCAATGATTTCTGGGGAGGAACAGAGAGGTGAAGGGGCGATCGCCTGTAGTCAATGGGCGTGCCAAACTCGAGCGCACGCTGCCGTGTCCAAATCGAGCTCTGCGCGTCTCAAAGTTACTTGTTTTTCTGCCATATCTCTTGCTCCAGCTACAGGGCTAGTCTAAGTCCTGACAGGTAGTGATGACAGTCTCGTATACATGCTATAACATGTGTTTGTAATCAGGAGCAACTGTAAAAATGTATTTTATGTTCAGTAGACATTAACAACATCCTAATAAATGTATTTCATGGGGGGAAAAATACATTTAAAAAAACACCTTTTTTTTAAGCTGTTTTGTCATTAATGCCTATATTATTAACAGGTGTTTTTTTTTCCTGTGTGTTCTTTTGTGAATGTATAATCCACATAGGTATAGGACATATCCTGGAGTGTCTTTTGGAGCAGAGCAGACCTACACCCGAATTTATCAGCGCACCTATCTTCAAATCTGTTCCTTGTTGAATTCAGGAGTTCGCAGAGCCAGTTTACATGATTTTAAAATAAACGCACATTGCGCACGGTATACGTGCCTTGTTGAATCAGGTCCATAATATTTAATGTACCTTGTACTGTAAATTATATAGATATTAGTCACTAAGGAGTTCTACGACCATATCAGAGCAGTAGACTGCAAGCTGAGGTGACTTCTAATATCTGTATTTATTTCCAGTAGGGGCGCAAGATTTTTTAGAATATACAAGTTTTCCTAATGAAGGCCAAACATCAGAAGTTATTGTTTTACACAAGTATTTTTTACAAGAGTTTATACATATGTATTCATGTGTTATCTAACAAATTTTACACAATTTTGTTGTGCATTTTAGTAGTATTGTGACTTTAAAGTCACCACACAGCTATATATGAAACACATTTTCCCATAACAGTATTTTTGTGACTTGAGAGGCAACAAAATATAAACCGTATTTGTGGTTCTTTCAAAACAAGGTAGTTGTTTGCATTCATTTAGCGTCACATGAAAATATGGTGCGTTCGTGGTCTGAAAACCGGAATTTGGCAAACTGACTTCCAGAACAGAGTACAGACTGAAAACTCTGTTGGACAGTCTCCAGAATAAATCCTATAATTTACTAAAATATATGACACACACTGACCAATGGAATAGACTCCAAGCAGATGTGAAGAGGATTTGTACAATTGTACAAATAAACACAATTACAATAACGAAAAAACGAGAATATCTAAAAACACATAAGCAAGATATTCAAATAAAAATGGACCGCTTGAACTATTGCACCCAATAAGACCTGGTTTTATTATCCACGACAAAAATAAAATAAAATGCCATGGTTGCGGTATTTCTTCGGATTACATTTGTCCCCCAAGGGAGCATAATGTGAAAAATGTTCAAAAGCATGAAGAGTTGTACAAGATATGAAGGTATAAGTATCATGTGAGATGGATGTACTGTCAGATCAATTCACAATGACGACTACAAACACCGTCTCTCAACTAACGTAATCAGCACTCTGCTAAGAACAGCAATCTAGCTAGACACCTTGTCTGGACTACTGCACAACGTTCCTTATGTTTGAATCAACCCATCAGTGAAAAGGTCAAGACAATCAGAACATGTAAATCCCTCAGTTCTACAAAACCTTTGCAGGAGGAAAGTTCTGTTTTGGATCTCTCTGCTTGTGCTTTGAAGAAGACTTATTTTGTTTAATTGTACATCACGATTCTACCTTCTCTAATCCTTCGACCTTAGCTTGGTCCACCACTCTTCTACCTTTTCCTATCCCTTGACCTCGGCTTCCTCCACCACTCTTCTACCTTCTCCTATCCCTTGACCTAGGCTTCGTCCACCACTCTTCTACCTTCTCCTATCCCTTGACCTAGGCTTCGTCCACCACTCTTCTACCTTTTCCTATCCCTTGACCTCGGCTTCCTCTACCACTCTTCTACCTTTTCCTATCCCTTGACCTAGGCTTCCTCCACCACTCTTCTACCTTCTCCTATCCCTTGACCTCGGCTTCCTTCACCACTCTTCTACCTTTTCCTATCTCTTGACCTCGGCTTCCTCTACCACTCTTCTACCTTTTCCTATCCCTTGACCTAGGCTTCCTCCACCACTCTTCTACCTTCTCCTATCCCTTGACCTCGGCTTTGTCCACCACTCTTCTACCTTCTCCTATCCCTTGACCTTGGCTTCGTCCACCACTCTTCTACCTTCTTCTATCCCATGACCTCGGCTTCATCTACCACTCTTCTACTGTCTCCTATGCCTTCACCTCGGCTTCATCCACCACTCTTCTACCGTCTCCTATCCCTTCACCTCGGCTTCATCCACCACTCTTCTACCGTCTCCTATCCCTTTACCTCGGCTTCATCCACCACTCTTCGATCTTCTCCTAACCCAGCTGGTTGAACTTCCCATTTCCCTATGCTGCACATTTAAAGTTCTCCCACCTGTTTCTTCACTTACTTTCCCATCTTTTGAAGTACATTCTGACCAGATTTTCCAACCCTTTCTCTCTTCATCCTGTTGTAATCTAACATTCCCCTGGTCATCCAAGAAACTCTTTGATCATTTCTCACATTTCTCAGCCTGGCTCCATCATTTCTAGTCTCCAAGATCCCACCCCATTATCTCGGATGATTTCAACATTCCGACTGATGATCCGCATTCTCTTTGCAGACAACTCTCTCTCAGCCTCTCCTTGTCGGCAGTTCCTCCTCCTCATCGTAATGGCCACTACCTTGATCTTGTTTTCTCCCAAGTTTGTTCAGTCTTGAATTTCTTGTTTCCCTCTTCAGACCATTACCTGATCTGCCATTTTTTCTCTACCACTGTAACCTCTTTGAACGATAAGTCAAACAAGCTGCCTCATACCAGCAGAAAACTGTAAAGGATTCATTTTCAACAATTTTCCACTTCTCTTCTACAATCTCCAGTTCTGATCTGGAAGTAATATATTGTCCGATCTTGGTTTCTCATCCTACCTTTCAAACCGCTCCTTTAGTGTTGGTTTCTCTGGATTCACATCCTCTCCGCATCATCTATGGGTTGGAGGACCACAAAGTCCTACGCTCTCTGCTTTTAATCTCCTGCAATACTGCTAACCACCTTTGTGTTTCAGTATCAACTCTATTCGGATGACACCCACATTTATTTATCCTCCGCGAATCTTTCGTCATCTGATTTTTGCCTGAGTTATTGGATGTCTTTCGGCCATTTCATCTTCGATGTCCTCTCGCCAACTCAAACTCAATCTTTCATCCTTCATCCCCATATCCAATCTTTGTACAAATTTTGTTACATGCATCTAAAGAATTATCTTAAAGATGCGCACGTATCTCAACACAAGACACTGCTAAAACTTAATTCACTCATAAGCTCCTGCATTGACTATTGCAATTCTCTTCTTACTGGTTTTTCGCTAAACAAAATTTCACCCCTACAATCCAACACAGGAGCAAGACTAATTTTCCCTCTCCAAATGTTCTTCTACTCTGCAGTCCCTCAAACGGTTGTCTGCACTTTACTGAATACATACAAAGCCATTACCAAAACTGCACCAATATACATCTATTCACCTGTCTCAATATATCTTCCAAGTCAACCCCTCGCTCTGTCCTAAATCTGCGCCTCTCCTCACCTGCTTCCCTTCACAGTTACAGACCTTTACTTTGGCTGCACCAACTCTGTAGAATTCCTTCCGTCGTACAACAAGACTTTCCCTACAAACGTGCCCTGAAAATTCACCTCTTTGGGCAAGCTTATTAAATTCCTAACCTTCTTAACATCCCTAGACTGTTCTACCCAATTACCATGTCTCATCATAATCATCTATTTATATAGTGGCACTAATTCCGCAGCGCTGTACAGAGAAATCACTCACATCAGTCCCTGCCCCAATTGAGCTTACAATCTAACAAAGAATAGAGTCAAATTGATAGCAGCTAATTAACCTACTAGTATGTTTTTGGATTGTGGGAGGAAACCGGAGCACCCGGAGAAAAACCCACACAAACACGAGGAAAACATACAAACTCCACACAGCGAAAGGACAGAAGTGCTAACCACTAAGCCACTGTGCTGCAATCTGTGGAAATTCAGCTCATGTATCAAATTCCTATGTTTCTATAAATTATAAGCTTGCAAGCAGGGCCCTCTTACTTTTGAATGTTTTGATAATAACTAGTGTTTGTTCTTAATGGTAAAGCTCTGTGGACAAGGTTGGAGCTATGAAAATAAATGTTAATAATACAAAAATAAATATCTGCCACTGTACAGTAAGCCTCCTATTTTAAGTTTGTTATTGGGGGGGGTGACGAGAGAACCTAAACTTCAAATAGCACAAACACATATATAGCTGCTTACAACAGGGCACTTATGGAGACTGCACTGTGGTCGGCCTAAAATCCTAAATGATTGTAAAAGAAATACTTGTTAGAAATCATGGAATTCCCAGGCAATGGGAAACTGAAGGGGAAAAAAAACATATAAGAAAAAAAATAATCTGATTGATAATAACTGTATAGAATGATAGTGGTGGTGGTGGGTGAGGGGACATTATTGTTATTTTCGGGTTGTGCTGAAAGTGGTAATACCTGCACCTAGATTTTCACCAAAGCGTATGGGTTTGCGGAGGAAGATGTCTGCGCCTAGAGAAGTGAGCACTCTCCGACAGGAGGATTTGGGTGTGTTTTATTATGGAGTGCGCCCCCAATTTTGCGGAGCAATGAAAAACGAAGTTTTATTTTGCAGTGCAGGTCTCCTAAAATAAAAAAAAATAAAAAGGTGTAAGGAGCACTTTTTTAAAGGCGTTCCTCGTGCAATTAACGTCACTGAAGGGCTTGATTTTGTTTACCAGCTCTGGCTTGGCACAGATTGCGTCGCATCTTATACTTTTAATGAGACTAATTATTACAATTGTAGGGCCCGATTCATCAAGTCACGTATCTGCCGATTTTGAGGCTATCGTATACACAAAATCACTCTGCGCATGCCCAGAATCGGCAGAAACGCCGCTGAACGCCTGTTCTGTGCGAGCGGAAAGAACACTTTTTACAGCCTATGATTTTGGGGAGTGGACTGGGAGGGGAGGAGGCGCTTTACCGTAGTGAATTTACAGTAGGGGCTTCCAAACCGAGCTCTGATTCGTTACTTATTTTTCCGTCGTATCTCTTGCTCCAGCTACAGGGCTAATCTAAGTCCTGATCAGTAGTGATGACAGTCTTGTTGCATGCTATAACGTGTGTTTGTAATTAGGAGCAACTGTAAAAATTTATTTCATGCTCAGTAGAAATTAACAACATTCTAATAAATGTATTTCATGGGGGAAAAAAATATTTTTTTTTTTTACTGTTTTAACATTAATGCCTTTATTATTAACAGGTAAGAATAATACAAGAATTTTTTTCTATTTTCCTGTGTGTTCTTTTTCAAATGTATAATCTACATAGGTATTGGTCGCATCCTGCTGCTTCCGGGGTAGTAGAGCAAATCAGACCTGCCCCCAATTTCAAAAGCACGCGCATCTTGAGATTCATGCCTTGCTGAAATCCTAAATACATGCATATAGCGGGTTGCGCTCAGAATATGTGCCTTGATAAATAAGGTCTGTACTTCGATTTCTAGGTGAGGAAGTTTTACGTAGATTATTTTGCAATAAATAAAAACGTGACATGAAAAACGCAATAGGAAACACCATCTACGCCGGAACTTTGAACATTGGTGACATTCGCTGACTGTCGCACCAACAATGGCAGCAGCAGGGGCTGTCTCTCACACATTGCCCCAGCTAAACCTGCATTATGGTCACTGTTCTCACCCATTTCCATCTTCCTCCATTCACTTGCTGGGCTGAACTGAGCATGCACACACCTGGTCTGCTCAATACTTCCTGCATCCTCTTGATTGGCTAATTGCCTGTCAGAGCTGACTATTTAAAGCATCTGCTTCTCTAAGTTGCCAGATCTTCAGGTCTACTCTCCTGTTCAGATGTCCTGTTCCCTGGCTCCTGTTTGCTTCCTGTTCTCTGAGGTCTCCAGCACATCTATCCGCAGATCATCACAGCCTTTGTGACTACTCCACTACCCTGTGGCAACGCTCTGCAGATTATTGCTGTTTGCTGAAGTCTCCAGCACATCTATCCGCAGATAATCACAGCCTTTGTGACTACTCCACTACCCTGTGGCAACGCTCTGCAGATTATTGCTGTTTGCTGAAGTCTCCAGCACATCTATCCACAGATCATCACAGCCTTTGTGACTACTCCACTACCCTGTGGTAAGGCTCTGCAGATTATTGCTACCATCGCTACCAGCCTCCTGGGTTAATCAGCACACTGCTCTACTGTCTCCGAATCTCTCAGCCATCCTGGTACTCCTCATCCGAAGCATCTTCAGTTATAGTCCTGGTTCTCTTTACAGTTTCGCTCATCACCACCTAGGAGAACCGCGACCTGCGGTCAGGGAGCTGCGAAGACCAAGCGCCCTTGCGGGAGCCTCTGGCGAAAACCTCCCACTCCGTTAGACTCTGCGCCTTCTAGGAGGTAGTGCCAATGTGAGCAGACTGTACGGGTGCTCCTCTGACCCTATTGATTGTGACCACCTCTGTATAATTCTAGGAAAGAACTTCAAACCAGGCATGGCACAATGATTTAAAAGAGCTTGGATCTTGGAAAACTACAGAAGCCATGGAGAGAACAGCCATAGATTTTCACAAGACATTCCCAATTTCCATGTTCAATTTTTTCTTTTCTTCCAGATAGGGTGATCGTTCCATAGAATAGTCTCCCAGCATTTGTGGCGATGACTTATATGGGGGAAATTAATTCTCTGGATTGTGACACCGGTCATCACCATGAACGTCTGAATGAGAACATTACCATGGAGATACATCATCCATAAGGATAGGCGACATTTTCAAAACATTTCTGCGGAACGCTCACCTAATTCTGCATTTGGTGCAGAATGTGTGCGCGTTTTGTTCGGCAGCATTCGGCCTGAAGCGATCGGCGTGGAATTCTCTTTTCTGCGCTGAACATAACAGACTTCACGCTGCCGGCCCAGCTCTCTTCCTAGACTACAAATTCCGCGGAATTTGGAATGCTGTTCCGGAACAGTGAACCAAAAGTGGAACTCAAAGACTGTATCTCCGGCTTTTCGTCTCTGCGAAACTGCTTGTTCCGCCATGGAATTAAATTCACTCATCTCTTCTCGATTACTTTCAAATTTAAAAGGATATTAGAAGTACCTTGGCGTTCCGTGGCCTGTATAATAGTACTCAGCGTAAAAGGGAAAAGAAAGTAAATTACTGTTGGTACTTGGTGTTTGTTGAACATACACCCAGATATAATTTGGAACGTATCTTGAGCTCCCGCATTTTGCGAGAGTCTCCCGGGCGAGTGTGGAAATATCCCGGATCTGCCCACTTCACTAGGAAGTGCCCACTTCCTAGTGAAGTAGGCAGAATTAGCTCCCAAACGTCGCGATTCCCGGTGAAATGCGGTGTTTGGCCCCGCCCCCGTTGTCAAGAGGCGTTTGCATCATTACATCACGGGGGCGGGTCCAAAATGATGTGCATCACGCCCACCCCCATCACGCCCACCTCTCCCGGAAACCAACTTTGTCAAGTTGGTAAGTATGATCTTGAGAGACTCTTGAATATGGATATATCCAGAACTACACACAAGTTTTGTGCTCTTTTTAAAAACACAACTTATGTGCAAGTTGCATTCGTACATGAATCAGGCCCTAATGGCTAGATTTACTAAACTGCGGGTTTGAAAAAGTGGAGATGTTGCCTATAGCAACCAATCAGATTCTAGCTGTCATTTATTTAGTGTGCTCTACAAAATAACAGCTAGAATCTGATTGGTTGCTATAGGCAACATCTCCACTTTTTCAAACCCGCAGTTTAGTAAATATACCCCTAAGTGCTTTCTCTGCACTTACTATGAGAAGCACTGCCACATAATTTCAGGCGAAAACCAGGGGTCATATTTTAATGTAATTTTGTAAATCTTAGGCATGGGGTTGTAAATTAGGGGAAAACCCGTTATCCAAGTCTTGGTTTGGGTGATCTGGTGCATTGCCTAAAATGTCCAAATTTGCACTCTTCTATAATGTGCTATACAGAATAATTTTGCCCATTCATTTAACTGTTGCATGTTTCGCACAATAGTTTTATATATATATATATATATATATATATATATATATATATATATATATATATATATATATGTTGATTAGTGTTTTAGTAAGGCGTTTTATGGTAAAGGGGAAGGCGTACAAAGAAATAAAAGGGGAAGGGGTAATTAGCCTCTGTACTCGTCACGTTACAAAAAAAACATTCAACAGGACTGAGATAAGAAGTGTGAATTAAATGAATATAGCACTGTAGCACAACGGTTAGCATTGCTAACTCTCAGCACTGGGGTCATGAGTTTGATTATGACCAGGGCCCTATCTGTGTGGAGTTTGTATGTTCTCCCTGGGTTTCCAAAAACATATTGGTAGATTAATTGGCTACTGACTAAAATGGACCCTAGTGTGTGTGGTAGAGAACTTATACTATAACATATGGTATATCACAAAGTACACTGCACTGCATTATATCATACACAGGGCGAGAGGAGCGACTGCCCAGAGCACACTGCTGAAGGGGATGAATGTTTTAGGTTCATGTGGCTGAAATTGAGGGTTGGGGGGGGCGGCAGTTTTCCTTCTTGCCCCAGGAATTTTAAGGTACGGCTCTGACAGGACACTTCACGGACATGGTATAGAGTGCATATAACCTATAATACACATACATCACTTACAGTAGCCTGCATTACATTAGATCACATAAACTACGCAGCCTACATGAAATGACATACAGTACATTTTGATATACAGTACATTGCACATACATTGCATCATGTCACATACAGTGTATTGCACATACATGATATGACTTACAATGACTGAACATACTGTATATTATATATGATAAATAGTACACCGCACATACATATTACTCATCACATACAGGACACCACACACACATGATATTACATACATTACACCACATACACACATGATATTATATACATTACACCACATACACACATGATATTACATACATTACACCACATACACACATGATATTATATACATTACACCATATACACACATGATATTACATACATTACACCACATACACACATGATATTACATACATTACACCACATACACACATGATATTACATACATTACACCACATACACACATGATATTACACACAGGACACCACATACACACATGATATTACATACCTTACACCACATACACACATGATATTACATACATTACACCACATACACACATGATATTACATACATTACACCACATACACATGATATAACACACAGGACACCACATACACATGATATTACATACATTACACCACATACACACATGATATTACATACATTACACCACATACACACATGATATAACACACAGGACACCACATACACACATGATATTACATACATTACACCACATACACATGATATTACATACATTACACCACATACACACATGATATAACACACATACATTACACCACATACACACATGATATTACATACATTACACCACATACAGACATGATATTACATACATTACACCACATACACACATGATATAACACACATACATTACACCACATACACACATGATATTACATACATTACACCACATACAGACATGATATTACATACATTACACCACATACACACATGATATTACACACAGGACACCACATACACACATGATATTACATACCTTACACCACATACACACATGATATTACATACATTACACCACATACACACATGATATTACATACATTACACCACATACACATGATATAACACACAGGACACCACATACACATGATATTACATACATTACACCACATACACACATGATATTACATACATTACACCACATACACACATGATATAACACACAGGACACCACATACACACATGATATTACATACATTACACCACATACACATGATATTACATACATTACACCACATACACACATGATATAACACACATACATTACACCACATACACACATGATATTACATACATTACACCACATACACACATGATATTACATACATTACACCACATACACACATGATATAACACACATACATTACACCACATACACACATATTACATACATTACACCACATACAGACATGATATTACATACATTACACCACATACACACATGATATTACATACATTACACCACATACACACATGATATTACATACATTACACCACATACACACATGATATAACACACATACATGATATTACACACATTATATAACACACATGATATTACACACAGGACACCACATACAGACATGATATTACATACATTACACCACATACACACATGATATTACATACATTACACCACATACACATGATATAACACACAGGACACCACATACACATAATATTACATACATTACACCACATACACACATGATATTACATACATTACACCACATACACACATGATATTACATACATTACACCACATACACACATGATATTACATACATTACACCACATACACATGATATTACATACATTACACCACATACACACATGATATTACATACATTACACCACATACACATGATATTACATACATTACACCACATACACACATGATATTACATACATTACACCACATACACACATGATATAACACACATACATGATATTACACACATTATATAACACACATGATATTACACACAGGACACCACATACAGACATGATATTACATACATTACACCACATACACACATGATATTACATACATTACACCACATACACATGATATAACACACAGGACACCACATACACATAATATTACATACATTACACCACATACACACATGATATTACATACATTACACCACATACACACATGATATTACATACATTACACCACATACACACATGATATTACATACATTACACCACATACACACATGATATTACATACATTACACCACATACACATGATATTACATACATTACACCACATACACACATGATATTACATACATTACACCACACACACATGATATTACATACATTACACCACATACACACATGATATTACATACATTACACCACATACACATGATATTACATACATTACACCACATACACACATGATATTACATACATTACACCACATACACACATGATATTACATACATTACACCACATACACATAATATTACATACATTACACCACATACACACATGATATTACATACATTACACCACATACACACATGATATTACATACATTACATAACACACATACATGATATCACACACATGATATTACATATTATGATCTCCCTCCATGTATGACTGTACAGCCGCCTCCTCCTCTCTCCTCCTCCCCCTCCAGCCTCCTCCTCCTCCAGCCCGATCCGCTCAACTCTCCCCGGGCCGAGGCTGCCAGGGAGCCGGGGACTGATCGCACCCAGCCGGCCCGGAGAGCCGCCCCTGCTCCGCCGACAAGGTAAGTCCGCCGGACCCCCAACTCCTCACCGGGGGCCCCTCACCCCGAGCGGGGCCCCCACATCCCGGGCTCCGGGCATGTGGGGGGGGGGGCGGGGGGTGTACGGGGAGAGGGGGGACTGGATATACTGGGGGGGGGGGTCATAGTGCCTCCTGCCCCCCCCCCCCCCCCCGGAGCCCCCTGTTACCCCCAACACTGCTCATATACAGGGAGTGTAACGTCTGTGTCCTGGGGGGGGTCAGTGTGATAATACCCCCCCCTCACTGTGATCCTCAGGGGTCTCTGCAGGGAGCCCCCCCCCCCCACCCTAATCCTCCCCAGCCCCCCCTGTACTCTTCATTTTACATCCTAAACTAAATTACACAACATAAATCTGACATTTATTCCTCTAAATCTAAGTTGGGGTCTCCAGGAATCCTGCACAGCCCCCCAAAAACCACCCCTCCCCCCCAGTGCCCCCTGCCCCCCTCCCCCCATCTCAGGCCTGATTCCTCTCTCAATTTTTTTTCCCAATTTTTTTTTTCTAAAAGGCAGATTTATTCCATTACACACCGCCACCTGCAGGAGAGCGTCCCCCAAATGGAGAAATTCACTGGAAATAAACAATTATTTCTCTCATTTTTTTTCCCCCCCCCCAAAAAAATTCCCAAAACTTTAATTTCCTCAGCCCGGGGCTCTCCCAGCTCGGAGGGGTACCCCTGTCACACCGCATGTAGGGGGTGATCTGCGCCCCCCCTTCTTTACCCTTCACCCAGCCAGCCCCAAATTGAAATATTGTATTTTATATTTTTTTTCCAAGTGAATTTTCAATTGCAATAAATATTTTTTTTTCCCCATCTTAAAAATTTAGATTTGGGTGCAACCACCGTAAGAGAAAAAAAATAAACAAATGTGTGGGTGCAGTGCAGCACTTGTGGACAAGAAGGAAAAAAAAATATGAAATTTTCAATTATTTCAGCAAAGATGAAGTGATTTATACATTTATCATATCATCCTGCTGTTACTGAGTAAAAGGAGATGTCTGGATTTCTGCATTGGGGGGAGAAAAATAAATAAATGCAATCTGTAATGTTGTGAGGGCACACCCAAAAAAAAATTAAAAGAAAAAAAGAATTGAAATTGAAATTTAATTTTTTGCAAAATAAATTATAGAACAGGATTATTTTAGTTTTGTGTGTGATGCATTCATTTGTTGTACATAAGACTGAACTAGGTTTTGTGTTAGGAATTGTTTTTGCATAAAATTCTCTGTGGAAAATAGCTAAAGTTTAAGAGCAGAGACTGATTGTTTATAACCAGCATTGATTGTATCTAGGCTGCTAAATGAAATTTTGCCTTGATTGTGAAATCCACTAATGTCAAGGTTTATTTTCTAATAACAATAATAGTTTTACCCTTCGTGTGTTGACGTTATACATATGTTTTGACAATGCAACCCATATACGTGTGGTACAGTTTATTCAACCAGTGTCTGCCATATTGAATTAAATTTTAATTAATTTTGTTCATTGTGGCTGCAGAAGTAGAATTGAAATCTTTCCTTTTTTTTTTCTTTTTTTGTTTCTGTTTAACCGTTTGCTGGTTTTAGACTAGTTTTTCTTCCCTGTGATTGGAAAATTTAAGCTTTTTCATGTGCTCCCAGCAATTTGAAGCTAATATATGCAGTGTCCACTGTCATTTTTTTAGTTTGCATTTGCAGTTAGAAATGTATGTTTATTTTGAATGCTGAAATTTTTTTATTTTATTCTTTTGCTTTTTTTTTTTTTTTAAATGTGTTCCGTCCCAGTTTTGAAATAGGCATTCACAAATTTTTGAAACAACCTCCTATGGCATTTCCTGAATAGTTTTGTGAATGGTAATATTTGAGTTTAGTGTTTACTTTGTTTCTATAGTTTATTTTTAGTTTAGGTTTTGTGGTTAAATTTATTTATTTATTTTTTAAACTGGCCACTTTTTCAATGTTTGTTATGGGACAACACCCCACCCCCCTACATTTTATTTTAACCCTATAACTACTTAAGTTTTAAAGTATGTAAAACTGTGTCCTTTGTATGCAATTGCTTGCATCTCTGATATAATTTTGCTAATCTAGTACCCTGTCAAATAAACATTTGCCTTAAATATTTTATATATATATTTTTTAAACTCTTGTGTTTTTATTGTATTTATTGTGTACAAATTGGGGAACGCTTTGGTAAAATTTATTGAGTTAAAATAGGTGAATGAATTTGTTAAATTTATGTTTAATATTGACCTTGGTTATTATTATTTTCTTATTTTGAAAAATCAATATTTTGTGCTCCATCTATTTTGGTGCAAAGCACGCACATGATGTAATTGTCACCTGTCTGCATAATTGCTGCCTTGGGACCTTATAGATTTCACAAGGGGGGGGGGCATTAAGTGATGTGAATGAAGAAACAGTCTCAGGTTGTACCTTGCTACATAACATGTTGGCGCTATAGAACTAAAACATGATGAATATAAGTTCTGCTTTGACGACCTGTCGTTTTCATCAATTCCACTTTATTTATTTTTTCCATTTTAACATATAGGCCACGATTCAATATTTTAGTTAATCTTTAATAAACATGATAATACATAAAACATATTGTGCATTTTGTATTTCTTTGTGTAAAGAGGTGAATGTATGGAGTTGTGTAACTGTTTTCCTTGAGGAATTATAACCCATTCCTGATTATTTCTCTCTATAATTATGGAATTTGTTCATTATAGGATTTGCTTTCTATAGTAATAATGTGTATATCCATCGCCTAACGCCATCTAGTTCAGCGGTTAATACCTGGGACCACAAGCGTCAGTGCGCTATTGTTCTGAAACTGGAAAAGCAGCGTTTTACAATAGAACGTTTTTGCATCTCCGGCGATTGAGGGGTCCCGAAAACAGATTGTGCGAACGCAACCCATAATGTGCGCAAATCTGGTGTAGAGGAAACGTGGAATTTGTGATAATTAGTTCTGGTGCCTTATAACTTTTCATTGGTTGAGAAATTGTTTAAAATTCTTATCAATATTTTGTAACTCTATAGTTAATATTTTAAATAAAGTTAAACTTTTTTAACTTTTTTTTTTAAATTGAAGCATTTGCAAAATGATATATGTAGAATTTTCCATACCTTGTGAAATATTTCCAAATCCAAGGGGAGGGGAATTTTCTATTGACATTTCCCGCTGCAGATGACATGCTAAATTTCTCACTGGGATGTGAGCTCTGCAATTTACCACTGCCATTTGATGTACTTTATCAGTAGTGCAATTCAACTTGTTTGTTTTTGCTTTTTGTTTTTTACTTAACTGAAAAAAAAAATCTTCATTTAAAAAATAATTTACTGTTTTTTTTTGTTGTTTTTTTTTAACAAAAAGGCTTTAAAATGTATAGATTGCAATTAAACTGGGAATAATTTTTTTTTTTTTAGATTTTGTTGCTATTTTCTGAAACCTGCATGGGAAATGCTTTATACAGACATTTTAAAGGGCACCGTTTTCATGAAGTCTCTGGATATTTAAATTATATCTGCAGAAGTATCAACATGGCTGCTCCCTTAATAGTTACGAAACTAAACTGAAATGGCAATCTGAGCAGAATAACGACATATATTTACTGTACGTTCTATAAAAGAGAAAAATAAGTCTAGTCTTATAAATAGAGTATGTTTTATCTTTTTATATTAATTGAGGCCTGTGGGCAATGATGAAGATCAATACAGAATGACATGTGCAAATACTATTTAAAGTTAATACAATTAGGGGCACTTATAAATGAACAATCATAGCAGTGACGCTCAGTAGAGTATCATACCTAACATTACCTATTATCGCTTTTATGGCGCCAATCGGATTACGCAGCGCTGTACAGAGAATACGTAGTCATGCGCATCATACCCTGCCATTGAAGCTTGCAATCAAGTGGATTGGAATCCCAGTGTCGACTTCTTGAAAACTTAATGAAGTCACGTAGGGTCCTGATTCATGTACGAACGCAACTTGCACATAAGTTGCGTTTGGAAAAAAAAAAAAGCAAGGGAACTTGTCCGTAGTTCCGACAGTATTCAAATGCAAGCAGATTTCGAGATTAATTTTAATTTGTTTCTGGGTGTAAATACGCCCTGCCTACGCAGTATTTGCCGTACGTAGACACACAGAACAGACTGCAGTATACGCACATGTATAAAAGGTGATTTAAGAATGCATAATGCTTTTAAGTGATCATGAAATAATAATTATTTATATAAATATTGATTTTCAAATATAATTATTATATTTTTTTACATTCCTTACATAAATTCTTTCAATGCTGACTTTACATACAATTCATTTGTATAGTCTATGTTGGCTGCATACTGTAATTCTGCGATAGTGGCAGGAGGGACGTCTGAGCAGACACAGAGTGCTTAACAGCTTTTTAGACTTGTTTCCCAGAAAAGCGTTGTCAGGATAGGTTCATTCATATGCAGGTTCCGTGATGTCACAGTAGCTTAGATGACTGCATTCTCTGTTTTTTTTTTTGACCGGCATCCAGTTAGGACATTGGCCTAAATATTTTTGATGAGCTTCAGCTTTCTTTAAGAGAGTGACAAGCGAATTCTTTATTTTTTTTTCACAGCGCTGCTGTGGGCTGTGTATTTTACCTTCATATCTGGTCGTTTTAGTTTGGGGGGTACAGTGGTCCTTTAAGGAGCAAAGATTTTCTATAGATGGAAGTATGATTTTTAAATATTTTTTGTTTTAAATTGCACAATTTTGTGCTTTAAAGGAGTCGTCCAGAATCTTTTAAGATCCTGCAATCCACAAATAAAATGGCTGGGGCTGTTTGCTCGTGAAAGCACAATGCTCTTAGGAATTGTGGCTCTTTTTTTTATTATTATTATAAACATATCGCACACTCCACAATGCTTTTACAATTGGGAACGTGCACGGTAATGAAATAAGACTGGGTAAGAGAGGGGCCCTGCTCGCAGGCCTACGATCTATAGGAAAATAAGAGTTTCATATACGAGGTTAAAAGTCGCAGATTGCATATTGATCCAGCCAGATTGCAATGAAAGTGGCTCAGAGTAAGAACGCTGTCAAAGGCGCGCGGCGCATCCAGTGAGCTCCCCCCCAATACATTAACCTCTGCAGACATAAGTAGGGTCCCGACCAGTGAACACAAAGTGTGTGAGCCCCTAATTTTTACTTTCGTAAGAAAGGTTCCATTGTTTAAAGACAAAATAAGCACTCGGACATGATCACCAATAGTTTCTTCCGGCAGTTACGATGAGGAGCTCTGCTAGACAATTTAATGAAGATGGAAGTGCCACGGGCAGCGTGGGTGAAAGATGGGGGTATTTTAAAATGTTTTAGTAAATTTTAAGCATGGTGCTTCAAATGGCGGAAAGCGCCTTCAAATGGAAAAAATGAAATCCCAACTTTTCGGATGATGCATGTACAGTGTTTTTCAGGGCCCCCTGTTCCTTTTTTATCCCCCCCGTACTTTAAGGAAAAATTTTCTCAAGTTGGGTTCAGGTTAGTTGGGGATAGACGGCTGCCTGGCAACTAGGATGTCTTGTCACACATTTTTGCTGGTATTAAGGTCACAACTCTGGATGGTTAGACAATGTCTATTCTCTTCATTCTTAGCCCCTCCAGTGTTGCTGTTTTGGTGAGGCTTTGTTCATTATCCCGTTGAAAGACCATTGTTCCACCGACCCCCCCCCACATAGGCAAAGCGAGGGGGGGGGGGGGGGTGTTTCCTAGTGCCTGGAAACCCCCCTCCAATTCTGGGGCACTGTATAATTGAGGTGGCTCGACCCTGCCCCCGCTTCACACGGCTCTGCTTGAAAAGGGAGAGCTTAGTGCACCTAACAGTAGTGCACACAGCATTGCCCCTGTATATTATGGAAATAGGAAGAGTTGGAGAGCAGCCAAGTGCTGTCTAATATTATAGCCATGCCCCCATGCATTCTGGTCACGCCCACTGGCGGCGTGGTGTGGAAACTCCCCTCTACAAACCCTGCGTTTGCCCCTGCCCCCCCCCCCCCCCACACACACTCTTTAGTCTTCTCGCACCTCAAGAATATCTATCACATTTCTAATGTATCCAGTTGGGTGTTTATAAACTTTTGGGTTCTTCCTTGGCAGTTTTTACATTTTAGTCATTTCTGTTTTTCGTTTTCTAGTAATTAGTAGTGAAAAGGTTCTAGAAACATTTATTTTAATTGCTACTCTTCTTATTTCAAACTATTTAAAATTCACAACCTACGGCATGAAAATGAGTTGGGGGCTGAAAATGTCTTCAAGGCACTGTGTATGTATATATTTAAATTGCATTTAAGTCACATTAAGTGCCACATCAGCATGACATCCTTGACACTTATTAGACCTATATTTTAACGTGCTTTTTATACGTTTATTAACAGCGGATAATTGGCGCTAGTTTGTGCTCATTAAGAAAGTTTTTTTTTTTTTTTAAAAAAAAATAAATGAAAAAAAATCTTGTTTCGGACTTTAATATGCCTGAGAAAGATTCCAATCAATGTTATATACGTCATTATTTTTGTTTTAGGGAATTGTATTCCAACCTTGCTCTAATTAATATCCCTTGCTTTATTTTCTGTTGTTTGCTGAAACCTGAATCCAAATAGTACCTCTTGTATATGCCTCAACTTTCCCTGACTCGTATGCTCATATTGGCTTTTGATGCACTTTTTATGCATTAATAAATTCATGATAAATGCATTCAAAATAGGAATCGATAGTGCTGTTCCCACCGCCACGTTCTAAAATTTTAATCTTAACGATTGATTGTATTTTAGAAGAGACCCGATGCAGGAGAAGCATATTAAAAATGCAACTTTCTCCCAGTGCGTACGTGTGAACTAGCTCTCATCGCACCGAGATATAATTTATGCATTTATCGACCTTCTATTGATCACCGATCTCCATATTGGACGAGGGCGGCGTTTCCACGCTGGAGGTTGGAAAGGGCATCTATCTTCCAATTCCATATTCTCTACAGAGAACCAGGCAGATTTATTCTAACCATATAGCGATAAATCATTAAAATTTCCAGCCTTAATTTAATGCTAGTAATTATACAGATTATTCTTGTGCAGATACTGAGCTGGTATTGACGAAGGAGATTTATAGACCACTTGAATCCTCCAAGCGACCTCTCGTGAGATCGCCAACGTCGGACATCCATTATCTGCGTAGAGATTGTGATGTGGGGCACTCCTAAGTAACCGGGTCTATATCGTAAATGTTAACGTTGTGGTTTGGATGAAAATATAACAATATCGAAGTCCCAACAGGCAGAAACTGGACAGTATCAAATGTTCATGTTGTTCAGTTCAAACACAGGCACATACCCTGAATGACCCGGTTTATATACTAGCTGCCTACAGACGAGATCGGCTACCTACAACCAATGCAGAAACGCTGCCTATCCTTACCCGGAAAACTTGTAACATGGCCATTCTTCAGCGAGGACTCTCATGCCTATCGTTGGCAAATATTACATATCTAAGCTTATTATATGAAATAGTCTGTAGGCTACCGTAAAGGCTAATCGTTCTGTTGGGTCCTCCGAAACTTCTAACAATCCTATCACCAGGCCAGGGTTTACAAACCCCTCTGCTAACTTTCCATTCAAGGACGGGGGCTAAACAAGAGAGGGTATTTGCAGCTTGAGACGTTAAATGCATTTGGTTGACCTGCAAGACAGGTGAAATCAAGGGGAGCAGGTAAATAATATTTTATATTTTGTATCGTTTTGGGTAGCATTAGGGTTTCAATCTCTGACTGAGTTAGTAGAGCTCCTGAGCTTTGGACCAACCACAAAGGTCAGCTACACCGATCAAACAGCAGAGGTGTCGGTTGAGGAGCACCCTTTAATGTACCAGCCTGAGGGTAGTTTCTCCACCCCCCCCATCCACCTCCCAAAAAGTTTTAAAACCCCTGTTAAAATGTCTTGATACAGTGTCCTTCAAGCAGATTTTTAACATTTGTAGACAATATCTTGTTTTTTATTTTTTTTATAAAGAATTCATTAAGGTGTGTTTGAAAATATTCGTTACACATAACTCACATTTTTCCTCAAGCCTTTTATGTTGTAAATAAATGTCCCATGTTACTATGTCTGTTCCTCTTGTCTTCTGTATCGTCCCACATGTGGGTTATACATGATTCTCGGTGTCAGGCTCCATATGTCCTTGGCTGGGTACACATCTATACAATTATCGTGCAGATCACACAATTCACGACCGTTTGGTCAGATATTGCATTAGTGTCTACGCTCCCACGATCCTGTTTTGTCGTACCAAAGCACATCTGTTGATTTGGTGAGGATCGTGGGTCTGAAAGTAAATTGTGTAGGTCTGTACACATGAATCTGCATCCTCATCGGGACTTTCAATTGTTCGTTAATGAGATCTGTGTTTCTTTTTGTGTTGCTCGAAAGCCAATTTTTTGTTTTTCTGTAAATTTTTCCTTTTTTTCACCCTAAAAACTTTACCAAATTTTTCAGAAACTCTCGGGCAGGAGAGACAAGGGAGTGCTAGGATAAAGATGGAAATAATGTTTGTTACTTAAATCTTTTATAGCTTCTTTTATTTACTTTGTAGTGAATGTTTTAAAAAAAAGGAAGCAAACTTTTTCCCTTATTAAATAAAATTTCACGACGTATCTTTTAAATTGGTAAAAATTGTAAAGGTAAAGAAAATGTTTAAAACACTCTTGAAAAGTCATGATATTTTAAAGTTCTTTTAATCTCTGATATTCTGTTGTCTGTATCCGAGGCTCTGATTACCCAGCCCAGTGGTACTTGGAGAGATCCAACAATTTGTTCTTCTATCCAATTTCAGAATGAACACTGACAAGACCGAAATTCAAGTTTTTTTACCCCCATAGTTCTAAAAATTGCCTTGGGGTGTACAGAGACCGGAGCCTTGGGACGTGCGGAGAAGGGTGCTTTGTGGTGTGCGGAGGAGGGGGCCTTGTGGTGTGCGGAGGAGGGGGCCTTGTGGTGTGCGGAGGAGGGGGCCTTGTGGTGTGCGGAGGAGGGGGCCTTGTGGTGTGCGGAGGAGGGGGCCTTGTGGTGTGCGGAGGAGGGGGCCTTGTGGTGTCCAGAGACCGGAGCCTTGGGACGTGCGGAGAAGGGTGCTTTGTGGTGTGCGGAGGAGGGGGCCTTGGGGTGTGCGGAGGAGGGTGCCTTGGGACGTGCGTAGAACGGAGCCTTGGGGCGTGTTGAGAATAGAGCCTTGGGGCGTGCGGAGGAGGGTGCCTGGGGTGTGTGGAGAACGGAGCCTTGGGACGTGCGGAGGAGGGTGCCTTGGGGTGTGCAGAGAACGGAGCCTTGGGGCGCGCGGAGGAGGGTGCCTTGGGGTGTCCAGAGAAAGGAGCCTTGGGGCGTGCAGAGGAGGGTGCCTTGGGATGTGCAGAGAAAGGAGCCTTGGGGCGTGCGGAGGAGGGTGCCTTGGGGTGTGCAGAGAACGGAGCCTTGGGGTGTGCGGAGGAGGGTGCCTTGGGGTGTCCAGAGAAAGGAGCCTTGGGGCGTGCAGAGGAGGGTGCCTTGGGGTGTGCAGAGAACGGAGCCTTGGGGCGTGCGGAGGAGGGTGCCTTGGGATGTGCAGAGAACAGAGCCTTGGGGCGTGTTGAGAATAGAGCCTTGGGGCGTGCGGAGGAGGGTGCCTTGGGACGTGCGTAGAACGGAGCCTTGGGGCGTGTTGAGAATAGAGCCTTGGGGCGTGCAGAGGAGGGTGCCTGGGGTGTGTGGAGAACGGAGCCTTGGGGCGTGCGGAGGAGGGTGCCTTGGGACGTGCGTAGAACGGAGCCTTGGGGCGTGTTGAGAATAGAGCCTTGGGGCGTGCAGAGGAGGGTGCCTTGGGATGTGCAGAGAACGGAGCCTTGGGGCGTGCGGAGGAGGGTGCCTTGGGATGTACAGAGACCGGAGCCTTGGGACGTGCGGAGGAGGGTGCCTTGGGGTGTACAGAGAAAGGAGCCTTGGGGCGTGCAGAGGAGGGTGCCTTGGGGTGTGCAGAGAACGGAGCCTTGGGGCGTGCGGAGGAGGGTGCCTTGGGATGTGCAGAGAACAGAGCCTTGGGGCGTGTTGAGAATAGAGCCTTGGGGCGTGCGGAGGAGGGTGCCTTGGGGTGTGCAGAGAACGGAGCCTTGGGGCGTGCGGAGGAGGGTGCCTTGGGACGTGCGTAGAACGGAGCCTTGGGGCGTGTTGAGAATAGAGCCTTGGGGCGTGCAGAGGAGGGTGCCTGGGGTGTGTGGAGAACGGAGCCTTGGGGCGTGCGGAGGAGGGTGCCTTGGGACGTGCGTAGAACGGAGCCTTGGGGCGTGTTGAGAATAGAGCCTTGGGGCGTGCAGAGGAGGGTGCCTTGGGATGTGCAGAGAACGGAGCCTTGGGGCGTGCGGAGGAGGGTGCCTTGGGATGTGCAGAGAACGGAGCCTTGGGGTGTGCGGAGGAGGGTGCCTTGGGATGTACAGAGACCGGAGCCTTGGGACGTGCGGAGGAGGGTGCCTTGGGGTGTACAGAGAACGGAGCCTTGGGGCGTGCGGAGGAGGGTGCCTTGGGGTGTACAGAGAACGGAGCCTTGGGGCGTGCGGAGGAGGGTGCCTTGGGATGTACAGAGACCGGAGCCTTGGGACGTGCGGAGGAGGGTGCCTTGGGGTGTACAGAGAACCGAGCCTTGGGGTGTGCGGAGGAGGGTGCCTTGGGGCGTGCCGAGGATGGTCCCTTGGGTTGTGCGAAGAACGGAGCACTGGGGTGTGCGGAGGAGGGTGCCTTGGGTTGTGTGGAGAACGGAGCCTTGGGGTGTGTGAAGGAGGGTGCCTTGGGGTGTACATAGAGTGGAGCCTTGGGGTGTGCGGAGGAAGGAGCCTTGGGGTGTACGGAGAATGGAGCCTTGGGGTGTGCGGACAACGGAGCCTTGGGGTGTGAATAGAACGGAGCCTTGGGATGTGCGGAGGAGGGTGCCTTGGGGTGTATGGATAATGGAGCCCTGGCGAGTATTCCGACACATAGAGAGAATGGGGGTGTGGCGAAGTCTGGGATAGACACACCCCTTTCCCCTCCTCCATGCTGGCTGAAGGCCAATTTTGCAACTTTAGATTCTTGATTGATTTAACTAATACAAGAATATTTCCCACTTTGCAAACTTACAAGATAATTCTGATCTCCCCTCTACAGTTTTCCATCAGTTCTCTAGTAATCGAACATTTCTATCACTTATCATTGAACAAAATAAAGGTTAGCCCATTAATCCCCTTTTGAGTGATAATTACAAAGTAACTACTTCTGTAGTCCTCAACGTGTCCTAATATTTGATGAAATGTAATCTGACAAGAGACATAACAGATTTTACTTCTTTAACATAAAAAAATAAATAAATAAGCCAACACGACAAAACCACATGTGGAAAGCTTTGTATATCCAGCTACTGGTATAAAGAGGAGTTCATGGTGGACTCAAAGATGGTGGGGCTTCCGGGTCCTGTGTCTGCAAAACACCCTTAATCATCAGCCCTCCATCATGGTGTTTAACGGTTGATATAAGGTTCTTGAGGTGATACGCTGTGATGGGTTTTTGGCAAACATGGTGTTGTGTATTAAGATCAAACAACATCATCAATATCTGGAACGGTGTCCTCTGGACAGACAAGAAGTCTTGTGTTTCGTTCGATTGCAACTTTGCAGACCTAAGTCGATCACTTTGTATGTTTGGAGAGTAGGGTCTTACGCCCTTCCTTGAGAGCCATGCTTGTTGACTTTGTCCAACGGTAGTCGTAGACATTACCATTTCTCATGTTAACCGAGGCTTGTAGATCCCTTGATGTGGCTTTTTGGGTTTTTGTGATTTTTTTCTTTGAGCATCCTCCCGGTCTGATCTTTGGGTGAATTAATGGGGACAACCCCACCCCTGGGAAGGTTGGACTCTTTACAAATGGAGAACACTGAAGGCAATCTCACTAGAAGAGGATGAATTGTTCGGCAATGTCCTTGTAACACTCTCCAGACTGGCGAGCCGGAACTATGGCTTCTCTCAGATCATTGCCGATGTCTTTATTTTCCTTGGCCTGGTAACTTGCTTAAACCCTGATTACTCCACACTGACCATCCTAAGGTTCTGCTTTTATACACAGGTGGTCTCATGGGGCTTCTACGTGTTGTATTGACTAATGACAAAGGCAAATCGTTTATTGGTCATTTGTTAGATTATATTTTTTAAAATTTGACGTATAAAGTCCAGATAATTAATTGTGTCCTGATATGAAGGTTCAAAATGCTGTACCCTTTCTTCTTCCCGTGACTATATATGTAAAAGTTTTAATGAGCAAAACTGAAAATAATAAAGGGATTACAGAGAAATAATATTTTCTGACATAGCAACATAGAATTTGACGGTAGATAAGAACCACTTGGTCCATCTAGTTTGCCCGTATTTTAACCTATGGTGACTTCAAACTCTGTTTGATCCTTAGATCTCTGTAACGATATCCTTATGTCTATCCCAAGCATGTTTACATTGCTGTACTGTATTACCCTCTACCACCTCTGATGGAGGCTATTCCACTTATCTACTACCCTTTCTGTGAAGTCATTATTCCTCACATTTCCTTTGAACCTACTTCCCCCAGTGTCAGTACATGTCCTCGTGTTCTAATACTTCTCTTCCCCCAGTGTCAGTACATGTCCTCGTGTTCTAATACTTCTCTTCCCCCCAGTGTCAGTACATGTCCTCGTGTTCTAATACTTCTCTTCCCCCCAGTGTCAGTGCATGTCCTCGTGTTCTAATACTTCTCTTCCCCCCAGTGTCAGTACATGTCCTCGTGTTCTAATACTTCTCTTCCCCCCCAGTGTCAGTACATGTCCTTGTGTTCTAATACTTCTCTTCCCTCCAGTGTCAGTACATGTCCTCGTGTTCTAATACTTCTCTTCCCTCCAGTGTCAGTGCATGTCCTCGTGTTCTAATACTTCTCTTCCCCCCAGTGTCAGTACATGTCCTCGTGTTCTAATACTTCTCTTCCCCCCAGTGTCAGTACATGTCTTCGTGTTCTAATACTTCTCTTCCCCCCAGTGTCAGTGCATGTCCTCGTGTTCTAATACTTCTCTTCCCTCCAGTGTCAGTACATGTCCTCGTGTTCTAATACTTCTCTTCCCCCCAGTGTCAGTACATGTCCTCGTGTTCTAATACTTCTCTTCCCCCCAGTGTCAGTGCATGTCCTCGTGTTCTAATACTTCTCTTCCCCCCAGTGTCAGTACATGTCCTCGTGTTCTAATACTACTCTTCCCTCCAGTGTCAGTACATGTCCTCGTGTTCTAATACTTCTCTTCCCCCCAGTGTCCGTACATGTCCTCGTGTTCTAATACTACTCTTCCCTCCAGTGTCAGTACATGTCCTCGTGTTCTAATACTTCTCTTCCCCCCAGTGTCAGTACATGTCCTCGTGTTCTAATACTTCTCTTCCCCCCAGTGTCAGTACATGTCCTCGTGTTCTAATACTTCTCTTCCCCCAGTGTCAGTACATGTCCTCGTGTTCTAATACTTCTCTTCCCCCCAGTGTCAGTACATGTCCTCGTGTTCTAATACTTCTCTTCCCCCCAGTGTCAGTACATGTCCTCGTGTTCTAATACTTCTCTTCCCCCCAGTGTCAGTACATGTCCTCGTGTTCTAATACTTCTCTTCCTTTGTAGAATGTTTCCCTCCTGCACCTTGTAATAACCTTTGATATATTTGAAAGTTTCTATCATGTTCCCTTCTCTGCTCCAAACTATACATAATAAGATCTTTTAGTCTCTCCGGGTAAGTTTTGTGCTGTAGACCATGCACCATGTTAGTTGCCCTTCTTTGTACAGTCTGTAATGTATTTATATCCCTCTGGAGATACGGCCTCCAGAACTGAACACAGTATTCTAGATGAGGCCGTACCAATGACCTATACAGTGACATTATTACTTCTTTCTGCTACTGATTCCTCTCCCTATGTAACCAAGCATCTGACTTACCTTCCTCATTGCTTTGTTACACTACTTACCTGCCTTTATGTCACCTGAAATAGTGACTCCTAGATCCCTTTCCTCCTCTGTAGTTTCCATTATAGTGTCATTAATACTATATTTAGCCTTTGGGTTTTTGAGACCCAAGTACATTATTTTGCATTTTTTTGCATTAAACTGTAGCTGTCACTCTCTGACCATTCCTCTAGTCTACCTAGATCATCAATCATTTGTTTTACCCCTCCTGGTGTGTCTACCCAGTTGCATATAACTCGACCAAACACAATGTATCTCCGTCGGTCTTTAATGGCTGATAACAGAATGATACTTTTGCACTAGAAATAGAATCTCAGACATTCCAGGTATTGGTTCACACTTCCTGTTGGCATCTGTTTCTGTTTTTGAATTTCTTTTTTTTTTTATTTCCTTTTTTTATTGAAGTAAATGTTGAGTTTACAGTACACAAAGACAAGGTTTGACGTGTTTTGTTGTACGTTGCAGAGCCCAGAGGTGCACAGACAGGTTTAAAACCGGATAGATATGTAAAAAGTAACTTATTAAAAATCAGAAAGTTAAAACGACTTCTAATGAAGGCTAAGTTACCTGCGATATTGCATAATCTTTTTTGTTTTATGTTTTCCTCTTTGTTGCTTTTTTAAACCTGGTGATTTGGTTCCAGCATCGGTCTCAAGAGCGATGCCGTCCGGAATTAACTCCTCAGGGGCTGCTATTTTCTTTAAAATCTATAAATATTTGTTACAATTTGTCTCGTCCGTTTTCGGTAAACTAAATGCAGCCCATTCATTTTATGCCTTTTATACCTCAGTGATGTCATTGGTTCATTGGTTACTAGTGAATTCATAGGCTAAATATTGTCTCTGCAACCCCCCCCCCCCCCCCCCCCGACCAGAAATGGCCACCTGCGTTGATGAGGACAATAGTTTGTGTGAGCAGTTTCTTAAGCTGGGTACACACTACACTGTTTTCGTCCAATAATCGGCTCAAACAGCCGACATACGACCGCTCGTTCAAAAGTCGGGTCAGTGTGTGCAGTGACACGATGGTCGAAAGTCTGCCCAAATGGACGATTGTCGCCTCATTTGGTTGGTCGTACCGTTAAATATTTTCGTTCCAATCTCGTTTCCACTGTGTAGTGTGTATAAACTTCCGACCGATCCACAACAGTGAGTACGAAATTACAGTCATTGCTCACGACAACATGGCTGTAAAAAGTCGCTAAAGGGACGTCCGCTCTTCCCTTTATCGTCCTAAACAAGGCTAGTGTGTATGCAGTCCATGGACCGAGCGATCGGACCATCGATCCCATGGAAAATCGCTCTGCATAAAAAGTTGGTCGAAATTTCTGTAGTGTGTACCTAGCTTTACACTGTATGTATGGGAACTTCCTTTTTTGTGTTTACGTGTCAAAGGTACCATGTGCCTCTTAACATTTCCTGTTTAGTGCCCCTTAAATCTGCAACAACCTCCAACAGAGGGCCTTATAAATAAACATTTAAGGTCCTCTGTTGGAGGGGGTTATGATTATCATGTTAGCTGGGTCATTAGCATACTAAACAGCCTGATTAGCATGATAATAGCACCCAACCAGGCCAACTGGAGGGAGCAATTTTTTTTGTGGGGGGGAGAGGGGTTGTCTTTAACAGATTCACAGAAATACACATAGGTTTCAGAGATCCAAGAAGTAGCATTTTGTGTGTTTTTACTATATCCGTAAAAACACAAGTGAGTTTTGTTGAGTTTGACAGAGGTTTAATTTAGAAAAAACAAATATGAAATTCGCTCGCCATAATGCCAAAATTGAGCCCTGCCATTGTACTACATTTGTTTTGTTTTGTTATTTTTTTTGAAAAACAAAAACAAAAAGAAACACCAAAAACAATAATGTAAAGTTTATAATGTCTATGCATCTGGCCTCTGTGAGGATCCACCGCTCATTGCTCCTCTGGTTCCTCCCTTGCCTCCTATCAACAGCTTCGAATTGTCTCCTTAGCCCAGTGATTGAAATTAGTTCTAGAGAATGTCACAGTCTGTTCTCAGAAGTACGTAATGACTGGTCGCTGGGAAGAGCTGCCCGTAACAGACCACGGGGGGGGGTTTAAAGGGGAAATTAAAAGTCTAAGCTGTAGGGATCTTACAAGTAAGTATAAAGGATTGTTAAGTGTAAAGGTTTAAACTTAAGAAGAAGATACATTATTGTCTGCACAGTTCCAGTATTTACACTGCCAAACGCCTGTAGCCGGGAACCGCGTATATTAACTGAAAACTTATGTCCTTATTATTCAGAATTTTTCAACATCGAAACTCTTCTCTACCATCACCAACCTTCACCCATCCCTGGCATAACCCTTCCATTTAATGCGCATATTCACGGTACAGCTCGGTTTATGCTAAATGGCTGGATAGTGGTATAAGGACATATTGGAATGGTATTTTTTAAAAATTAATTTTTTAGATTTGCTTTTTCATCTTGTTTGCCACAGCTTGATTTGTATTATCTGTATTTAATCCCTAATGAAGCCTCATCAATGCTGATTAAGGGTGGAGGCTGTTATGGTTGGAGCTATTGTAGATTATGATATATATGTTTTTCTTTTTTAATTCTCTCTGCCAAATTCTGTGCTGCTGCTTTGTAGCGTTTTGGCTTTTTTATGTTTTGTTTCTTCTACTCGACACCTCCGTTCTGCACAAGATCTGCGTCTCTCTTCCGCTTTCATCACTTCCTCCCATTCCCGTATTTTTGGGCTGCACCCACTTTGTGGAATTCCCTCCCTCGCACAGTAAGACTTTCCTCCAGACTTCAAACCTTCAAATGTTCTCTGAAAACCCAGCTCCTCGGGCAAGCTTATAATATTCCTCAACCACCCTCTTAATCTCCCTCGGTTACCCTATTACTACCCTCTACACAGCTAACACAAGACAACAACCCTCTGACCAACATTGCTGTGTGACTGATCACACAGCCCACGAAATACGTTTTAACTACGCATTCTAGCTGGTCCAATGTGCAATATGATGTAGCACTTACCCTTGTGTATCAAATCATTGTCCCATAGATTGTTAGCTTGCGAGCAGGGCCCCTTTTACCTCTCTGTCTGTATGTATTACCCAGTATTGTTTTATTAATGTTTGTTCCTATTTGTAAAGCGCTACGGAATCTGCTGGCGCTATATAAATAAATGATGATGATGAGGATATCCGTGTGCCATGAAATTATAATGTTTCATTTACATGACCATATTAAAAGAAAAAGAAAAAGTCTAGTACTGTAATTGCAATCTGCTCGAAACTACAATGTCAATTTTAGTTTCTTTTCACTATTTCAAAATTTATTTATTTTTCCGAAACTTTTCACCCCGGCTCATGCCGTTAAGAGGTCACCTATTTGCAGATTGCTAGGACTGACGCTCTCTTCCAGAGAGAATCGTCACACATCAGGGCGTATATTTACTAAACTGCGGGTTTGAAAAAGTGGAGATGTTGCCTATAGCAACCAATCAGATTCTAGCTGTCATTTTGTAGAATGCACTAAATAAATGATAGCTAGAATCTGATTGGTTGCTATAGGCAACATCTCCACTTTTCCAAACCCGCAGTTTGATAAATCTAATCCCAGATTTGTAATCTCTCTCTGCTTATATTCAAGTTTCTCTCCACCCCCCCTTTTTCTCCCCTCTTTCTGTTACACATAATCCATACTTATTAAGGAACATCCCTGAACCACACAACTGATCCATCTTGGTCTGCAGAACTTTGCACTTCGGCACAAAAGTAGGGTGAGATACGTTTTCCCTATAGTACTGCATTTCTGCAGGTTCATTAATGACCTTAAGGGCTAGATTTACTAAACTGCGGGTTTGAAAAAGTGGGGATGTTGCCTATAGCAACCAATCAGATTCTAGCTGTCATTTTGCAGAATGTACTAAATAAATGAAAGCTAGAATCTGATTGGTTGCTATAGGCAACATCCCCACTTTTTCAAACCCGCAGCTTAGTAAATCTAGCCCTAAGAGATTTTGTAATTGCGCTGGACACCTTTTTCTCCCCTCCCCTGCTCCTCTTCATCCAGTTATATTATGTGACCAGTGAACATTTTATTTATCACTTCCGATATCTTTCTCCGCTCGCCCACCGTAATATTATGGTAGATATTTAACAGATGTGTCTAGGTATTATATACAGGACATCCAATGACATGCCAGTAGTTTGTGCAGGACTTTGTGAGCTAGAGATGCGCTGATTGGACCAGGGTTAGGATTGGGTGTTAACGATCATGATTACAATGTTAAGAAATGTATTGCTATAAAGAAAAATAAATTGCAATAAATAACTTGCTTATTCCTACAATGATAAGAACGTGATGCATGCTGATCAATATATCAGTCACACCAATCTTGCTCATCTGATCGCTATACGCAAGTTGCGCTGATATCGCACACCTGATACACGAAGATCACTACTGTGGATCTTTCATCTGCTGGATGCAAACTCAAAACCTAAGTTACTGTTTTCGCAAGCAGAAACTTCTGTGTCAGACATTTTCCCGGAGTCCTTATTTGCCTGACAAACACTCAATTATCCTACGCAAAATGGCGCCAACACTGAAGACAAAGCTTAACCTAAATCTATCCCCCACTGAAATCTAAAACGGCAGTTTGGGAAGATTTGAAACCTTTTACCTTTTTTGGTGCGTGTGAGAGGCCGTAACAGCGGTAAGAAATAGTTAGACATAGTGCCATTATTTCTGTGACCTTGGTGTGGCTGGATCACTTATAAATAACTTATTGTATACAGTGATTTCAATTAGTGACGCAGTGTGTTGATGTTTATCGTTGCAAATGTACTGATTTTTGTATTGGAACTGTATTGATTTCTGATACAGAAGGCATGTGTTGGCGGTAATTTGTTTTTTGTAAGAAAGGAAATCCCATGCTAATTAAGGGCTAGATTTACTAAACTGCGGGTTTGAAAAAGTGGGGATGTTGCCTATAGCAACCAATCAGATTCTAGCTGTCATTTATTTAGTACCTTCTACAAAATGACAGCTAGAATCTGATTGGTTGCTATAGGCAACATCCCAACTTTTTCAAACCTGCTTAGTAAATCTAGCCCCAAGTCTTTTCATGTGAGTGACTAACACATATTTGTAGCCTGAATACAGAGCAGGGGGTCATTACTTTTTTTTATCCTGTGTATCCTGTCCTGTTATAAAGATAGGTGAACTACATGAATAAAGTAACAGAAAGTAAATAGGAAATCACAGATTGATGTGAATTCTGTTTAATTGCGTTAAATACAGGTTTAGAGAACATATTACATCCTGATGCTAAATATTGAAAGTAATATCTCAGTCTTTGTGGTGCCAGCTAGGATCAGGGGGCTGGCTTACACCCTACCAACATACGTTAGAAAGAGTATATAAAGAGCCCTGTCTGATCATGTTATGCAGTATACCATCTGTACAGTCATGGCTAAAAGTTTTGAGAATGACACAAGTATTCGTTTTCACAAAGTTTGCTGCTTCAGTGTTTTTAGACCTTTTTGTCAGATGCTGCTATGGTATACTGAAGTAACATTACAAGCATTTCATAAGTGTCAAAGGCTTTTATTGACAATTACATTACAAAGAGTCAAAATTTGCAGTGTTGACCCCTCTTTTTGAAGACTTCTGCAGTTCGCCCTGGCATGCTGTCAATCAACTTCTGGGCCACATACTGACTGATGGCCGCCCATTCTTACCTAATCAATGCTTGGAGTTTGCCAGAATTTGTGGGTTTTTGTTTGTCCACCCGCCTCTGGAGGATTAACCACAAGTTCTCAATGGGATTAAGTTCTGGGCAGTTTCCTGGCCATTTCGTTATCACTTTTTCCTTATGGCAAGGTGCTCCATCATGCTGGAAAAGGCATTGTTCATCACCAAACTGTTCTTGGATGGTTGGGAGAAGTTGGAGGATGTTTTGGTACCATTCTTTATTCATGGCTGTGTTCTTAGGCAAAACTGTGAGTGAGCCCACTCCCATGGCTGAGAAGCAACCCCACACATGAATGGTCTTAGGACGCTTTACTGTTGGCATGACACAGGACTGATGGTAGTGCTCACCTTTCCTTCTCCGGACAAGCGTTTTTCCAGATGCCCCTAACAATCTGAAAGGGGATTCATCAGAGAAAATGACTCTACCCCCGTCCTCAGCAGTCCAATCCCTGTACCTTTTGCAAAATATCAGTCTGTCCCTGATGTTTTACCTGGAGAGAAGTGGCTTCTTTGCTGGCCTTCTTGACACCAGGCGTTCCTCCAAAAGTCTTCACCTCACTGTGCGTGCAGATGCACTCGCACCTGCCTGCTGCCATATCTGAGCAAGCTCTGCACTGGTGGTGCCAGCATCCTGCAGCTGAATCAACTTTAGGTGACTGTCCTGGCGCTTGCTAGATGTTCTTTGGTGCCCTGAAGCCTTCTTCACAATTATTGAACCTCTCTCCTTGAAGTTCTTGATGATACGATAAATGGTTGATTTAGGTGCAATCTTACTTGCAGCAATATCCTTGCCTGTGAAGCTCTTTTTGTGCAAAGTAATGATGACTGCAAATGTTTCCTTGCAGATAACCATGGTTAACAGAGGAAGAACAATGATTTCAAGCACCACCCTCCTTTTAAAGGTTCCAGTCTGTTATTCTAACCCAATCAGCATGACAGAGTGATCTCCAGCCTTGTCCTCATTAACACTCTCACCTGTGTAAACGAGAGAATCACTGACCTGATGTCAGCTGGTCCTTTTGTGGCAGGGCTGAAATACAGTGGAAATGTTTTTGGGATAAAGTTCATTGTCATGGCAAAGAGGGACTTTGAAATCAATTGCAATTCATCTGATCACTCTTCATGACACTCTGGAGTATATGCAAATTGCCATCATAAAAACTGAGGCAGCAGAGATTGTGAAAAATAATATTTGTGTCATTCTCAAAAGTTTTGACCATGAAACGGTGAGAAAGACACCAGGTTACTGACGGTTAGAAAGACACCAGGATAAACTGTGCAGAAAGAATGAAGTAAGCCCATCCGGTTTCACTTGGTATGGGTTTGTTATATTGCTAACAGAAGCAAGCACTGTGGTAATTGGTGCTGAATTTTTTGCAATTAAGGTTGAGGACTAAATTAACGCCGGTAACCGCATCACTTTAGGTGCTAAATATCTTTTTATTTATAAACTGACCTAAGACCTCTGGATAAACAAAATGGTAAAATCTCTTTTTAAGTATTATATGTAATAGTTTTCCTCGTCTGTGACTTATGTCACTTGCTTCAAATCCTGTCGCTACGGCAAATATTAAAGCCTATGGATAAAAGGAATGGCGGTACACACAATGGGAACGCTGGATGGAATATGGACACCAGACAAGATGTGCTGTGGGCATGTTCATTGAGCGTTGGCTCTGAATTCTCAAAGCTTTCTTCATCGAATTCAGTGAACTCTATTTGAACTTCGAGTTGCATTCACCAAGAAGTGCTCTCTCAAGGGGGGGATCGGATGGGGAAACCTTATGGTAAGAACCTCTTTAAAGTTGCAGTAAAACGTTGCAGAGCTGCCCAAGATTTAGTGTATGCTCCATAGACAAATGTTTTTTTTGTAGTCCAGATGCCTGATATGAAGGCCACATCTGTCTTTGTTAGACATGTAAGAAAGATTTGCTTTAGATTCCCTTTAGAAAAATCTTTGCCTTGTTTCAGCAATTCCGTTCAATAGTCTGGCTCGCATTAGAAAGTTTGCATCTGGTTTGAAAATATCTTTAGCACTCGGATGTGCTCATTTTTGGAAATTCTTTCTTTATAGATATTATTTCTTTTTTCTAATTCTTCCAGTAAGTTTCACGTGCGGATTGTTAGATCGCAGAATTTAATTTCCAGTGACTCGTCCGGGAACGCGAAAAATTTCCTGCCAAAGTTGCCACTGAACAATTTATGACTCTGTGATATCCTTCCCCTTGGATAAATAACGTTATATTTTTTTTTATTTTTTTTTAAGCTTTATCTCGTCCGTTCAATCTGTAATAAAGCATCTGCTGTGTGACGGAGGTTCGTAAATAAATCGAGGGGAATAAGATGCTGGTCATTTCCAATCCAGTTTCTATAGTCGTCAGAAAACAGAGGAGCGATCGGCTCCTCCGGGGCTTAACTTTTTCTCTTTTGTAGTTGCCCACTGATTGCTGATACTTCCTAAGTTTAATTCAGGAGAACATGAAGCAAACTGAAATAGTTGTTGTCTAAAAAGTGTGTACATTAAATACAATAATAAAAAACTTCATATAGAAGCAGAGAAAACATGGGAAATAAATCTTTGCTATATTGTATTAATAGTCGTTTCTTATCAACAAAACTCAGTGGGTAACTGGCCTTGAGGTTCGTTATTTTTTAAAGATGTGTTGTCTACTGATTCCATTGTACTTGTAGTCGGAATTTTATAAGATTATAATAGAATGTCGTATTCCAGAGATTGTTAAAACATGTTAGACTGGGGTCTGAAACCCTTTTGCCATCAATTCTCATCGCATAGTCATCCATGTGTCACCTGTTTTGTACTTAGCGGGCTACAACTACCTGTACCCAATCAGATCATCAGGATATTCACAGCAGCACAGAGTATAGGAGGAGATGATTGATGTGTTAGAGAGGACAGGGCTGCATGTGACAGGGGCAGTGACATGATGTGAGGAGAGGAATGGAGGCAGCAGGAAGCCACAGACTGAGAGTTATATAGTGGAAGGAGCAGGGTCCCCCAGCAGCACAGAGTATATCAGGAGATGAGTGATGTGTTAGTGAGGACAGGGCTGCATGTGACAGGGGCAGTGACATGATATGAGGAGGGTAATGGAGGCAGCAGGAAGTCACAGACTGAGAGTTATATAGTGGAAGGAGCAGGGTCCCCAGCAGCACAGAGTATATCAGGAGATGAGTGATTGTGTTAGTGAGGACAGGGCTGCATGTGACAGGGGCAGTGACATGATGTGAGGAGGGGAATGGAGGCAGCAGGAAGCCACAGACTGAGAGTTATATAGTGGAAGGAGCAGGGTCCCCCAGCAGCACAGAGTATATCAGGAGATGAGTGATGTGTTAGTGAGGACAGGGCGGCATGTGACAGGGGCAGTGACAGGATGTGAGGAGGGGAATGGAGGCAGCAGGAAGCCACAGACTGAGAGTTATATAGTGGAAGGAGCATGGTCCTCCAGCAGCACAGAGTATATCTGGAGATGAGTGATGTGTTAGTGAGGACAAGGCTGCATGTGACAGGGGCAGTGACATGATGTGAGGAGGGGAATGGAGGCAGCAGGAAGTCACAGACTGAGAGTTATATAGTGGAAGGAGCAGGGTCCTCCAGCAGCACAGAGTATATCAGGAGATGAGTTATGTGTTAGTGAGGACAGGGCTGCATGTGACAGGGGCAGTGACATGATGTGAGGAGGGGAATGGAGGCAGCAGGAAGCCACAGACTGAGAGTTATATAGTGGAAGGAGCCGGGTCCTCCAGCAGCACAGAGTATATCTGGAGATGAGTGATGTGTTAGTGAGGACAGGGCTGCATGTGACAGGGGCAGTGACATGATGTGAGGAGGGGAATGGAGGCAGCAGGAAGCCAAAAACTGAGAGTTATATAGTGGAAGGAGCAGGATCCTCCAGCAGCACAGAGTATATCAGGAGATGAGTGATGTGTTAGTGAGGACAAGGCTGCATGTAAGAGAGGCAGTGACCTGATTTGAGGAGGGGAATGGAGGCAGCAGGAAGCCACAGACTGAGAGTTATATAGTGGAAGGAGCAGGGTCCCCAGCAGCACAGAGTATATCAGGAGATGAGTGATGTGTAAGTGAGGACAGGGCTGCATGTGACAGGGGCAGTGACATGATGTGAGGAGGGGAATGGAGGCAGCAGGAAGCCACAGACTGAGAGTTATATAAGTGGAAGAAGCAGGGTCCCCCAGCAGCACAGAGTATATCAGGAGATGAGTGATGTGTTAGTGAGGACAGGGCTGCATGTGACAGGGGCAGTGACATGATGTGAGGAGAGGAATGGAGGCAGCAGGAAGCCACAGACTGAGAGTTATATAGTGGAAGGACCAGGGTCCCCCAGCAGCACAGAGTATATCAGGAGATGAGTGATGTGTTAGTGAGGACAAGGCTGCATGTAAGAGAGGCAGTGACCTGATTTGAGGAGGGGAATGGAGGCAGCAGGAAGCCACAGACTGAGAGTTATATAGTGGAAGGAGCAGGGTCCCCAGCAGCACAGAGTATATCAGGAGATGAGTGATGTGTAAGTGAGGACAGGGCTGCATGTGACAGGGGCAGTGACATGATGTGAGGAGGGGAATGGAGGCAGCAGGAAGCCACAGACTGAGAGTTATATAGTGGAAGGAGCACTTTTCGTTTCCAGGAACAAGGCCCGGCCTCCTCGCCCGTCCCTCCGCTCTGTACAGTAACCTCCTAGGTGGCACAGACTCAGAACAATTACAGGACAGGAATAGATCACGTCTAGTGCATTGCGTTGGCGTTTCAAAGGCTCCTTTGTGCTGGGCTCTGGATTTAATATACAAAATTGTCATGGAAAATAAAAATGTTAAATTTGGAAGCAGCGTAAACCTGGCTCCGTGCCAGCACACTCGAAACATGTTCTGCACGAACGGATTGATCTTCTCTTGTTCAGCACAGGAATGAAGTAGGATCCTCTTCTTTACATTATTTCAAAATCTCCGGAAATTCCTGGGTTGTTGTAGCTTTCCGGCTCTTTGGTAATAATGATAGATCTGAGGGCTGGGACCGACTCTTGTACTCGTGTAGAATACTGTTTAGTAACAGGACCGCGGTCCTCTGTCTGAACTGTGCGTCCTGCTGCAAAATTTTCACCCTTAACCACAGATTTATGTAGTTGACAAGTACATCCGCTGGTGGGCTGTGACCTTGTAGGCACAGATCTGGCAAATCCCAATAGTCATTTAGTCCATTCGCATAAAAGGCGACGTCTGGCGTCTAACTGTTGGAAGTTACTTCTGTTGAGGTCAGTGGATGCAGAGTGACACGTTGCTGATAGGGTCACGGGTTCGAATCCGACTAGGACCCTATCGTTGGAGTTTGTATGAAAGTTGTATAAAGTGTGGCTAAGAGTATATGTGTTGTGGACAGTATAGGCCACGACCAGAAGTGGGGAAAAATTGGTTTCTGATCTGTTCACTGTGTTTGTTTACGTATAGACAAACTTTTTAACCATTGGACCTCATTTCCATCGCACTTGTTATGCACCTGTGCGCTTAGATCAGGCTCGGACAGCCTGCGGCTCTCCAGGTGTTTGTTCAACTACAAGCTCCAGCATGCTGATAGCTGTCAGGGTTTGCTGGGACTTGTAGTTTTGAAACAACTGGAGAGCCGCGGTTTCGTCCAGGCCCGGCTTTCGATCGTCCGTCCTGCACACACTAAGGTGCACGTCTGGTCTCAGGAGACCTCTCTGCAAACTATAAGTGATGTTGAAACATCTGAAGAGGAGCGCAGTTCAAAAGTCTAAACAGCAAACCCTTTCATTACATTAACGCTACCCCTTTCATGAGCTGTAGGGGACATCGGAGTGTTTATTGCATGCGGAAATTTTGTGCATTTGCAGTTTTGCTCCCCAAGTATAGAATATCTATAGAACTCTGTCTGGGGGGAATCAACCTGTGGGAACCAAGAGGTGTAGGCTGCTAAGATTTTCACCAAAGAGAACGTATTTTGGTTTCGATGTTCCTATCTATCCTGAGAAGCACCTTGCTGAAATGTTCAGTCCTGCTGACTACTTTGCTGCTGCAGGAGTGAGTTTAATCTTCCATTGGTGGAAGTGAAGTAGAGGAGAGGATCGCAGAGAGGAAGAAGAGAAGAATCCAGTTTCGGAGACAATGGAGTTGTGCCAATAACTGCCTGGGTTAACATGTTTGTGTTTAGACTTGGGGCAATATATTTATGGGATGACTTGAAGAATAATAGTTATTATATAGTAATTTATTTATCTTTGTGGCGAGAGGGGTTGTTCTTAAATTGATAAATGCTATACAACGCTTCTGTAAATGGCATACAGGAGCAGGGGTTATTTTTTTGGGAAACAAAAATCCTGTAATTTTTATTTTTTAAATGTTTCCCCATTGTACAGTCTAGTTTTCAGTCTTTTTTTATTTGGCCGTATGATTTGCCGGATGACGCGATGTTGTGTTTTTTTTTGTTTTGTTACTGCTGCAGACTCTTTGTAGAACAGACTGATTGGAACAGAACTTGGCCCTGTCACAAACAATTATATTTGCAATTTTAAGCTAAAAAAAAAAAAAAGTAAGCACAATCCAATCTTACATCTCCTGCCTTTTAATAACACAGCCGGGGCTTCTGGGTAATAATATAACGGTGCGTTAGGATGCTTTCGTTTCATTGCCCTTTGTACTGTAGCGCAGAGTTAGGAAACCTGTGGCTCTCCAGCTCTCGTGGGACTAGAAGTCCCAGCATTTCCTTCAAACCTTTTTTACGGGCATGCAAGGGTTTGTATTTCCACAAGAGTGGTTTACCCGCCGCTTAATGCTGTCAAACACACAGCCACTAGGGGTTTGTGGTACAAATTAAGCTACCCACGGCCTTATCTCTGAGAAGTTTGTATTCTTCTCCCCATGTTTGCGTGGGTTTCCTCCGGGTGCTCCGGTTTCCTCCCACACTCCAAAAACATACTTGTAGGTTAATTGGCTGCTATCAAATTGATTTTAGTCTCTCTCGGCCTATGTGCGTGTATTTTAGGGAATTTAGACTGTAAGCTCCAATGGGGCAGGGACTGATGTGAGTGAGTTCTCTGTACAGCGCTGCGGAATTAGTGGCGCTATATAAATAGCTGCTGATGATCTATAGTCTGTCATTCTCTTTTGTGTGAGATAATAATTTGTCCATTTAGAGGAGGCTGGTAACACACTTCATTATCCCAGCAAAGAAAGTGAGTTATTCTATAGAGAGAGAGAGAGATCAATATTCTTTACCCAGTTACTAGAAACAAAACAAACGAAAAATCTTATCGATATTTCTGCACAAACGGCTGATTATTCCGCCACAGCCATTAAGGGAGAGTTTTATCGATGCCACTTTAATTTATATTGATGCTATTGACTTAACTGCACGGCGATCGGAGCCAGATACATTTAAGTTAATTGTCTGAGATGTGTGCAGGGTGTTTGCCTTAATTCAGATTAATTGGCTTTTTATTTACGTTTTCCACGGACGTCAAAATAAGAAATTAGTGTATTTTCCGATATCCATCGTGGCTTTCTGTGTGGGATATTCATGAATTTTCCTTCAATTTATTTATTTATTTTAAATAAGTTTTCTCCAATAAATCTATTAGACCCAAATATCTAGGAGTCACTATTTCAGGTGACATAAAGGCAGGTAAGTGATGTAACAAAGCAATGAGGAAGGTAAGTCAGATGCTTGGTTATATAGGGAGAGGAATCAGTAGCAGAAAGAAGTAATAATACCACTGTATAGGTCATTGGTACGGCCTCATCTAGAATACTGTGTTCAGTTCTGGAGGCCGTATCTCCAGAAGGATATAAATACATTACAGACTGTACAAAGAGGGGCAACTAACATGGTGCATGGTCTACAGCACAAAACTTACCCGGAAAGACTAAAAGATCTTATTATGTATAGTTTGGAGCAGAGAAGGGAACGGGGGACATGATAGAAACTTTCATATATATCAAAGGTTATAACAAGGTGCAGGAGGGAAACATTCTACAAAGGAAGAGAAGTATTAGGACACGAGGACATGTACTGACACTGGGGGGAAGAGAAGTATTAGAACACGAGGACATGTACTGACACTGGGGGGAAGAGAAGTATTAGAACACGAGGACATGTACTGACACTGGGGGGAAGAGAAGTATTATAACACGAGGACATGTACTGACACTGGGGGGGGAGAGAAGTATTAGAACACGAGGACATGCACTGACACTGGGGGGAAGAGAAGTATTAGAACACAAGGACATGTACTGACACTGGAGGGAAGAGAAGTATTAGATCACAAGGACATGTACTGACACTGGGGGGAAGAGAAGTATTAGAACACGAGGACATGTACTGACACTGGGGGGAAGAGAAGTATTAGAACACGAGGACATGTACTGACACTGGGGGGAAGAGAAGTATTAGAACACGAGGACATGTACTGACACTGGGGGAAGAGAAGTATTAGAACACGAGGACATGTACTGACACTGGGGGGAAGAGAAGTATTAGAACACGAGGACATGTACTGACACTGGGGGGGAAGAGAAGTATTAGAACACGAGGACATGCACTGACACTGGGGGGAAGAGAAGTATTAGAACACGAAGACATGTACTGACACTGGGGGAAGAGAAGTATTAGAACACGAGGACTTGTACTGACACTGGGGGGAAGAGAAGTATTAGAACACGAGGACATGTACTGACACTGGGGGGAAGAGACGTATTAGAACACGAGGACATACAATGACACTGGGGGGAAGAGAAGTATTAGAACACGAGGACATGTACTGACACTGGGGGGAAGAGAAGGATTAGAACACGAGGACATGTACTGACACTGGGGGGAAGAGAAGTATTAGAACACGAGGACATGTACTGACACTGGGGGGAAGAGACGTATTAGAACACGAGGACATGTACTGACACTGGGGGGAAGAGAAGTATTAGAACACGAGGACATGTACTGACACTGGGGGGAAGAGAAGTATTAGAACACGAGGACATGTACTGACACTGGGGGGAAGAGAAGTATTAGAACACGAGGACATGTACTGACACTGGAGGGAAGAGAAGTATTAAAACACGAGGACATGTACTGACACTGGGGTGAAGAGAAGTATTAGAACACGAGGACATGTACTGACACTGGAGGGAAGAGAAGTATTAGAACACGAGGACATGTACTGACACTGGAGGGAAGAGAAGTATTAGATCACAAGGACATGTACTGACACTGGGGGGAAGAGAAGTATTAGAACACGAGGACATGTACTGACACTGGGGGGAAGAGAAGTATTAGAACACGAGGACATGTACTGACACTGGGGGGAAGAGAAGTATTAGAACACGAGGACATGTACTGACACTGGGGGAAGAGAAGTATTAGAACACGAGGACATGTACTGACACTGGGGGGAAGAGAAGTATTAGAACACGAGGACATGTACTGACACTGGGGGGGAAGAGAAGTATTAGAACACGAGGACATGCACTGACACTGGGGGGAAGAGAAGTATTAGAACACGAAGACATGTACTGACACTGGGGGAAGAGAAGTATTAGAACACGAGGACTTGTACTGACACTGGGGGGAAGAGAAGTATTAGAACACGAGGACATGTACTGACACTGGGGGGAAGAGACGTATTAGAACACGAGGACATACAATGACACTGGGGGGAAGAGAAGTATTAGAACACGAGGACATGTACTGACACTGGGGGGAAGAGAAGGATTAGAACACGAGGACATGTACTGACACTGGGGGGAAGAGAAGTATTAGAACACGAGGACATGTACTGACACTGGGGGGAAGAGACGTATTAGAACACGAGGACATGTACTGACACTGGGGGGAAGAGAAGTATTAGAACACGAGGACATGTACTGACACTGGGGGGAAGAGAAGTATTAGAACACGAGGACATGTACTGACACTGGGGGGAAGAGAAGTATTAGAACACGAGGACATGTACTGACACTGGAGGGAAGAGAAGTATTAAAACACGAGGACATGTACTGACACTGGGGTGAAGAGAAGTATTAGAACACGAGGACATGTACTGACACTGGAGGGAAGAGAAGTATTAGAACACGAGGACATGTACTGACACTGGAGGGAAGAGAAGTATTAGAACACGAGGACATGTACTGATACTGGGGGGAAGAGAAGTATTAGAACACGAGGACATGTACTGACACTGGGGGGAAGAGAAGTATTAGAACACGAGGACATGTACTGACACTGGAGGGAAGAGAAGTATTAGAACACGAGAACATGTACTGACACTGGGGGGAAGAGAAGTATTAGAACACGTGGACATGTACTGATACTGGGGGGAAGAGAAGTATTAGAACACGGGGACATGTACTGACACTGGGGGAAGAGAAGTATTAGAACACAAGGACATGTACTGACACTGGAGGGAAGAGAAGTATTAGAACACAAGGACATGTACTGACACAGGGGGAAGAGAAGTATTAGAACATGAGGACATGTACTGACACTGGGGGAAGAGAAGTATTAGAACACAAGGACATGTACTGACACTGGAGGGAAGAGAAGTATTAGAACACAACAACATGTACTGACACTGGGGGGAAGAGAAGTATTAGAACACAAGGACATGTACTGACACTGGGGGGAAGAGAAGTATTAGAACACAAGGACATGTACTGACACTGGGGGGAAGAGAAGTATTAGAACACAAGGACATGTACTGACACTGGGGGGAAGAGAAGTATTAGAACACGAGGACATGTACTGACACTGGGGGGACGTAGGTTCAGAGGGAATGTGAGGAATAATGACTTCACAGAAAGGGTAGTAGATAAGTGGAATAGCCTCCATCAGAGGTGGTAGAGGCTAATACAGTAGAGCAATTTAAACATGCTTGGGATAGACATAAGGATATCCTTACAAAGATCTAAGGATCAAATAGGGTTTGAGGTTAACATAGGATAAAATAACTGCATGGAATGATGGGAATTGTAGTCTTACTACCACAGTCCTTCCTCACAGCGCTGTAAAGTCCTATAACAATAATATTTTTATACATACATCCTTTACTGTTCACATTAGACAAGTGCAAATGATAAAGTAATAAGAAAATTATAAAGATTCCCGTTTAAAATAATATATATATTGATATGCATGATAGGAGACTGAGCTGAAGTGGTGCAGCCCTTTCTGTAGGTATTGGAAATCCTGTCATTTTAAGTGTGTACCAAGAAGACAAAGGGCTAGATTTACTAAGCTGCGGGTTTGAAAAAGTGGGGATGTTGCCTATAGCAACCAATCAGATTCTAGCTTTCATTTATTTAGTACCTTCTACAAAATGACAGCTAGAATCTGATTGGTTGCTATAGGCAACATCCCCACTTTTTCAAACCCGCAGCTTAGTAAATCTAGCCCAAAGTCTATTGGTGTGGCTGCTGTCACTTATTTGTCAGATATATATGTATATATGAAAGAGAAAGGGATATATATACGAGAGAGAGATTGTTCTTATATGTTATTAAATTACAGAATATTATTTCGCATTCGACAGGTGGACTTTTAAAAGCGGCGTTTCAAAATCACCTCAGAGACTTCCTCTCGCCCGCACAGAGCTGTATGTAACATTCAATGCTCCTCACACCGCGCTTATTCATTATTTTCTCTCGCTTTTACAGCCAGGCGGCCGGACACAAATATCATTACTGCAGAAAACACACATGCAAATATGAAGACCTAGATCTTTGAATTATTATTGTATTTTCTTTAATAACAGCTGCGGTTTGGTATAATTAGCAGCGAGATAAGTCTGGTGGGGGGAGCGCAGGCAGGGAAATGAAATACAAAGTCGTAGCCATGTAGCCTTTATTGTAATGAAGAAATTAGTTATTTTTTTTTTTTTTAAAAAAAGACAATTTTATTGGCTTATTTTTGTTCGTGTGCAGTCAAGAAATTATTTTTCGAGTGAAAAAGTGTTACAAAAATCAGATTTTTCTTAGTTGACAAAATGCGTTTACATAAATATCTTGGAAAACAATACTTTAATCTCTGTGTAATCCACAGGTGATGATAATAATCTTCTGAATATAATATCTGTATAAACGGTGAGTTATGCTGTCATAGCTCCTGTGCTCGCTAAGACAACTTGTCTATTATAAAGCCTCACAGCCCCCTACTGTTAATTAGCCTGTATAATGTGGATTAATCTCATTTTCCATCTGTCTAGCTCAGTGTTGGCTAACCTGTGACACTCCAGGTGTTGTGAAACTACAAGTCCCAGCATGCTTTGCCAATATATAGCAGCTTATTGCTGGAAGGGTATGCTGGGACTTGTAGTTTCACAACACCTGGAGTGTCACAGGTTAGCCAACACTGGTCTAGCTAGTACTTTGATTGGCCAGCACATGTAGTATTTTGTGACAGGACTTTTGAGGTTCCCTTTTAATTGGAAAATAATTTTAGTGTTTGGATTCCTGAAGAAAATGTTTTTATTGAGATAATACCTCAAATCTGTTAGTTCTGATTCTTGATTCTGTTGAGCTCGTTACCGGCTTACGTTAAGAATAAGCCAGTGACGCCGCGTGGCCAAACGCAATGGTGTTTGACATGTTGGTACACCGGCGGTCGGAGTGAACGCTGTGTATATTATACAGGCAGATCTGAGGGACCGGATCTGTGGATATCGTTTGGTCGACCAGGGACCGGCTGATCCAGTGGATTACGCACATCCAGGGGGTGGCAAATTTTAGCCCAGGGGGCAAGACTCAACTCGGCAGCCTATGACACTGGTTAATCCTTATCGATATCTGAATTATCCCGTCCATCTAGCGGGAGACGCTTTCTCGGCAAGTTAAGAGATAAAACGCTCATCCCCAATTGACCCCTCGCTCCTTGGTTCTCATTGCCCCTTGCTGTTAAGGTTAAAGGTTCAGTAAGCTACGCTATGAACTACAATTTGCCTCTTTATACATGATTTCGAGAATTAAGAGGGGTTGGCTAACCAATCGTACCTCAGCGGAACGTCCCATAGATTGTAAGCTTGTGAGCAGGGTTCTCTTACCTCTCTGTCTGTATGTATTACCCAGTATTGTTTTATCACTGTTTCATCATCATCATCATCATCATCATCATCACCATTTATTTATATAGCGCCACTGATTCCGCAGCGCTGTACAGAGAACTCATTCACATCAGTCCCTGCCCCATTGGGGCTTACAGTCTAAATTCCCTAATATACACACACAGAGAGACTAGGGTCAATTCTGATAGCAGTCAATTAACCTACCAGTCTGTCTTTGGAGTGTGGGAGGAAACCAGAGCACCTGGAGGAAACCCATGCAAACACGAGGAGAACATACAAACTCCACACAGATAAGGCCATGTTCGGGAATTGAACTCATGAAACCAGCACTGTGAGGCAGAAGTGCTAACCACTGAGCCACCATGCTGTTTGTTCCCAATTGTGAAGCGCTATGGAATTTGCTGGCGCTATATAAATATATGACGATGATGAGGATGAACTTCGCATCAACTTTTTCCACACAGGGACCGGAACGGCTATTAGGGGTCAGCTGGGGATGAGTGTTGTTTTAGTGTGTACTATCCAAAAGCAGATTATAGTTCATTTATAACTTTATTGTGGGGAAATCTTTTAAGCGCCGGGAGCTTTCCCTTGTATAACCGTCAACATTATTATTGCTATTTTATACATATATTTTATGTATGTGACAGTCGGAGCCGCCTGTCCACAACTCTGTCAGTCGGAAGCCCCTCTCTCTCCCAGCAATGGTGACTCTGTTCCAAGCTGATTACTTTCTCGCTCTGAATCAATCTGTCGCCTCCTCCATCGGCCGCTGTGCTCCTGTCTGTTGCCGCATCGCAGCTCGGAACGCTGGTGTCAGAAGAGACATCAGCGACGTGGATCTGTGAGGGGACCCGACAGCTGTGGTGTAGAGAGCCGCGCTCTCGCACGTTAGGAAATTGTTTACAAATGATTTGGTTACATGCAGAAGATTCCTGTCTTGTCCTTTTATACATATTTTTTTTTTACGAGCTCTTTATTTGCATATAAATGAGATTTCTCCGCTGCACATTAGTGACATTACAGGAACAAACGCAATTAGAACCTTCTCTTACCCTTTATAGATATTGCTTTCTCCAAGGCTTCACTTTATCCTTTTGCAAAATATGTTGTATCAAAATGTAGATATTGATAAGGGTGTGTGTGTGTGTAAGGATCTGCAAATACTGGGAAGAGGGGAAAAATGTGGAAAGTGTTAAGAAATAAATATTCTCTCCGCCCCTCCATGAATTTCCTGTGGAGGTGTTTCTTCTGGGACTCACATTTTCTGTGCCGTAGGGGTCCTGACAAAGGCTGTAAGCCTAACCCTATTTCGGACACTTTATTACGCCGCTGTGCCCCCCTCTCCCATCACCTGACATGCTGTCAACCTGTGTCTGTGTGACTGTATCTGGCAACCATTTTTGTTTGCCAACCAGAGAGCTTTTGAAAAGGCACTAATGATTTGTAGGAGATAGTTGAGCAGCGCGGTGGCTCAGTGGTTAGCACTTCTGCCTCACAGCGCTGGGGTCATGTGCTCGATTCCCGACCATGGCCTTATCTGTGTGGAGTTTGCATGTTCTCCCCGTGTTTGCGTGGGTTTCCTCCGGGTGCTCCGGTTTCCTCCCACACTCTAAAAACCTCCTGCACAGCGCTGCTGAGTTGGTGGCGCTATATAAATAAATGATGATGATGATCGTTAAGAAAAATGATACCGGATTGCTGCTATAAAGTTAATTCTAATCACAGAGCTGCGAGCAAAATTCAGCGTTGAAATGACCGTACTAACGGTAACAATTGGCGCGATATTCTCCCGAACAATGCGGTCATATGAATCCCTCCCCCATAATGCATCAGAAGCAGGAGAAAAGTTTTTAAACAAAGACTGCGGGTCGTCTTGTACATTAGGGGGTTATAGTTTTAAAGAGAGAAGCTGGATGACGCTCTCCTTTATAGTGTAGTTGTAGCGCATGTTAGAGGGGGTCAATTGTCTTGGTTTCATTTAAACTGATATCATTTAGGAAAGGGACAAGTTTAGAAATACTGGGAATACAGTGCTAGACTATAACAAACTGCAGAGCAACAATGACCAGTGATTTAAATCTATTATGGCACACTATTCCCTATCATGCCTAATGTAGGGGTACTCTAACTCCTAATATAGAAGGGGGAGACACTTCGTGGGCAGTCGTTGTAGTAACCTTTTTATTTTGATGGCAGATGGATGAGCTCAGGAGTTTGTTGCTCATGTGCTGAATGCAGCGTAATCCCCAGTCCATCGACTCCATGTCTAATTTTGTATCTTAGGGTGAAGAGTTCAGTATCTATTCTGGTACCCGTGAGATGAGCTCAGAGGTTGTTTAACAAATACGTCTCACACACGGAGGAAATGCAGAACGACCTAATGACCATAAGATTGTCCGTGAACGACTATGAAAACACCAATGAGTGATAAAGTAATCTCCTCGCGGTATAAAAACTTTGAAATATCACGTGTGAAGTAGTCGTTGAGTTAATGCTCTTAGAATTTGAAGTGAGTATACAGAGCGGAGAGGTGGCCATGTTGGCGCTTGAACCAATATTGCTGAAGCCGATTGATTGATTAGGCGACATCACTGCAACATCTGTGACCTCGTGATCCACAGGGACGATTGTGGACACAGTGGAGGCCGCCATATTGGGCCTGATGCATTGCTAATCGCAAATGTTGCGTCACGTATATTAAAAAAAAGAAAAAGCCACACGTGAAGATTTACGCTGAGCCGCTGACCGCTATCATCTTTCGCCATTTGCAACTTTCTCGCCGTACATCAGTTGCGTTCGCAATTGCGCGCACACACCCTGGCTGTACGCGGACTAAAATGTAGCCTGAACATTTACTGGGAACGAGTGATATCACCGTGGCACAAAGTAATTAAACATTTCTTTTTAATAATGGCATCTGTAAAACTTGGCAAGACTCCCAAAGAAAATGATTTTAGAAACAGATAACGCCTGTGTTGCTTAATCTTTCCGTTGAGCCTGTTTCCTGACCCTCTCTGTGAAAAGTATAACTTTAAATAACTTTCTTGCCGTGTGGCCGTTGGCGTGAGCAGCGTTAACATTGAGGCCCGGCGAAGTTCTGCAGTCATTTTCGATCTGCCCTGAGTGTCGCTACAGGTAGTGAATTAGTTTGCTGGGCTGTGTGTACAGCAAGCCCCCATTCTAAAAATAATGCAGGTATCGGTGCTATTAAAAAGCGCATTGGAGCCCAGGGGAGAGACTGACCCACATTTCACTCTGACGGAGATGGATTTGGGCATTTGACAGGCAGCTGCTGGCTGCTGCATAAATCAAATATTATTTTGGACGGTCCCGTCAGATTTGAGGCCGTGTTAAAGGGGCAGGCTCCAGATATATTCTCCAAATGGTCATTCTGATTGCCCGATTTTTGCATTTAATCACCATACCTGGGATCTATTAGATGCTTTGCAATATGGAGCCTGGGATAGCACATTATCTTAAATTGCAACTCGTTCTGGAAGTAAAACTCAGGATGTTTATTAAATCTGGTCTATAGGTTATTGTGAGACCAGCCCATAGCAGCCAATCGCATTCTGCCCCTTTTCAAGTACAGAATAAACTATTGCCTGGTTGCCGGGGGTTACAGCACCAATTTTTTCTTGCGCCGTTATCTGTGCACCAATTTTACAATCGTCCCCATTAGGTTTTCCATTCCAAATATTTCACGTTTTGCTCACTAAAGATAATGAAGTCATTGAAGTGAAAAATCCAAAAACACACCTTGGTATGAGGATGATGTTAGACTGGTAGCTCTTGGGACTAAGTGGGTGGAGCCTGTTCAGCGGGTACATATGTACAGGCTGACAGATTGATTTCTTTAGTTAATAGATTAGAACTAAGAATTGTGAACAGTTTACCTTCTACTACTGCCACCTACTGGGCAAGCTGTGCGTTGCCTGGCTGTTGTGGCACTACCATAGGCTGGCGGGAAATGCTGTGACTTGTAGTTCTGTGACTGTCGAAGAGCTACCTCAGACGGACAGTCACGATTAGTAGGATTAACAGCATGGTTTTTGGACTAAATCATAGGGTACGGGACAAAAATCAAAACAATGTCATTAGTACGGAAGCTAAACTTTGCAACACACTTAGGGGCAGATTCAATTGGCGCGAGGTGCTGCTGAACTTTGCCTCGATGTCCAGATGTGCGTATTTCCGGCTATTACGGTAAGAAATCTCCGCTCATTTTCTCTGTTCACCTCCTATGGGACGCAAAGGAAAATGAGAGGAGATTTCTTTGTAAACTCCGCCACAATGTGTATCCGCGGACTGTTCCTGGCGTGACCTCGCACCGAATTGAATCGGCTCCTTAGAACCACGTTTATAGCAGTTAGAGCATTCCTGCAGCGAAAATATTATGGATCCTTTAAAGCTCATGTCTCTTAGACAAATACACAGAGTTTAGCGAAATGCAAATTACTAGAAGGGAGGAACATGGGGAAACAAAACAAAGCAAAAAGACAGTTGTCAGCACTTATCCTTAACACTGCAACTGTGTGTATCTAGCAAAATGAAAACAACATGAGGTATTAGTTCATATTTTGATCAAAGCATTTAAGCCTGCATCCCAGCGTCATTATATGCAGGTCCTACACTGACCTATATGTTTTAAACACCATTAAAATGCATTTAAAAATCAGATGCACTCACCTCCCAGGTATAGGGGCTTACATCTAGCAAGGGCTGGCTTGTGAGCCACACCCAAATGTGCCTTAAATAGGCTTGATGGACAGCTGCTATGACAATAAGGCAATATTTTGAAACAAAACCAGAGAAAAAACAAGCGTGCGCTCGGTGTAGCCCACATTATATATGGTACCAGCTCCTTGGCAATAAGCCCGCACTCGTTATATCCCATATTGTATATGGTACCAGCTGCGTGGCAATATAAATGCCCATATATGTATACAAAACAAAAAGACAGTTGTCAGCGCTTATCCTTTACACTGCATATCTGTGTGTGTCTAGCAAAATGAAAACATGAGATATTGGTTCATATTTTGATCAAAACATTTAAGCATGCATCCCCAGCATCATTATATTCAGGTCCTACACTGACCTATATGCTTTAAACACCATTAAAATGCAGTTAAAATCAGATGCGCTCACCTCCCAGCTATAGGGGAAACAAAACAAAGTACTAAATATAATTCATGGTATGTATATTCAAGTATATTCAATTTAACAGTTAAAAATTAGATTTTTTGCTGCAGAAACCAGACCCGTTTCGGGCGATCCGCCTGTTTCTGGTTCTCTGATGAACTTTTTGACATTTTCACTTGCGCTTTTGAGGAATTTGCTGCTAAAAGGAATTTAACAAATGAAAAACCTGACAGAGTAATTGGCACCCAGATCACATAGCTTTCCATGCAGATATTGTAACTGTTTTTGTTTTGAGTTCTTTCTAATGCACCTTCAGGCTTTCAAAGCCTAAATTCCAATCATTCTCCTGACTGTGAGATCTGCTCTCAAAACAGAGGGTGGTAATAATTTTAAATTTCCTTATTTAAAAAGCAAAGAACTTTTATACACATTTGACAAAAAATCTTCACGGGGAGAAAATATTCAGATTTCAGCTCTATGTTTTTACTACTAATTTTCTGTGTTCAACTTTTCATTATTTTTTTTTATATATTTATTTAAATGAAGCAGTGTTATTTTTTTTTTATATATTTTATGCTCAACCCTCTATTTTAATTGTAGTTCAATTAATGCAGTCACTTGGTTATTCCTGTAGCTGAATGTTCGTGCTTGTAATACTGACCAGCTGTGCTCATGTATAACATAATTTTCTTAAGAAACCGGTGGAACGTTTACTCTTTAATTTTCAAACAATAATGCCGTTGGTTTTTGCTCCTTTTTTGCCCATGGGGTTGAGAGTGAGGTGTTCCTGGAAGTATGATAGAAAGGAGTGTGTTAGAGGATCCTCGAAGGCGTGACCACAAAGAACAGGGAGCAGGCTCTTCGTGGGCGGAGTCCTGGAGAGCTAAGGAAAATTATCCCTGTTCTTTACATGGTCCTTAAAACACATGGACAATAGACCTCCTTCCAAAAATGAAGCTGTTTTAGTAATGCCTTGTTATCCGCCTGACTCTATGGCAATGTTTGGACTGAAATCTTCGCTAATTTCTGTTCGCACCTCAGGAATCTAGTACAGAGCCGTGTAGAGGACTGATTTTTGGGTGTGTTTGGACACAAGACCTTTTCCACTACACAAAAAGTTTTGATGTACTAGGATTTACTCTAGGACGGTATTGGCAATCTTGGGGGCTTGTCCTATACCTTAACTGGCTTGTCGTGTTTTTCCATATACAGAGAATTAGCCGCTAGGTTACTCTTCTACCTACAGTTACTGCGAGGAGCTCTGCTAAAGAGATTAACGAGGAGGGCAGTGCGCGGGAAGCCTTGGGGTCATTTAAAAATTAAATTTAGTCATGGTGCTCCAAATTATGGAAATCCCTAAATCCCACGCCTTTCGGATAATGATTCCTCTATTACAATATAAAAAACAAGACATGTAGACGAGCGCTGATAAAACAATAAGCAATTTATTTAAAACATGAAAGAGATTTTTGTTAGCAGAATTTAATAAAAACATATTGCACATAATAAGGGGAGAAAGTTCAGACAATGAGTGTCCTTCAAAGCCAAACGTCACTTGTTGTATACAAGAGGCATAAGGTGACTAGAATTTCCAAATATCTGAACTACAAAGTCCCTATAATATTCCTTAAGGCAGTCCTCATGAGGCTAGGAGTTGTATTGGTTCTATAATATAAAGCCACAATAGATCCTTTTGTGCAAAAAGACAAAGTGCGCAGTCCCGATCGAAATGCAGCTTATAGTCCTTATTCCCGCAATATGGATTAATTGCTGAACCTTAAATTGCTCACACAGATGTCTCCTTGAAATTCTGCTAAAGGCTGAACTGGATCTGTGGAGATCGCAAAATATCCGGACAAATAGTTCTCCCACGGACAGTGGTAATCCAATAGATAGTTTTGTTCATCTGCTCACGCTGGCGTCTGCTCACGCGTTTCTCTGCCTTTATATGGGCGGTTTCATCAGATGTCTCACAATTTAAGTATGTATGTGCTTTTGTGCGTTCAATTAAACAAATTTTAAGAATGGGGGGGTTGACTGCTTGAAACACTGTTTAAAGTAGGGGTGGACGCGTGTGTGTGAAGGGCACCAATAACGTCATTTTGGCCATGCCCCCGTGTTAGAATGCTGTCATCACGCTACAGGGGTGGGACCCAAAAGATGCGAATCGCGGGTAGTCATGTCATAGAGAACACCGGATTAGGGAGAAGGGGATACGAGATTACCACCCGAAATTCGGGAGTCTGCTTGACATTCTGGGAGAGTAGGAAACTATTTTTTCTCCGTGTGTCTCCCACCCCCCCCCCCCCCCTCGCTCTCGCACTCACCCTATCAATCTATCGCCTATCTTTCTATAATATATTATAATGGAGTTGAAGTATATACTAGTGGAGCTATCTGCATACACAAACACACACACTGCAGTAAATGTAAAAAAAAAATAAAAAAATAGGATAATTATTTGGGGGCATTATAAATGAGATTTTCACATATTTTTCTTTGTGCATTTGTTCCCTGTAAAAAGCTGCCTTGTGAAAATCTTATCAAGGTTTTTTTTTTCTTTTCCCGTAGTACAAATATGCAGTATGTTTGATATTCCTTTAATATTTCTGAATTTCATGAGTACATTAAATCTGACCTCTATAACTCTAAATTAAGAATTTATGCTGTCTCGAAATTTATGAAATATTTCAACATGAAAGAGAGGCCCGTTCCCCTGGGAAGAGAGGAAAATAAATCACAGCTCTGTGGATTTAATACTCTGTAGTCAGCAAGATCGGATTTTTTTTTTTTCTGCTTTCAAAAATGAAAAAAATGTAATCCTATAAAATAGCTTAACGGCCATCATCCCACATACTAGAATTTTTAATTTCTGCTGTTTCTGCCTGGATTTACTTCCAATATTCTTGCTCGGCTTTTCAATTTCCTCTTGTTATTAAAATTTAATTCAGTGCATTAGCATTTAAATTAAAAAAAAGGTTTTTTTTATTTAGTAATCATTTTTTTTTCTTTTTTTTTTTTCTTTTGAATCTTTGGCAAGGAAGAAAAATTGTAACCGACCTGTTCTTTCATGACAGGAATTTGTGATGCTGCTATTCTGCTTGTACATCTAAAAATGCAGATTTTTTTTTTTAAAATGAACCTTTTAGTTTTTCAAAGATAAAAAAATTAAAATAGATATCGATTATCAGGAGGGGGAAACTATTAACGGATAATGTGATTTAATATTTAAAAAAATAAAATAAAAAAATCTATAGGGAGAAAATGGACCCTCATTGAACATTAGTATTTGTAAATCATGTAAGGAATCGTCTAGCTGACGGTATTGGAATCAAAAGATAATAACTTGTATTACACTGGTTTTCATATGACTAAAATGGTTCCTCTTTGTTTGCATAATTTACTGGTAGAATTTAAACCTCTCTAACAGTAATGCAAAGGTAAGACAATTATAGGATAACTTATAGGCATATCGTTTAAAATTATATTTATTTAGTACATTTTACAAATGGCTAAAAATAAAAATTAAAACTACTGGATCAAATTACTAAGAGGATATAATAGTTAGTCTTGCTGGGCAGTTTGATTTGAAAATCTCAATTACTGGAGACCAAACTAATATATATATATGTGTGTGTATATATATATATATATATATATAATTTTTTTTAAAAAATAATTGTCCTTCAGATTTTGTTATTCTAGTGACCTAGTTTACCCCATTACGATTTTGCAAATCTCTATTATTGTATTATTGTTTTTTAATGTCAGAGGTAACCTCTTTTCACTGACTTCTGTGCAAATATTGTTTTCGTTAGAAAAAAATGTTTTTGTCGCTGAGGTTTTTGGCCCTTGCGGTTTTCATAACCCGTGCTCCGTTCCGTGTTGTATGTTACCAATATCTAGAATGACTTTAGCTTAACAGGATTCAATGGCGATTGACATTGTAGATTGATGCTGTTGCTACAGATGATTTTTTTTTTTTTTTTGAGGAGTTCTGTGCTTTTTTTTTTTTTATATACTTGTCGCTAAATAGCTGTTTATGGGGGGATTCAATTGTCTGCGTTGTGGCGCGTGGACATTGTGCCACGCACGTTGCTGTCAATTATGGTGGAAATCTCCGCCCATTTTCCAGGGTGCGAGGAAAAATGAGCAGAGATTTCTGTCAAAATCTCCACCACGAAGTGTCACAAGGATGTCCTGGAGACACTTTGCAGCTAAATAAATCGCGCCCTTTGTCTTGAAGAAAGCACCATGCTATAGAGGTAATGGATAAAACCTTTAAAGAGTCAAAGAAGTTATAATACTGTTTTAAAAATGGTTCATAGAACAGACCGTAAATTGAAAAACAAATTTTTCCCCTTGCGGACAGCCGGTTACAAGTTATTTCCCACGCCGGCCAATTCTTGCCACTCCTGGGCTCCTGTTCTTGTTTGTTACCGTGGCCCTTTAGACCAGGGCTTTGGGAAAAGATCCAAAACTTTTCAGCCCAGGGGTGGTTGTCCCTATGCTCCCCCCCAGTATGTCTTTTTTGTAGAGCTGGTTGAGGATTGTGGGGAAAGAGACTCTCCCCGATTATTCCCAATCAAAGGGACGCATTGATTGGAAGTTTTTCTTTTATATGTAGCACACGTGACAGTAACCCAACTGAAATGAATGGGCCATTAAAATGAATGGGAAAATCTGGATACCAGCATAAAAGCTTTGTTTTTTGTTTTTAGTGATTTCCACAACAGTTTAGTAAATCTGAAAACTGAGAAACCTGTGATTTTTGCAATATCTGCCTATTTTTTTTTTTATTAAGTATTTGGAGGTTTGTAAAACTGGCGATTTATAGGTCAATTTGCCTTTCGATAGATTCTGTGATTTAGCCAATTGACCTGTTAACAAAATAGCGATTTTTATCATCTTTATGGGCAAGCACCCGATTTGCAATGTCACACTTTGCAAAGGGTATATGATGACACGATTTGCAGCGAATCGGGTCGTGGCGGCCCCGCCCACTTTTGGCGGGAACGTTGAAAGTGGCCTATTCTCGTGGGAGTCTGGGAGGACTCCCTGAAATTCAAAAGTCTTCCAGACATTGTATTTACCAATAATGATATTTACTAGGAATTATGATGGCACTCCTTCCAAGTGAAGTGATCAGCCACATTTTCATAAATACAATGGCTGCCTTCACTGTGGCAAACGGCGTACGCATGTGTGTACTCACTAATGTGTGTGTGTATATATATATATATATATATATATAATATAATATAATATAATATGGTTTTACATTTTACCTTAGTTTAATAATCAGCATAAAACTGGGCTGTGTTGAGGTTTTGGACTTTCATGCTAGATGACTGATCACTCTTTCTCATCTTTGCGCCATAGGATTTTAATAAATATTCATGCTCTGGAAATAATACGTTCTAATTTAAATTAATTAGGATTATTAAAATGAGCGGAGAAAATAGGAAACCTTTCAACCAGTTTTTCATTCAGGTTTGAATACATTATCATCAGAACGTTGTTATAATTTAGCCGTCAATGGACGAGCCATGGATGGCCTCTGAGAAACTAGCTGAACGTTCCTCAGTGATGGCTCTGTATCCGTCTGGAGAGATAATGTGAAGCTATTTTACCCCATCTTATGTGAGGGGCTGCTAAATTGTCCTTAGTGCAATGGAAGTGTGGGGAAACGGGTATAGAGTTCCCAAAAATAATGTGGGTTTTGGTTACCCCAAAATATTCACATGTTCTGAGGTAAATTGGCAAAGAAATCCAGTTTTGGGGCTATTCCTGGTATCGAAGTCAGATGTTGATAGGTTGTCATAATGCAAACTACATTGCTGAAATTTTAGGTCAATAATTGTAACCTTGTTTTAATCACAAAAATCTATAAATGAAGTTGTTTGTGACTTAATAGAACTTGGTGTGTTTATGAGTTTAATAGGTAGAACGAGTAAGATACAGATAAGCCTTGACACACAAAATGAAACCTGCCACTTGTGTGTCGCTGACCAAAACATTGTGAATTTAGCCACCATCTTTTGTATTTTAATTTATTTTTATGGTGTTCAATTTGGTTTTCAGAGTGTTTCTGCAAAATAATAATTTTTAAGAAAAGTATCTTTGAAATTGTAGCTATTAACTCTTTACGGGAAAGCGTGTATAGGCAAAAGAATGTTAAAATAAAAAACTTCTTTAAAAAAATGCAATTTTTCTTATTTCATTTGTCCCGTTAAAAATGTTTGTGTACGCAAGATACAAAATAATGATTATTTTGGCAAATCTTAATGCGCGATAGCTTTTTAAGATCACTTCTAAAAACTTGCCATCGTCTCTGTAAAATATATATTTTTTAAAACAATTGCAAATTCAACTTTAAATAGTTTTTTTTTTTTTAGCCCCTTTGATTTACGTCTGCCACTGTTCTGAGTTTGGCTTGGTGATGTATGCATGGGGTGTCCTTTTGTAGGTAGTAGCATGGAGTCAGTCGCTTGGTGATGGTATTTCTGTAAAAAGTAATTTTAGGGCTAGATTTACTAAGCGGTGGGTTTGAAAAAGTGGGATGTTGCCTATAGCAACCAATCAGATTCTAGCTGTCATTTATTTAGTACCTTCTACAAAATGACAGCTAGAATCTGATTGGTTGCTATAGGCAACATCCCCACTTTTTCAAACCCGCAGCTTAGTAAATCTGGCCCTTAAAGTAGCTTCGACTGTTACAGGTACCTACCAGTATCTTTAACTTAAATTAAAGGAGTCTGGTCGGGGGAGCGGTTGGTTCTATTGCAAGGATTTTTGTTATGGGAGAATTCTATATTAGAAGCTCAAAATAATTGGTATTAGCCTTGACTTGGGAGGAAAGTTACTTGTTTCGATATAGAATAGTTATAAAAAGTCTACACACCCTTGTTTTGATATAGGATAGTTATAAAAAGTCTACACACCCTTGTTTCGATATACAATAGTTATAAAAAGTCTACACACCCTTGTTTCGATATACAATAGTTATAAAAAGTCTACACACCCTTGTTTTCATATACAATAGTTATAAAAAGTCTACACACCCTTGTTTCGATATATACAATAGTTATAAAAAGTCTACACACCCTTGTTTCGATATACAATAGTTATAAAAAGTCTACACACCCTTAGTTTCGATATAGGATAGTTATAAAAAGTCTACACACCCTTGTTTCGATATACAATAGTTATAAAAAGTCTACACACCCTTGTTTCGATATACAATAGTTATAAAAAGTCTACACACCCTTAGTTTCGATATAGGATAGTTATAAAAAGTCTACACCCCCTTAGTTTCGATATAGGATAGTTATAAAAAGTCTACACACCCTTAGTTTCGATATAGGATAGTTATAAAAAGTCTACACACCCATATTGTAGGGAAGATGCCACCAAGAAAATCCTACAGGAACAGTGGGATCACTTTTATTGCTGGCCAGTGTATGCTAATTACCTTTAATTGATTTTTTTTTTTAATGTGATTGGTTAACCCGGAATCCAGATACAGCCCCATTATGAAAGGGTGTGCACACTTATGCAACCTCTGGCATTGTAATATTTATTTTTCTTAAAAATAGTCTTATTTGTTTTTCATACGGAATGTATTGGATGCGAAGACAAATAAGAAAGGTGGAAAAAGAAAAAAAAATACACAGAAAATGTAATGGGACTAATTTCAGCACTCCTTAATGCTTAAAATATTTAAAATAAATTTCATGTCTGGAAACGCTTGTCTGAAATTAATGCATTTCAGACCCTGTCCTACATTTTTTTTTTTTTTTTTTTTTTTCTTCTGCAGTGAACGGCTCACTACCACAGGATTAAAATAGCCCCTGGCCGTTCTAGAAAATTCTCAGCCTAATATATTCTTTGCAGATTTTTTATTTTTTCTTTGCACAATATTTTCATAACAACTTTTTTTTTTTAATGCAAAATATTTCATACAAATTTTCCTGCTGCTTGATGGTGGAGTCAAAACGGTTTTGTTTTTTGTGTTTTGTTTTTTTTTTTCGTTTGCCTGTGATATGCAGTAATTTATAGGAATGGGGAAAAAAAATTAAATCGACAGAAATATACATCAAGTGGAAAATTCCTCCTAGCTCTCTGAAATTTTCCACCAGAAATCTCCGGCTGTGCAGCAGGAAAGAGGTCTGAATATTGCATAATATACAGAATATTGATTGTTTTGCTGCAGCAAATATGACCTCAGTAGCTTTATATATACATTTTGTATAGCCACTAAGGTTATATTGTCACCTTGAAATAATTATATATGTAAATATATCCATATGTAGCCAGATAATATGCATTTTTATGTCCATATTGTGTCATGCAATAAACACAGCACATATTGTATACAAATTGCAAGTCACAGCAAAACTAGCCATTAGCGGACAGCAGGAAAATGTCCTTGCCGTAGAGCTTACAGTCTTCTTATTGGTAGGGTTTATTTTCTATAAATATTCAGCTATAGATATTGCTGTAATTTTTTTTTAAGAACCTTCTCTGCACTTAATAAATTGCAGCCGTTGCTGAGGCGGCCATTTTGTGAGGCCGCGCAGATATATCGGAGGAAGCAGCAGTGACCTGAGGGTACTTTTAAGCCCAATTTTCACGAGCTAATTGAATTATTAGGCTGCATTCTCCTAATTGGCTGGTTCGGCTTTGTAAGATGGACGCCTAGGTGTAAACCATGGGTCACATGAGTGAAAACTGTCATTCACTGAGGTAAAAATGTAATACTGGCTATAACTAGCAATGGTGCAGGCCCCAATAAATGATATGTGGTAAAATGTGCGCTGGTTTTATGAAGTAATTCACTTTGGCTGGAAAGATCTGGGACCCGAGTGCCCGTGTCTGCAATTTGTGCCATAGTATTGTACAATTTTTATATTACTCTCTTATGGGAGGTCATATAGATTTTTATAAGTATTTTATGTCATTTAGAAGATCTGATTTTATATGGATTTTTTGGTATATATTGGTGCTCTTAAGTACATACTGTATTTGTGGCCTGTTTGTGGCTATATGTGGATTATCCATCTTGCGATAGTGGATTCTTGTTTTAATACGGACGGAAATCTTATTATTATGCGTATTGAGCAATATTTATATAGGTATTTGCTACAATTTGATATTTATAAAACGATTTAATCCTATATCTCTAAACAATATGATTGTTGTTGTTGGATACTTGTGGTTTTTGATACATCTGTATTATATTTGCAAAATATTTGTGGCTATTACCTAGGTAATCTAATTGGTCACAGGAAACCGCACTTCCAAGTCGGTAAACTCTGGTAATTATTGTCCGACTGCGCATATTGACCTCATTGCGATTTGGTTTTAAAAGTAATTTGCCTATATATTCACAATTTAGCATATTGAATAATTTTTCCCATATATATATATATATATATATATATATATATATATATATATATAAAAAGAGACGGAGAGACTGTTCATGGTTTATCTTGCTAAAGATGGTATCTCAGAGTTATTAATTAAACTGACTTTGTGAGACTACTTTTGGGAGTTCTGAGAATTCCGATCATTGTTGCATGGATCTTTTTGGAATCCTACGAACGTGACACACAAGATATACTGGAATATTTGTGAGGGCCTACCCTTGGTGATTTTATTTATTTATATATATATATATATATATATATATTGCCACTGTACAATGGGCACTCGTAAGATTTACTGGTTGACCCTGTATACCGATACTGCTGATTGTGTTTGGTACTGAATTCCTGGTTAGTGAGTTCACAGCTTAACAGCTCTTACTGCGAAGAACCCTGCGGCTTTTGGAAATTGTTTATTAATTGGTCTGAAAGAGAGTTTATTGTGCGGAGCTTGTATAACATTACAGAAACTGGTTATTTGTCTAGGGGTTTATATATAGGTACTAGACTCCAAAATATATTGTGATCATCTGTGTTACAAATCTTTGGCGGAGGAATCCATCTTGATCCTCCCTTGTCACTCCCCCTCAGCGAAGCATTTCATCAGCGGAGGCTGGTTCTTGGCGGGGGCTGTGAATGGTATCCAGGCCCTGATTGGACAAGGAACCAAACGAGACCTTCAGTATGACTAGTATAGTTTAACTCATGTTTAAAAACTAAAATGTTTGCCCCTTCCCATTGGTTCTAAGATGAGGAGTACTTGGTGAACTGGGGGTCTCTGTGGTAGACAGCGCCTTTAAAAATGACGTTTGTGAATATTTAGGCACGTTTCATGTATGCGGTTTATAAAAATACAAAATGGCTGCCTTCCCTGTGTTTGGTGAAAGGTGCACTTAAAAAAGCGTTTGGACACTAGTGAGCTAAATTATGTTAAGGGGTTTCTCTAAAAAAAAAACATTGTGAGCACCGTTTTTGACTAAAGGCCATTTATAAATTGACCCCCTAATGTTATCCTTTACTATAATCTCTTATGTGACGCTAATCCCAAGCCACCGTTTTATTTCCTAGGGAGAGTGCGGTACAGGCGACAGCTCCCAGACTGGGACGCCCACTTACTTCATCCCAAAGACTCGGACAATGACTACACAAGATGTGACGGTAAAAACAGAATGCCCCCAGGCGGACAGGCAGGCCGTGACGTGGGAGGAGAACGCCAAAGAATCCGCCAAGGGGAAGACGAAAGATGGAGCGGAGGAAGTGCCTGCCGAAATCTGCGTGATAGTCGGGGACAACCGCAACCAACAGAATATCGGTGAGTGGAGACGTTGGGCCACCTAGGACTTCTTCTGTGCCAAGATTGTGGTCACATCTTTGGAGCTTACTCTTGGGGTCTGTTTTACCTTTTTGGGTTGTGCTTTTTTTTTTTTCTGTCTTTTGACGTCCTAAAAACTGTAAAGTTGACCACTCGAGGACTGATCCGGCCGCTCAGCGCCAACATCACGATCAGCGGCCGAATTAAGCGAGATCCGGCCTTTCAGTTGCCCGGCCGAGCCTCCGATGCAGTCTTTGATCCCATAGTTTCCGATCAGGCTATTATTTAGTATCACGGTCAATTTTTCCGCTGCAATACCTGGCCATTCGTCTGACATTGGCCCTATTGTAGCTCGTGTAACCAGCTTAGTAGAGAATCCTAATTGCAGGACGTTATATTTGAAGTGCACCGGTTCCCTACACACAGGGATTCAGCATGCAGGCGAGAGCTCTTTAGTGCGGCTGTAACTAGATATAGAAACTACTGAGGATAACAAAAGCCATATTTGACTGTTTGGTGTATAGGGACATCAAACTTACACAAATATATGTACTCCTCTTCCTCTATCCTGTTGCCATATCCAGTCTCCCCCCTGCCGCGCTGCGTTTGTCATGGTTTACGGATGACGGGGTGGTTATGCAGGAGTTGCCCGTAGCCCCTGGTAGAGAATCCGAACTTTGCTCCAACATCTCTAGGCACCGGATTGGCAGCGGATTTAGGCAGGAGCGAGGAAGGCGAGTACATCCGTTTTTACTTGGCTGCCCTCCACGGTATCCGTCAATACGTTGCAGCGCTGGCGATTATTATGGTACAGAACAGTTGTTGGCGGGGAAGGAGCGGCATGATGTTGGTGGTCTAGCGGCATTGTGGAGGGATTTTGTAAAGGAGAAGCCCCTTTAAAGGTTACTATGAAGCCAAGGGCTTTTTACGATGCTCCTGGGGAATGGGGTTTTGTAGCGTTGTGGATATACTACTGGCTGACGTTTGGACGTGCATAATTCAAAAGACACTATATGATAACTTTGTCATAGTTCAGAGAGTTGCGTTTGCTGCTAAAAGTCGCCTTTGCTGTATTGAATTTTTAAGTGGCCTATAGCGGTGTCTGCCTCCTTCCTCCTGGTTTTGTGGACAGCTCCTCCCCAATGCCATTGACATTGTTTGAAAATGGGAAGGAGAGAGACAGATTTAGCAGGATTCTAGTAGTTGTTGTTTTTTTTTGTCTTTTTTAAAAAATGATGGTCGTCTGCACTGTAGGTTTGAAGAAAGAACAGGAAAGTTGGTTGCATCAGTCTGTAGTACACTGTTGTCTAGACATCGCCTTGTTTGCAGTTTTAAAGAGCGCGGTGGTCATTTACTAAGTGCACTGGGGGGACGCTGCAAAACACTTTGCACATCAAAGTGCGTCTCCTCTCCGCATAGAATATAAACATAGAATTATTTTTTTCCTTTATGATGAATGAGTGTTTTGGAGATTAATTTTTTACTTAAACCGTAGTTAAAAATGGTGTATGTGACATTAATTTGTTTTGCTTTTTCTTATAACGGGCAGGGGTGTTGGGGTCTCAAAGTCTTTATACTGAGAAAACTGGTTTGGCAATGTTGCTGTTACTCCAGGCTTTCTAATCGTGCTAATTAACCTCCAGCACTTTTTTAGTGCAGGGCAGTCAGCCCCCCCCACCCCCATCAGAGTGTAAGTAGAAGGACTTTTTATTACTCATCTGGAGTCAGAATTTGGGGGGTCTGCAGTCTCCTCTCTAACTTGTGTTACACCAACATTTGGTCAGCTGGAAGCTGAGTGTTCAGAGTCCGGAGGGGTAATTACAACTTGAGTCTGCGCTCAGTCATGTTGTGTGGAGTAACTAGGTTAGTATGAGTGTGCTGGAGCAATGGTTTAGTCAGTTTATTACATTTTTACTTACACTCCAATTAGAGGGTCAACAGGCGCAGATCGTTTTTCTTCATAGACAGCGTAGATTGTCCTGCATTTGAGTGCACACCGAGGGCTCAGAAATATCCATCATCATCAGCTATTTATATAGCGCCACTAATTCCGCAGCGCTGTACAGAGAATTTGCTCACATCAGTCCCTGCACCATTGTAGCTTACAGTCTAAATTCCCTAATATAGACACACAGACTAGGTCTATTTTGATTGCAGCCAATTAACCTACCAGTATGTTTTTGGAGTGTGGGAGTAAAGCGGAGCACCCGGAGGAAACCCACGCAAACACGGGGAGAACATACAAACTCCACACAGATAAGGCCATGGTCGGGAATCAAACTCATGACCTCAGTGATGTGGGGCAGAAGTGCTAACCACTGAGCCACCATATCCACTAGATAAGGTGCTCTTGTAAATATTGCTTGTTGGCTGTTGTGATTTAAAGGGATTTTCCACTAACTTGCATATTAAATCCAATTTTTTAGTATTTTCCTTTTTAAACACTTCTCATCAAGTTTCTTTTTAAATGGCTGTCGTTGTTGGTGATGTTACGTGTTCATTGTAACCAATGGCGCCAGTCCCATAGTGTAACCAAGACTTCTGTTAAAGCGCTCTTGGCACCGACACAACGCAGGCGGCTATTGTATACGCTGAACCTGTATGCGGGTTATGAGTCCGCCAGGAAATAATGATATTGATGAGACACAAAGGAGCATATTTACTAAACTGCTGGTTTGAAAAAGTGGAGATGTTGCCTATAGCAACCAATCAGATTCTAGCTGTCATTTTGTAGAATGTACTAAATAAATGACAGCTAGAATCTGATTGGTTGCTATAGGCAACATCTCCAATTTTTCAAACCCGCAGTTTAGTAAATCTAACCCAAAGACTGAATTCATAGTAATGCTGGTTAATTCCACTAATGGCTGTTTCCATTGTGCGTAGTTGACGAGTACGCCTTAAAGTTAGACCTGTCCTCTACACGCAGCGGAGGCCTCCATTTTGTGTGAGCCGAACCCGTGTGCAGCCTTTCTATGTGGTATTCCAGGGCATCGCTAGGCTACAATAAAAGGGCCGCCTCCGCTGTTAGGTGACAGGCTCGCTAGAATGACCTTTGGAATGCTCTGACTCACGGACGGTGTCTGTTCACTCCACCAGGGGTAGACTCTCCGGACACACAAGCAGCAACCATGAGTAGGGAGCCATCGTGGAGCTGCAGCAGTCGCCCGCGGAGCATCCCGCCAAGAATCAGCACCTCGTCGCCAGGTGGGCCTATTAGCAACTCTGTCCATGTTCATACATGTCACATATGTTCTCTAAACGTGTAACCACTAACTCACTCATAAATAAGAGTATAATATTCATCTAACCTGGGGAATAGAGTGTTTGTACATGCATAATCGTGAGTAAGGGTCCAACCATTAGTTGCAATGAGATATTCTGATAAAGGACCCTGTTCATCTCACACTTTATACAACACTGTACTGAATTGTGAGATGTAGACATATCATATGTAGAATGTTTATTTATTAAGATGCCCTAACGCTTATTTTCCCTTTTGTTATTCACTTGACTGTATAACGATAATCATGTCGCAGGAATTGTCCTAACTTCTATATAGATCTTAGTAAGTCTGCTTTCCAAACTAAGCTTGTGTGCATAGCCATTATTTTTGCTTTGTTCCCATAAATCTCCATATCTTCTCGCAAATTTACCTGCCATTCTTTTTCACAAACCCCCTCACAGTACGGCACGTTTGTACCTGACAGGGGCGAATCTGACGTCCGTGGGTCTGAAGGTTTGAAAAATAACAAAACCGGCGAAGGGGAGGCTGAAACAAACCCCCAAGAATAGTTATATACTTTTACAGAAGGGACTGTGCAAAATTAGTCCCATCTTTCTGGATGGGCACTACCCAACGGCCTCATAACAACTTTGAGATCCGTGAGTCGTGTTCTTAGAACAAATGACCAGTTTTCACGACTTGAGAAACTTAGCGACATCCTGTCTCATCTACAACCGCTACGTATAACACTATGTACGCTCAGCATGTTTTAACCAATACCAACGCGTTTATTATTTCTAAGCAAAAACTGTGACCGCTTGCTGATTCGTGCTTGTTAATGATGTTTAGCTAAACACGAATATTCTCTCAAGACGTTTAAACAGCCCTAAACTACCGTAGATCCCGCTTACGTCTCTATATACAACTATTGAAGGAATTAGCACGGGGGAATGAGGTTTTGTTTTTTGGAGTTTATTTTTTGGGGGGGGGGGGGGTGGTCCTTACTTGACATGACCATGCTATCATACAGCTCATATCCCCACTAATACCCTTTTACCCACCAGGTGAGGTATGTTGTCCACAGCAACCAATCAGATTCTTGCTACCATTTTTCTATTACAGTTTTTATTGAATAAAAGTGAGCGGTCTGTTGCTCCCCAATTGGGTTATCCCGAATAGTTTAATTAGACTGTGAGGACAAGTTCCATCCCCAAAAAATATATTTTCGTACCAAATGCTAAGAGCATTTAGGGCACCCGCTGTTAATGTACAACAGTTTAATCTGTAGCGTGTAGTCCTGCATGCGTCATTCTGTGCTGTAATGAATCACTATAGGATTGTCTTACACAAATGTCTCCTTCTGGTTTTTTTTACATTTCTTTTTCAGGTTCGTATGAATGTGGAATATGTAGAAAGAAGTACAAATATTATAACTGTTTCCAGACTCATGTCCGAGCACACATAGGTAATTATCTGATGGCTTGTTGGCGATACTTTGTAATCGGGGCTTATTACATTAATGGGTCTAGAACTATGTACCAGGCAGTGAGAGAGACTCCATAAAGTGTGTGTGTATGTACATTCATTTATTCATTCATTCACTCATTCATTCACTCATTCATTCTATCTCTCTTTCTCTTTCTCCCTTTCTCTCTCTCCACCCTCTCTCTTTCTCTCCCGTGCTCTCTCTCTCTCTTTCTCTCTCTCTTTCTCGCTTTCTCTCTCCCCCTCTCGCTTTCTCTCTCCACCCTCTCTCTTTCTCTCCCGTGCTCTCTCTCTCGCTTTCTCTCTCTCTCTTTCTCTCTCTCTCTCTTTCTCTCTCTCTTTCTCGCTTTCTCTCTCCCCCTCTCGCTTTCTCTCTCCCCCTCTCTCTTTCTCTCTCTCTTTCTCGCTTTCTCTCTCCCCCTCTCGCTTTCTCTCTCCCCCCTCTCTCTTTCTCTCTCTCTCTCTCTTTCTCTCTCCCCCTCTCGCTTTCTCTCTCCACCCTCTCTCTCCCGTGCTCTCTCTCTTTCTCTCTCTCTCTCTTTCTCTCTCTCTCTCTCTTTCTCGCTTTCTCTCTCCCCCTCTCGCTTTCTCTCTCCCCCTCTCTCTTTCGCTCTCTCTCTCTCTCTCTTTCTCGCTTTCTCTCTCCCCCTCTCGCTTTCTCTCTCTCTCTCTTTCTTCTCTCTCCCCCTCTCGCTTTCCTCTCTCCCCCTCTCGCTTTCTCTCTCTCACTCTCGCTTTCTCTCTCCCCCTCTCGCTTTCTCTCTCCCCCTCTCTCTTTCTCTCTCTCTTTCTCGTTCTCTCTCCCCCTCTCGTTTTCTCTCTCTCACTCTTGCTTTCTCTCTCCCCCTCTCGCTTTCTCTCTCCCCCTCTCGCTTTCTCTCTCCCCACTCTCGCTTTCTCTCTCTCCCCCCTCTCGCTTTCTCTCTCTCACTCTCGCTTTCTCTCTCCTCCCCTCTCGCTTTCTCTCTCCCCCCTCTTCGCTTTCTCTCTCCCCCTCTCTCTTTCTCTCTCTCTCTCGTTCTCTCTCCCCCTCTCGTTTTCTCTCTCTCACTCTTGCTTTCTCTCTCTCCCCCTCTCGCTTTCTCTCTCTCCCCCTCTCGCTTTCTCTCTCCCCCCTCTCGCTTTCTCTCTCCCCCCTCTCGCTTTCTCTCTCTCCCCTCTCTCTCATCTCTCTTCTCTCTCTCTTTCTCGCTTTCTCTCTCTCTCTTTCTCTCTCCCCCTCTCGTTTTCTCTCTCTCACTCTTGCTTTCTCTCTCCCCCCTTTCGCTTTCTCTCTCTCTCCCTCTCGCTTTCTCTCTCCCCCCTCTCGTTTTCTCTCTCCCCCTCTCGTTTTCTCTCTCCCCCCTCTCTCTTTCTCTCTCTCTCTCTCTTTCTCTCTCTCTTTCTCGCTTTCTCTCTCTCTCTCTCTTTCTCTCTCCCCCTCCTCGCTTCTCTCTCTCTCACTCTCGCTTTCTCTCTCCCCCCTCTCGCTTTCTCTCTCCCCCTCTTGCTTTCTCTCTGCCCCTCTCGCTTTCTCTCTCCCCCCTCTCTCTTTCTCTTTCTCTCTCTCTCTCTCTTTCTCTCTCCCCCTCTCGCTTTCTCTCTCTCACTCTCTTTCTCTCTCTCTCTTTCTCTCTCCCCCTCTCTCTTTCTCTCTCTCCTCTCTCTTTCTCTCTCCCCCCTCTCGCTTTCTCTCTCTCTCTCTTTCTCTCTCTCCCCTCTCGCTTTCTCCTCTCACTCTCGCTTTCTCTACCCCCTCTCGCTTTTCCTCTTACCCCCTCTCGCTTTCTCTCTCCCCCTCTTGCTTTCTCTCTCCCCCTCTCTCTTTCTCTCTCCCCCTCTCGCTTTCTCTCTCCCCCCTCTCGCTTTTCTCTCTCTCACTCTCTTTCTTTCTCTCTCTTTCTCTCTCCCCCCTCTCGCTTTCTCTCTCTCACTCTCCCTTTCTCTCTCTCTCTCTCTTTCTCTCTCTCACCTCTCGCTTTCTCTCTCTTTCGCTTTCTCTCTCTCACTCTCTCTTTCTCACTCACTCATTCTCTCACACACACTATTAAACACCCTGCCTGTGTGTGAATCACCAATATTAGTACATTTATATCTGTTACCTAGGAGGCTGTAAGCCATGCATTCACTTAGTTGCCTACAGCTCCCTGTACACCTCCCTCCCTACTGTTAAAATGATGAACATTAGACCGAATTTAGAGATCCTGACACACAATGATTTTTCCAAAGGATGGAGCAGGGAGCGCGCTCTGGCTTAGGTAAAATTAATTATCACCACTATGTCTATAATGTTTAATATATCAACCTTTGAAGAATACATCCGGAGTACTGATTTAACAAACTCTATATAGTTTTCAGAATAAATCCCGGCCTCCTTCAGTAAATAGTTTTTCGTGCTCCTCCTGGTTTGTGTAATAATCATTAGGTGTCGCTGTGTTGGATTATGTTTGTGTCTCAGTGTCCTGCTTCCACCCACAGACTAACTCGGCTCTTACACGTTAATCTTAGATCAGTTATATCCTACGTAGGACGTCCATCTACCCTCCAGACTGTCATTGGCGACTATAGCAGAGTCAGGCAGCCTTGTGTCTCCCCAGCCGCTGTATAACTACAAGTCCCAGCATGCTGCTAGGTCCATTTTTTATATAAAATTAATGTTAAAAATACAAAATGTCTTTGTAGCCCTGAACAGAGCGAAGACTAATTTGCCTGTTCCGTAAATACAATCTACTGTCCCTCAAACAATATTGGACATCGTGGTTTTTCATAATTTTCTTTTGGAGAGAGGGAGTGATTAAAAAGTGTAATTAAATCCTATCTCCCAATAACGAGATAACAGCCTTTGAAAACTAATGGGTTGGAGAGATATTGTAATTTAGAGCGGCAGATACAGGCCAGAATTCATCAGGATAACAGAGACCGTTTATATGTGTTTTTTTTTTTTTTGTAGATTATTAATGGACATCTGTACATCAAAATTATTATCATCAAACCCAACTAATATACAGGTTAAACATTAACGCTTTGTGGTGTCTGACGAAACCCGTCCTCTTAGCATCTTTGTAAGCGCTTCGTGAGTGTAGTTTCCGACCATATTGAAGTTCACGTCTATCTCACGCGATATATATATATGTGCGTGTATATTACACACTCCCCTGCTGTAAATTATATTGATATATCGGAATTCACAGAGGAGTTTTGTAAACGTGCAAGCCGAGGTGACTTCAAATATCCTTAAAAAAAATTGACACTAATTCCTTATAATAGACAAGTTTCCCAATGACCCGCGAGATGAAACGTCAGAACGCCTTCATTATACATATAATTTATGCAGGAAGATCATCATCAGTTATTTATATAGCGCCACTAATTCCGCAGCGCTGTACAGAGAACTCACTCACATCAGTTACTGCCCCATAGGTGCTTACAACCTAAATTCCCTAACATACACACACAGAGAGAGACTAAGGGCAATTTTGATAGCAGCCAATTAACCTACCAGTATGTTTTTGGAGTGTGGGAGGAAACCGGAGCACACCCGGAGGAAACCCACGCAAACACGGGGAGAACATACAAACTCCACACAGATAAGGCCATGGTCGGGAATTGAACTCATGACCCCAGCGCTGTGAGGCAGAAGTGATAACCACTGAGCCACCATGCTGCCCATATCACCATCGTGTCTTATATATAAATAATCCTCTCCCCACATATAATATGACATTCCCTTGCTACGACTAATCGTATCCTAGTTTCTCTCTCTCCGTGATGTTACATCTGGCATGTCTTGGTAATAATAGACGGACATATGTATCTTGGACTGATTGAGGCCTCCTGCTGATACGTTCTCACTCAACCGCCGACAGAAGCTCCACGGGCATTAAATCAATAGGCTGACATTGTGCGTTATAACACGATAGAGAGGGCGATCCCAGAATCCTTTGTGCCACATAGCGCAAAGATGACATCCGATGGAATAAAATGTTGATATTGAATTTTTTTTTATTTTTATTAGCGAAAGCCTTTAAAGAATAAGTGAAATTTACCCTTTTTTGCATGATAAAGAATACGACATATATAACAAAAGTTACTGTACATCACTAATTGACACAATCCACATATTGGGCAACGTATGTTAATGTTAGCGACATGGTGAAAGCAGCACTAGTTTCAATATTGACGATGGAGCTTAGTGCTTTACGAATCCCAGGTTTTTAAACTATTATTTTGTGCCAAAGCAAAATTTCTCCCCCATGAATCGTCCATTTACCCCGTCCCCAAACAGATCTGGCAGTATTTGCACCCCCCCCCCCTGTAATTATTGCCCCTTGGGACCACCGTAACAAAATATCCTAAATTACCCTCCGTCATTCCCCTCTTTAGATTGCTTAGTGGTGCTCCTCTCGGTGACTGTAGGGGAAATGCTTGGTGATCTTACATACGGTATTTTCGTCGTTACCCGTTAATAGATGCACTTGTTTTATCTCTTTATCTTGCAGACAACGAAGCGGCGTCAGTAGAGGGAGCCTCACAGGGCAGTAAGTATGACTTTGTCACAACTAAATTGTACGTCATTAGGATATAAAATGTCCTCACCTTTTAATGCGCTAATTTTACTTTTTGGGACTTCAATATTTCATTTTTTTTAATTTTAAAACTACACCATGAAATCCAGACACTGGGATTATTTATCTATATAACGTATAGAGGTTGGTTATCTCGCACTGTAACCGTAGCGACCGACCAGACTCTTGTTTTTTTCTTTAGTCTGTGAGAAGTAGACTGCTACAAGCTAATATGTGATTGGTTGCTGCAGGTCATGAAGCTAATTCCTGATTGGCTGCTAGGGCTTCTAGCACATATTGGGCCTGAGTCATTAAGGAGAGCAAAGCATTAAAAAAAAAGGAGTAACTTTGCACCTGGGCAAAACCATGTTGCATTGGAGGGGGGAGGTAAGTTTAAAATGTGGGGGGCAAATTTATAGCTGGGACAGGGAATGTCGTAGAATAAATTTAAATTTCAGTTTGAAAATTAAGCTATCAAATATTTCTGTGGCCAGAGAATAAAATAGGTGGTATTTTAACTTATGTGCAAGATAATAAACTAATTTGCACCCCTTGCATTGTAACATGGTTTGTCCAAGAGAACATTCACTCCTTTTCTTGCCTTACCCTCCTTAATGGCTCAGGCCCATTATGTCTTGTAGCATGTAATGAAATTATATGTAATATATATACCGTACATATATATATATAATACTAAAAATGTTGACTGATGTGCACAATAACTGTTTTATTGCACAGGTATTAACCAATGGGGTTCCTTTTCTCTAGTTCACATTAGGAAATGAAAGCCACTGATTGGTTGCTATGGGCAACACCACCTTTTCTATGTAGTTGAAAATCAGTTCTTTTAAATGTGTCCCCCAGTCTATCCTTTCGTCTCAATGGGCGCCGTTCATTATTGGGTTTTTAATGGTGTGTAAAAAACTTTCCTAGAAAGCTGGATTTATCGGGAGCCTAGGTCTGGATCCTGACACGCCAGAGAAACACTACTGTGGGCGAAACGCGTTGTCATTACCACAGTAACTGCGCTGAATCACAGTAAAAAGTGAAGCTCTGCTTTTCATTTCTTCTTGGATTCATAGTTTAAAGCAGACCGGTCATGGAAACTAGCGGTGGGAGCCATTTTGTGGGCGGGATCAATCCTCTGGAGAATAACCGCCTGTGTTAGATCACTAGCCCTTAGCAAATCAACAAATCTGCCTACAAAATGGCTTCCTTCGCTTAAAGGGCGCGTCCATTTCAAAGTCACAAGGCACTTTTGAAAGAGCGGCGCTGAATGTTGTGAACAACTGAACTCTTACGTCTAACAACGATAGAGAATGGTCGTATGTCACTGACCACATCTAAGTAGTTGTGAGGCGGGCTGGTTTGAAGGATACCTGGCTGTTATAATATTACAAAGTCAGCGCTGTGAATCCAATATAAGATTTAAGGGCCGCTAAACTTAACATGCAGGGTGCTTTCCTGCAAAATAGCCGTTAACGACTCTTCCCAGACCCAGTATTAGGCGTCTTTACCTTGTGGATTCCCATGGTCAAGGAACAGCAATGATATACATTCCTTAGATGTGTTACATGTCCTAAATGTCACGATTTTGCATTGGCCATAAATAAAAGTCTTGGTTTATTCATTGTAGGCCGCAAATCTTGCATATAACCGTTTAGAGGAACCGTAAACTCCAATTCCCTTCTTGGTAACAAATTCCCCACAGTCCGTAATTACCTGACTGTACATTGAGGGGGTAGGGTTTCGGAGAGGTACACCCGGGCGATCTGATCGGAGTCCTATAATATATAATAACTGCTGTTATATCTCGGCAAGACTCCATACAAGGGTATTACTGCTTTCTCCAGCAGGGCTTACGTTATTGGCCTGGAAGACGGCACTTCTCCTCCGTACGTTATGCCTTGGAAGAGAGCTTTGCATCAAATCATCAACCGTGCCTGATTATATATAGATATGGATAAAGAGCACAGTAGGAATCCAGAAATATAGCAAAGTTGTAGGAAGCCAGTTAAAGTAATCTGAAGGTGGAATCCCCTTTAAGGGTACATAAAACAAACTTATATCTGTTTATTGTTCTTCTAGAACTCAAAAACCCTCTCGGAAATTAATTTGAGATCGTTGCTGAGGTGGATCTCTAATAAATATGTAGCAATAGGCAGCTCACGTCTGCATTTCATTTACTCCCCGTCCTGACTGCATATTTCTGCTACTAATAAATCTTCCACATAAAACAACTCACGTTTTTTAAGTTTAGTGACCCTTTATCTATAAATCTTCTGGGTTGAATCGTTACGTCGGATTATTGCGATGTCTGAGAATATATCGTGAAGATGTCGTAGTTTAGTTCTCGTCGGTGAATAGTTTTGCGCAAGTTATTTCCGGAGCGACGTTTTATGGAAGGGAGGTAAGTTAACCGATCTTGTAAACCTCTGTTAACAAATGGAACATCCTGTTCTACAAAACTGGTCACTCAGGATGGGCAAAACGTATAGGGCAAAAGGAAAATCTGACTGAATGACTATAGGTTATATCCAAATTCTTTCGGGGGGGGGGGGCTTACAATGCAAATCACTGTGTCTGTTGCTTTGGAATTCCGAAATTACCCCTAGAAACAAACTTCCTCTTCCATTAATTATACAGACCTGAGTAACGGACACCCAAAGACCCCCTTAAGGGGGTCATAATTTAGTCACTCAGAATCCAGGCTTAGGGGATTAGAGTGTGGTATATCAGTCATATATGAATTATAACATATTTATTTGGATAGATCAGATCCATCATTGTAATATTTCTATACATTACTGGCAGACAGAGGGCGCTACCGAGCTGAACTCGCCCCAAACGCTGACCCTGATTATTCCACAGTTCCGTCCTTATTGTTACAAGTTAGATATCGGTAACTCCAAGGAGAGAGTGGTTTTCGGTGTAGGTGACCGTATGTGTATAATGACACCCGAAACAGAGAATTTATATATTCAGCATTCACGACAAGCGAAGTGCTACTGTGTAGTGTTCCAGATTACAAGTACAGACCAACACAACGAGAGAAGTTGTACTACACGTACAGAGCAGGAATACTGAGATTTCCAAACAGCGCTGGTGATGCCAAGGTCTATAAGAGGAGCAGATTTGCACCAGGACAAAACCAAGTTGCACTGCAGAGTGCAGAGAGATTTTGAGTTGGATGTGGGGGGGGGGTCTTAGCTTAACTCTAAAATGCAGTGTAAAAAATAAAGTGTTTATATGCTACATGCACAATAGGCAGCATTTCTCCTGCGTGCAAATATAAATAAATAAATGCATTTGCACCCCCCAGGTCTGATAAGTTCTAGAAAGTATGACTTAAATGTTTGCAAAGGTTATTAGTAGCATTTTAGATTGAAAGGACCTTTGAGAGCCGAACTGACCCAGGCAGTTATTATACTGATAGGAACCCGGAACCAGGTCTTTATAAAATTAGACTTCGAATCGTCTTTTGGGTATTTTTGTAGAGTGTCGCTGGATTGGATGAGACCCCTGCTGGTCGTACCCCTACACTCTTCCGGAGTAACACCCGAAAAGTGATTACTGTGCAGCAGTGAGTAAAGTGGCTCAGTGGTTAGGATCGCCGTCTCACAGCGCCGGAGCCATGTTTTCAATACCGACCAGGGCGCTGTCTGTGTGGGAGTTTGTATGTTGTCCCCGTGTTTGCCTGGGTTTCCTACCACACGCTAAAAAAACATTCTAGTAGGATAATTGGCTTTTGACAAAATCAACCCTTTGTGACCGCCGTGTGTGTTTCCGTGTGGCTGGGAATATAGATTGTAAGCTCCGCTGGGGCAGGGGACTGATGTGGATGGTTAAACATTCGCTGTACAGCGCTGCAGACTATGCAGGCGCTATATAAATAACGTAGTAATAAATCTGGATAAGTTTCACTTCGGTAATAAATGAACTGTTGCCTACACACAGTGGGACATACCTTCCAATATGGTCCCCAAAAAGTGTCCGTGACCCTGAGCAATTAAAGGGGGTTCGGTGGTTAAAGATTTATTTTTTTTGTCCTGATTTTGCGCTTTTAGATGTTGGAACATAATGAGAGATTCGGTTCGGCACGAGGTGACGCTGAACATCGACTCGGCGGTCAGATGCTCCTATTACCACCCGTTCCGGTCGGTAGGAATCTCCGCTCATTTTTTCTGTGCACCTCCGTGGGGTGCGGGAAAATAATGAGCGGAGATTTCTGCCATTACTTCGGCGCGACGTGGACGTTCCAGAGACACCTGGCGCCAAATTGAATCTCCACCATTATGAATGAGAGAGTTTTTACCCTGTATCCGGTACCAATATTCATGAAAATGCCATTTACTAGCAGCTCGCTGCCTCGCTCAGACTCACAAGAGTTGGTTCAGCTTACAAAATGGCCGCCACAATGACTAGTTTCCAGCGAATGGACAGGCTGCGTTCTCATGAATTTTTTTGTTCCGCTCATAAAATGGCTGCCCCCTACTGTGCGTAGGCAATGGTTAGATTAGACCAGTGATGGCTGACCTGTGACACTCCAGGTGTTGTGAAACTACAAGCCCCAGCATGCGTTGCCAGCTATCAGCTAGTTATCTACTGGCAAAGCATGCTGGGGCTTGTAGTTTCACAACACCTGGAGTGTCACAGGTTTAGCCATCACTGGATTAGACCATCTGGATTTTATTGGCAAACCTGTGGCGACTTTTCGTCTTCTATTTTGTCGTCTAGTAAATGTTTAATGAAGCCCTTTGCAGAAAAATATTACCTCAGACATATGGCGCAATATGGACTCTTGTCAGTACGGCCATTTGTTAATCCCCGCAGGGCAGGTTTTCCATCTATCCTTATAGGTGACATAAGAATTGCCATATATAATGAGTCAGGCACTAATTCATATATTGTGTAATATGGACGCACGCTATGGCACATTCAGGAAAACTTGCCCATAGCAACCAACCAATCAGATTCTCCCATGTATCTAGTACAGTTTACAAAATAAAAGCAAGACCCCATCGGTTGCTATGGGCAACGCCACCTTTTCTGCGTAATCGTCCCTCCGTGTTCTGAGGTGAAAAAATTCCGTATTACTGGCTTACTGCACCATACCTACATTACGCCTTTGCATGTCCACTTTTTCATGCGTGTGAGTCTGATACATGTTAGTCACGTGTGCTGCCTTTGTCCGTCTACTTCTTGCAGATTCAGTCTTCTTCCTCAGCAGCAAAACACCCAGGCGCCCCCTCTGTCCGGGGGACATGAACATCGCTCCGCAGGTAGCCGTAAAAAAGGTGTTGTTTCCCATAGCAACCAATCAAATGCGGCCATTTTGTCTAGTTCAGTTTAGGAAACGGAAACTGGTTTTTGGTTTATATAGGCAGCAGGAGCAAACGCAGGATTTCTAGAGGGAGGTTTCCACACCACGCCGCCAGTGGGCGGGGCCAGCATGCATGGGGGCGTGGCTATAATTTTAGACAGTGCTTGGCTGCTCTCCAACTCTTCCTATCCCCATAATATACATGGGCAATGCTGCGTGCACTACTGTTAGGTGCACGCAGCTCCCCCTTTTCAAGCAGAGCTGTGTGAAGCAGGGGCAGGGTCCGGTCACCTCAATTATACAGTGTCCCAGGCTTGGAGGGGGGTTTTCCAGGCACTAGGATACCCCCCTCGGTTTGCCTATGATAGGTAACACCACCTTTTCTGCATAGTTACCTGTAGGGCAGTTTTCATAAATGCCCCCATCTTTGTCTAGAGCTAAATTACGTTTGTACTAAGGTGCCGTTATCCAAAAAAGTGAGACTCTGGCAGCAGGAAGGAGGCTGAATATCTTGTAGACGCTGGGTCCCGGCTGTAGGGTCCCGATACGATTGCACAAATAAATATATATCAGGTCAACTGATGACTAATTACCTATATAACCTGACTTTAGATGGTATTTCTGTACAATGGTGCCATGAATCCCCAATATTGAATGCATGTCTCCCAGGGGCTGTACCCCGCAGTCCACCTATCGCACGTGCTGTGTGTCCGTCCTGCTTGTCGCTGTCCGCTCATTCATCTGACCGTGCTAGCATATACATATTTTCATTCTTGCAGACAATTTTCGCTACACGTGCGACGTCTGTGGCAAAAAGTACAAATATTACAGCTGTTTCCAAGAGCACAGAGACTTGCATGCAGTGGATGGTAAGTATCTACGTCTGTCAGAGGTAGGAGTCCTGCAGATAGGAGCCCCGGGGTCACCCCGCCATTTAATGTTATCACCCCCTTAACGTTTGTGGACTCATGTTTTAATCCCGTTACTGTGTATTGTGTGAATATTGCCAGGCGTTCATTAATTTACCACACAGAGGTGCTGTTGCCCATAGCAACCAATCGCAAACGAGCTAGTGCAAGTCGGTCTTACGAACGCTGGCATCTGATTGGTTGCTACTGGTAACATCACGTGTGCCCTTACAACAGTGTATCCCGTCGCCTGTGAACAGTGGCCGCAGTCTGTCAATTCACTAGCGACTTTACTGAGGCGCACGGCGGAGGCGGCCATATTGAGAGTCCAGCCTGGCGGCCATTTTGTCACTTAGTGCTACAGTGATGTCATTGATTGCTAGTGAAACGATAGGCCGTTCTCTCAAAATGGCTGCCTACGCTGCGGCGTAGGTGACGGGTACTCTGCAAATAAGCCTCAAAGATCTCTAATAACAGTTTATTATTGATTACGAATGTGATTCTGACTCCTCCCAGGCTGCACTTTTTGGCGGGGATATATTGGGATAAATTTGTATTTTATTTTATTATTATTTTTCTGGTAATGCTTAGTGCAGGGTGTGATAACAATCTGTCTCTAGAGCCTGTGTGCCTTTGGAGTTTCTAATCCTAATTGGTTTATACAAAGATCTCAATTCCTTCTGGTATTCTTAGAGTATTGTTCTCTTGGTGGTGGATTTGTTTCCATGAATCCAGCCCTCTCTGATTAGATGTTGTAGAGTTTAGTGACTTTTATATTGTTTAGATGCAATGCTCGGTGTTGTTACATACAGTGTGATACGGGCAGGATAAGCGGTCTCACAGCGCTCTGGTTCATTAGGATTTATATATATATATATATTTTTATTTTATTTTCCCTTTTCAAACCATTAGTAGCTGTGATATTTGTAATTATTAGGCAATATTAATCATGTCTACAGGTGCCCATACACACTTCAGTGTTGGTCCCACACTGCAGCATATTGGGGGGCTATAGATCCTGTCACATGACCACTGTCCGCCCGCGTGTGACGCCATCTATGTGTTCCTGAACCGATTCAAGTTCTCGGACGGATCTTGTCCAGTTTAGCTGCTCACCAGGCCGTCCGGTTAGGGGCCTAAGGCGGGGAACACAGCAATGGTACTATAGTGGGTGAATAAATAAATTAAATTGAGGGGGAGGACAACTCCTTACTAGTTTGGTTACATCCAGAATGATGTAGATTGGCCAATATGACAAACCTTGGACATAGGGAGAAACCAATCCAGGGATAGTCAGGACCTGGATCATTGCTAACCAGGAAACAATGCCTCTTTTATGGAGGAGGGGAATGGAGGCAGCAGGAAGCCACAGACTGAGAGTTATATAGTGGGAGGAGCAGGGTCTCCCAGCAGCACAGAGTATATCAGGAGATGACTGATGTGTTAGTGAGGACAGGGCTGCATGTGACAGGGGCAGTGACATGATGTGAGGAGGGGAATGGAGGCAGCAGGAAGCCACAGACTGAGAGTTATATAGTGGAAGGAGCAGAGTCCTCCGGCAGCACAGAGTATATCAGGAGATGAGTGATGTGTTAGTGAGGACAGGGCTGCATGTGACAGGGGCAGTGACATGATGAGAGGAGGGGAATGGAGGCAGCAGGAAGCCACAGACTGAGAGTTATATAGTGGAAGGAGCAGGGTCACCAGCAGCACAGAGTATATCAGGAGATGAGTGATGTGTTAGTGAGGACAGGGCTGCATGTGACAGGGGCAGAGACATGATGTGAGGAGGGGAATGGAGGCAGCAGGAAGCCACAGACTGAGAGTTATATAGTATGAGGAGCAGGGTCTCCCAGCAGCACAGAGCATATCAGGAGATGAGTGATGTTTATGGCTCATTTTCGGGAGAACATTGCAATAACTAATATATACTGCAATTAAGCCTTAGTTTAGGATTTACTAATAAATGCTTTTCATGCTACTCTTGTTGTTTATAGAATGTATACATAATGTTTGTCCATGTTCCATTGTTTTGCAAGCCATTGCTTTGTGTCTTTTTACTGTATTTTATATAATTTGCTGTTTTATGTAGTTTGCATCACAGCTAATGGCACTTCTCAGGAGGTTTTCTGGGGGCTCGTAGGTGTAAAACCACCTGGCCTGTGCTCCCCCTATCCTATCTGTAACCGTCTTCTACATACACTCTCTAGTAGGCTTGTACCTGTCCTGGCGCTCCTGCCATCTTCAGGGGCCGGCCATATTTACTCATCCGTCTACGGCGTCTGACACTCCAAGCTGCCGCCATCTTTAGTTTTGATCACAATAACTCTGCTGAATACAAACCCTACGACGTTAATGCTGTGACGCCGTGGAGGAAGCCGACCGTAGACGGATGGGTCTCATTATACCAGAGAGTGTATATAAAACACATTTACAGATAGAACAGGGGTTATATTTGCAAAGTAGGCCCTAGGGGTAGATGTATCAAACCTTCTAAAAAAAAAAAGGAAATATGTAAGTGTTGCCCTTAGCAACCATTCAGCTTCTAGCGAACATTCTAGAATGTACTAGATAAATGACAGCTAGAATCTGGTTGCTATGGGCAACACTTCCACTCTTCCATGTTTTAGAAGGTTTGGTAAATGTACTGCCTAGGGTCTATTTTGCAAAAAACCTTCAAAAATGACACCCAGACGGAGGTGAATTTATCCGTTTATTGCTCTGTGACCAGGTTTTCTCATAGAGCTTACATGTTGGTTATTACCGTATATAAAATGTCTTTAGATGGACGGCTCAGGATCCGTAGTGCAGCGTTCTGTGTTAGATCCTTTTGTGGTTTGCTGGTAGATGATTAGACCACGGCTGTTTATACAGCGGTGTCATTATAATGAATACGTTTGAGAGTTACTTTAAATAGGATCACTGTACAATGTATGTAATGTTCCGTACTGTATTCATTACTAACGTACACTGGCCTAACAATGCTGACACTTGGGGTGGTGGTCGGTAGCACTAACAAAGTGCATGAACTTATCATAAATGATCTAAGCTGCAAAGCTTGCACTTATTGCGCTAATGTTGGGCTGCGTTCCTTGTATCGCAGAAGGCTGCGTTATTCCTGTACATTCCCTAGCTATTCAAAGGACCTTTCCACCTTAAGATCACTATGTTAAGTATATTGCTTGATCTTTCTCCTCGCTGTTTATTTATATCAAATACTTAATAATTAATTATTTATTTTTTTCCAATCCCAGCGCAGAAAGGATCCAGGGAGATAATACAATGTATTTAGTGACTTGTTACAAGTTAATAAATAGTTTGCAATTATACACTATAGTCAACAGAAAACCATCTAATGAAATAAATTAGAACATTTCATTTTACACAGCATTTTAAAAAATAATGTACATTGTATATGATCGTTCTCCTTTAATCACAGCGGCCGCCCTAATTGTCGAATCAACATTTCAAATTTTTTTGCAATGTAATAAATAATAAAGAAAATTCTCTTCTGCCATCTTGTGGTTTCAAGTGGAACTGCACGTGGAAAGAATGTGGTGATGTCATACGGTTGGATTGTGTTCCTTCCCTTCCCCTCCAAGTGCTTATTAATCAGCTTGTTGTGCGCTAGATGTGGGTTTTTGTTCTCCGCTAGATAACAATAAGAGAATTCCTCGTACAGCAGGAAATGCTGCAATATATTTATATATTAAGTTACGCATTTTAATAAGATAAATTCCTAAAATGACTGGTATATACACATTTAATGAATAGGGATGAGATAAAATAATTGAAACCAGAAAATCTTGTGAATGGGAAGTTCAGGTGGGCGGAGATTTGACCACCCCATTATCAGATTCAAGATAAAAACCCGCCCTCTTAGGAGTGAAGGTCTCCTGACCCTTAGAGGTGTTGGAAGACCCACTACATTGGAGGATCTCAGGAGCAAAGGTCAGTTATGTTTTCTGATTCAACTTCTGTTACCTAATAATACCCAAAACTAAAGGATTATTTTTGGTTTGGAATTTTCTCTAAGTGTAACTCTAATTTCAAGTGTATTTAACTGTCCAGCCACCCCAAATAAAAATTGTTTTTTAGGAGGTTGGAGTTGCATCTTGTAGATGACAGAATCCTAATGAAGCTTGCAGTCCCCTAGGTAACAGAAGTGCTTTGTATAATTTGATAGTCAGGAGCATGACCGATGATGGCCCAACACCTTTGGAAGGGGATCTCTATTGTGCTGAGTTTTATTTCAGATTTCTTCTGTACTGGTCACTTATAGACAGGATAAAAATTTAGGCAGCAGGAATTTGGGAATTAAAAGTTAGTGACCCACACAAACCTCCTGAGGAGTGAGGCTGTACACATCATATACACTGCCCACACATCCTGTATATTATACACTGCCCACACGTCCTGTATATTATACACAGCCCACACGTCCTGTATATTATACACTGCCCACACGTCCTGTATATTATACACTACCCACACGTCCTGTAAATTATACACAGCCCACACGTCCTGTATATTATACACTGCCCACACGTCCTGTATATTATACACTGCCCACACGTCCTGTATATTATACACTGCCCACACGTCCTGTATATTATACACTGCCCACACGTCCTGTATATTATACACTACCCACACGTCCTGTATATTATACACAGCCCACACGTCCTGTATATTATACACTGCCCACACGTCCTGTATATTATACACAGCCCACACGTCCTGTATATTATACACTGCCCACACGTCCTGTATATTATACACAGCCCACACGTCCTGTATATTATATACAGCCCACACGTCCTGTATATTATACACTGCCCACACGTCCTGTATATTATACACTGCCCACACGTCCTGTATATTATACACTGCCCACGCGTCCTGTATATTATACACTGCCCACGCGTCCGGTATATTATACACTGCCCACGCGTCCGGTATATTATACACTGCCCACGCGTCCGGTATATTATACACAGCCCACATGTCCTGTATATTATACACAGCCCACACGTCCTGTATATTATACACTGCCCACACGTCCTGTATATTATACACTGCCCACACGTCCTGTATATTATACACAGCCCACACGTCCTGTATATTATACACTGCCCACACGTCTGGTATATTATACACTGCCCACACGTCCTGTATATTATACACATCCCACACGTCCTGTATATTATACACTGCCCACACGTCCTGTATATTATACACAGCCCACACGTCCTGTATATTATACACTGCCCACACGTCCTGTATATTATACACAGCCCACATGTCCTGTATATTATACACAGCCCACACGTCCTGTATATTATACACTGCCCACACGTCCTGTATATTATACACAGCCCACACGTCCTGTATATTATACACAGCCCACACGTCCTGTATATTATACACAGCCCACACGTCCTGTATATTATACACAGCCCACACGTCCTGTATATTATACACAGCCCACATGTCCTGTATATTATACACAGCCCACACGTCCTGTATATTATACACTGCCCACACGTCCTGTATATTATACACAGCCCACATGTCCTGTATATTATACACAGCCCACACGTCCTGTATATTATACACTGCCCACACGTCCGGTATATTATACACTGCCCACACGTCCTGTATATTATACACAAGGATTGTCTAAAATCTCTTCAGGAAAGTGCTTCATCTGAACCCCCCATTAAACTCTACAGATGAGATTAATCGCCTGAAACTCAAATGAGAAGATTAATTTTCTGCATTGAGCGACTGATGGCACAGTACGTAGGAAAATAATTATTTGCAAACTGAACGACCTCTGCTAATAATCACCCGGTGACCTTACGTGCCGTACGGCTTCCAGACACTGGACCGAATGGCCATCAACCAGGTACAGGGCGAGATCTAAGAACGATAGACCAGTCGGGATTGTCCTTGTGATGACCTGGACTTGGCCTAGTCCCCGCAGCCTGGGAGGGTCAGACTTCCTATCGTACCAGTATAGAGATTTACCCCGTTGTTATTGTTGTTGATGTCGTTGTTTAGAATCACTTTGTCTTTTACGTTTTTTTTGTTTTCAATTTATTCATTTTTGTCATATTTATTTTCCCTGCAGAACATATATGTGACACGTTTCTTTCTTTTTTTTTTTTTTTCTTTTATTATTTTACTGTTGTTGTTTTGTTTTTGTTTTTTTTCCTTTAGACACCTATATCCATATGATGGTAACGTCAGGGGACGTGAAAGAAGAGGACCTAGAGCCATTTGTCAAACTCGGTCCAAGTACGAACCGCAGAAGTGCGATTTTCTCCGGAATATCTCGCGCTATCCACCGTCATTCATATATTTTACTTTTTTCTTGATATATTTTTTTTCTTTTTTTAAGTATATTTCTTTATCCCACCCTGCTTTTTAGGAAGGTGAAATTAGTTCCAGTGCGTCCAGTTGTTTTTTGGGGGAGGGGGGTGATTGGCACCTCGCGGGCTATTCTGTGTTCTCCAGGCCCTCTGGTGTCTTCTAAATATTTGAGTTTATTGAGTAACGTTTGAGGTTTTTTATATTATTTTAGCAGTCTGCTGCTTTGACTGATGAACGCTATTGTGGTTGTTGATGGTGAAAGGTGTATCTACCACCAGATGGCTTTAACGTACTGTCTTATACAGACCTTCCCTCGGTTTTTGAACACGATAGAATATATATTCTTGGCATTGGGTACCATTGTATCGTTAGAGCAGCTCTGTGCCGTGTCCAAAGGCAGCAAACCTAAACAGCTCTGTCTGGTGATAGAAAGATGAGGATAGAAAGCACAGAGGAGACCTGAGTAAAAAGAACATTGCTTTAGAAAAGTTGCATGAAGGTGGATATCTTTTTTTGTCCTTGAGGTAGCTCAATAGCAGGAAAATTTCCACATTTTTATCGGGCCACCAATAAATTGATTTTAAGCTTAATATGAACTTAGAATATTCCATGTAGCGTCCACATTTCGTACTACGCCCATGCAGTATGTAGCTTATATAGTGGGTGTGTGACTTCATAGGGGGTAAAGTCTGTCCTGTGAAAGGTGTTTACGGGGCCCCATTGTGGACGTTCTGGTGAACTGCATATATGTTTTATGAAGCTGCTGGTGCGCTATAGATCTCCTGTCTTACTGTGAGACGCGTTGGCCATTATAACTTTGCAGTAGAAGTGTTATCTGTGCAATTGTGTTAATAGTAAAAAAAAATCAGATAAACACGAACAACAATGAAATGCCACAAACACCAAGCGCAGCTCCTGATTGGTTTATGATGGTGACGCAATTCCGCTCGCCCCCAAGTGGACTTTCAGAACGATTATGGAGCAGATGAGAACTGAGCTCATTCCGTCAGATTTAAACTGTGTCCTTTGTTTGCCCGTCCTAAGGCCTATAAAATGAGATGTGTTTATTTCGATAAATTTGCAGCGAAAACATTTTTTTTTTTTCGTTTTTTCCAATGAAAATAACATTATAAAATAGTTGTAGATATTTTCCAAACACTTTCATCAGTCTTCTATTTGTCCCCGTAGCCCACAGCAACTACAGACGAATAAAACCGCTCGGTACGATTCTGGGTTTGACAGATTTTGGTTGGTTAACGGGGGAGAAGGGTCTCAACTTACAAACCAAATCCTAGGACGTTGCTGATCGGGAAATATAATCGGTGAAAATGATTAAAAAAACAGAAACATTGCACAGAAAAATCCTAAAAATACAGCAAATTTACGGGATAAGCTTATTGTACAAGGGGGAGATTCGATTAAGCGCGATGTCTCTGTGGAATAGTCCAAGTAGACGCATCGCCTCGATGTTCTGAAAGAGATCTCCTCTCAATTTTCTCACGTCCCATAGATCTGCGCAAAAAAATGAGCGACGATTTCTTACCGTTAATGGCGGGATATATGCAGATCCGAACATGGAGGCGATGGTCGTTCTGAATTGAATCTCCCCTCAAATGTTCCGTTTCTGTCTTAGACATCCGTAGGAAACAAAAATTTGAGAATTGATTTAACCTGAAAATGAAGACTAGCCCTTTAAACGTCGGGAATTTAATTCATCTCTCATAGCAACCAATCAGATACTTTCTTTAATTAGTGTCATTTTCACTAGTCGGATCAAAGCTGATTGCTGGTGGCTTTTGGTGTCAACACAGCTAATTATTATAGATGGATAATAATGCACCTCCTTGCTATAAATTATAAGGATATTAGTAGTCAGTCCTGCGGTCGTATTAAGGCTCACAACAACAGCCTGAGAGCTTTTATAAAGGTCACAGACAGCCAGGGGGGCTTCTAATATCTGTAATAATTTATAGAAACGGGCGCATTGATCCTTAATCAAAAGTGTTTCTGATGAGCACTGAATTATGGACTTCAGAACGCACCAGCCATTAGCGTTGACCTCCGGACTGGCGGTCTGTGCGGAGATAATTTACGGCTTCTACATATAAACATCACTTGTGTATTCTATCACCGTTCAGGGGAAGCAGGATCCCCGATATAAGGGAATCTCTATATAAGGGTCAGCCGGTACAAGACATGACATTGGGTGATGCGGAATTATCTCTTCTTTGCTTCTATAGAAACCGGCAATTATATGTGTGAATTCTGCGGCAAGCAGTACAAATATTACACTCCGTACCAGGAACACGTAGCTCTGCACACTCCTATCAGTGAGTATAATTGCTAACCCCGTTCTCCCCTGACAGAGGCTGGCGCTGTGCGAGGCGCGGTCACCATTATTGATGGGTTTGCTTCAACTTCTATCGCTGAGTTTGTTTGTCCACTTGACTTTCACCGTCTGTAATCCCAGCTTGTAAGGACGTATTAACAGCCAGGTCACCAAAACCTCAATTTTCATCTAAGAAACGTGACGTTTTATAGACTTTGTTCATTGTTAATCTAATTTACGTCCGTCTGTTATTTGGCAAAAGTGACTTAATAAGGACGGCACAGAACACAGCCATAGCTGGCCTGGTGCCGTACGTTTTATTTTTTAAATGGACAAAAGAGTTCAACTAACTTACGCGGATCTCTGGGGGGGAAACACGATTGGTAGACTCAGCGCGACGACGCTTTATGGTAAAATAGTTGAGAACTTTATTCCAAGAATATAAACATTTATTAGTAGAAATAAACCACCACCAAGTGTTCTTTCATCATTGCAGAAATCACAGGGTTACAGCGGCCGAAACTCATTCCATAAACACGTTGGTTAGTCCTTTAAAGGCTGTTGTCACCTACGCACCGTGGAGGCGGCCATTTTGTGGAGCTCCTGAGGTACTGAGTAAGCGAGTGTCAACTAGCGCTCAGTCTTTCTGTTCACGGCGACATCTGTGAGGCATTGACAATACGGTGCCTCATTGGCGTCACTGTTTTCCGGTGAATGGTGGAATCAGGCCGCAGAATGGCCGCCTAAGGGGACAGACCCACTTACACTTAAATATTAGATGATGGACAGTAACATGAACCGGTGTTTCATCCCGTCGGTGTCTCACAACAAACACTCTTTTCCGTGTATTGATTAAGCGGCTGACGCTTCTCTTCTGTTTTCTCTTCGCTAGAAAGCGCGTTCAGCCAAGACGTGGAAGCGAAACCGCCCAACAACTATGAGGAAGCCAACAGCAATTCTCAGCATTCGAGCGGTGAGTCGTCCATTTTTTCTCTGCTAAACTAACGCACCAGGAAGACTGAACGGTACACTGTATTGTTATGGTTCCTGCGGCGGCAGACATGATGGGAGACTGTATTTATCGCTACAGCCCACAGCCAAACCATTACACGTGGCAGTGACCCTCCTAATATCTGGCACAGTGGTTAGCATTGCTAACTCATAGCGCTGGGGCCATGGGTTCGATTCCAACCAGGACCCTCTCTGAGTGGAGTTTTGTATGTTCTCCACGTTTCTTTGCCTGGGTTTCCTCCGGGTGCTCTGGTTTCCTGCCGGTAGGTTAATTGGCTTCTGACAAAAAAAGTGACCCATATGGGGTGTGTTAGGGAATTTAGACTGTAAGCTCCAATCGGATGTGAGCGACTACACAGGAGAGCAACTGAGCCGCGTCCAAGATGGCTGCCTCAACGGGCTCATAATGTAAAGTGCATCGAGTCCTATGAGATAAGCGCTATATAAATAAAAAAATATATATTATTAGTAATGTAATATGAGAGAGTGAGAGATGATATGTATTAGTCTCATTCTTTTACAAATGTTTTTCTCTAGAATTGGGTCAGGAGAAGGATTTGACATGTTCTAAGATCACGTATGACAAGACTAACACCGTTATTTTTGCAGTCGGCTCTAGTCGGACACCCGCCGGGATGTCTGACATGGTGGGAGGAGGCGGAGGCAGCATGACCAGTTGGCAAAAGGGTGAGTCCTGACGAAATCTGCTCCATGTACGCAGGTATATTGGCTCATATTAAGGAGGATCATACCACGATCCACCACAAGGTGGTGCTATACCGATAGAGTATGAAGTTACATTGTCCCATTAATGCTGCATTGTGGAATAGCCGAAAAATAGGGACACTGACAGAGAGAATAATCTACAGATGGGGTTTACTCGCTATTCTACAAATGTTCCGTACCACATAGAATTTCTACCACATAGAATTTATATTTCTCTGAATATTCCACTTTAACACCATCCTGCCCGATTGTACCTTACATCGTTCCTGATTGGAAAATCGGGACAAATTATCCCATGCCCCCAAAATGCCCAACACTCGTCCAGACCCACCTAGCCCACACCAACTTTCTCAGAAGGCCGTGCCCACCCGCCCTCAGAAATTGGGAATGTTTCTCAAAAATCAGGACTATTGGGATTTATTCTCGCATGGTAAAATTAACTGGCATCCATAGATTGTACCAGAAAATTTGCCACCGAGTTCATAAGGGACATGATTGCCATTGTTTTAGAGTGTAAGCTCCTAAGGACTATTGTGTGTTGTTTTATATCCTATTGTACTTGATTATTTACATGTTAGACTCCTTGTTATTACATAATAACTTGACCACAGTGTTAATATTTATCATTTCAGAAGCTACCAGCCCCATGATCTCCAGTCCGTTCCCGCTCATGGGAGGTTTGTACCTAGATTCCGTTCCGAGATCCAACAGTCCACGTGCTCCTACTTGCGTGTAACATGTATGACAAGGGGTTCTCACCTGGCGTTTACATGGCTGTGCTCTAGATTAGTAAAGCATCAATGGTTAGTCCATATCGTCCAGACAGGGCTTTATATTACGTTGTCCGGGGTTTTATAATAGTTGAGCGGAGGCCATTGCACAGTGAATATATATTATCACATGTGTAAGCTGTACTAAGAGCCACAGTAATACCTTTATAGAGGCTAAGGAAAGTCATGTTACATCAGCTTGTTATATACAGATAAATACTAATAGAAATAATGATAGGGTAAACGTGTCTTTAACAGGCACCTAGGGGTATATTTACTAAACTGCGGGTTTGAAAAAGTGGAGGTGTTGCCTATAGCAACCAATCAGATTCTAGCTGTCATTTTGTAGAATGTACTAAATAAATGATAACTAGAATTTGATTGGTTGCTATAGGCAACATCTCCACTCTTTCAAACCCACAGTTTAGTGAATATAGCCCAAAGCACGTACCAGGTTAATAGCTGCACAGCTGTGGGGTTTATCGTAGTTTCAGATAATTCGGTCTTGATAACAGCGTAGGGTAATAAAACTTTATTGTCATCTGTTTTAAGTTAATAATAATCTAACCTGCGGGTGCCAAAAATAAATATTCCAACCATTGTACTCAGACCTTAGGGTTGGCGAGAGTAACAAAGAGCAATGGAGAAAGTCACATGTCCGGTCCGGAATGCATTGGAGAATTTCCAAATTACTACATACGTTGAGTTCTGGCTTCTGTCTGTGATTGAAGCTAAACTTGCAGAGGGACACATGGAAGCCACAAATTAATGTCACCTGAAGGTGCACGGCCAAAAGACCTGCCCAGGTGTTGTCTGTTCTGATCAATCAATATAAGATTTGATCAGACAGACCGGGAAATCGGGTCAGTATAGGATAATTATTAGTCCGTACGAGGTCGTCAGCTGAACTTCATATTATATTATTCTGCAATGACTGAAGACCTGCGACAAAATTGCTGCAGTTTTATGCAGAAAGCTCCCAGGGGATCCACTGACAGAGGCAGACAGACCGGGGAATCTAATTGTTCTTAATCTGCTGTCAGTGTTGCAAGTTTGTACAAAGATATTTTACCATCGTGGGGGACCACACGCTTGTAACTCATGAATTCACCGGGGGTACACCATAAAGATGGTTGTAATCTGTGGCCTGATTCATTAAGGATCTTAAATTAAGAAGTATCTTATTTAAGTCTCCTGGAAAAACCATGTTACAATGCAAGGGGTGCAAACTAGTTTTCTGTTTTGCACATAAGTTAAATACTGACTGTTTTTTCATGTAGAACACAAATATCAACTTTAAATTTCAGCGTACAAATACGCTATCAAGTATTTGTGTGTGACATGAAAAAACAGTCAGCATTTAACTTATGTGCAAAACAGAAAACTAGTTTGCACCCCTTGCATTGTAACATGGTTTTTCCAGGAGACTTAAATAAGATACTTCTTAATTTAAGATCCTTAATGAATCAGGCCCCTGATCCGTAACTAAATCTCAGGGATCTCCGTAAAGTCTTCCTTCGCCTGCTTCCCATTACCTTGTTTAAATTAGAATTGCTCAAATCGGCTAAGAATTCCGTCCGAATTCGGCCAACAAAGAAGCTTTATTACCAGTAAGCGGAGGGGTCGAAAGCAGAGGAAGCTTTGACATGAGGGAATTACCCTGTGGAGTATTTTTATTGATACAAGCATGGTGAACGTTTGCTAGACTTGGGGGTATATTTACTAAACTGCGGGTTTGAAAAAGTGGAGATGTTGCCTATAGCAGCCAATCAGATTCTAGCTGTCATTTTGCAGAATGTACTAAGTAAATGACAGCTGGAATCTGATTGGCTGCTATAGGAAACATCTCCACTTTTTCAAACCTGCAGTTTAGTAAATCTAGCCCTTTGTCTTTCTGTGTGATGGCAGAGGCACTTTACAGATCAAAGGGCAACTTTGTGTCCTTGCAAAGCATCATTTTACCGGGCTTACAATATACAAAGGATGGGAATGTATCAATTAATTCCTCTAATAATATTGGTATAAATAGTGACATTACAATGTAATTTTTTCAGCGTTTATTAGGAAACGTGTGTTATAAACAAAGATACACCACCTATTGTGAATTATTATGCACATCGGAGGTTTTCCTGGATGTATTTCTGCATTTGGCCCTCTATTAAGATCACAGAACGGGCCAATGACTTTTAATGTCCGTAAACCTTACAGTAGGAAGCGTCGTTTCTCATATATTTTATATAAAACTTTGCCTTATTGTGACGGATCTGGGTGAAGTTTTCCATTTGAAGACTTAATTTGCTATCGATTTAGCTTAGATGGTAAAGCCAGTCCTTTTTACCGCTGTAAAAATAGCTTGTCTCTCCTTATCCCATGTTATTTGAACACAGAATTTGTTGTTCCTCTTTCCCAGGTATTTCCCCCTGTGACCACATTGCTTGTGCTCTGGCTTAACAACCTAACGCCCGTAAATTATATTTGGTAGAGACTGCTAAGGCCATTCTGGATGAAGAGTGCCTCCCAAATGAGCCACAGATCACGTAGCTTAATGATCGGCTCTGTCGGCCAGATCACGCCGTGTGTTTAATGTACGGCAGAGCTTCTGTTTCATGTGTAATACAGAAAGTAAATATTGCTCGGGTAAAAAAAAAAAACCCCAGCTTCCCAAAGGCGCCTGTATATCAGATATAACAGGAACAAAAACACCAGTCGGGGGTTAATGTGCAATCTTCTTTGTTGTGAATAGCAATCAACAACAAAATCAACAAGATTCTCAGTGCGCTGAGACAAATAACTAGAACAACAAATTAGTCGCAGTAAAATAGCAAAGTTAAACTCGGTGATAATGCATAGAAGAACATGGGCAAACTGTGGGGGGTTCCCTAGTGCCTGGAAACCCCCTCCATGCCTGGGGCACTGCATAAATGAGGCGGCTAGACCCTGTCCCACTTCACACGGCTCTGCTTGAAAAGGGACCTAACAGTAGTGCACGCAGCATTGCCCATGTTTATTATGGGGATAGGAAGAGTTGGAGAGCAGCCAAGCACTGTCTAAAATTATAGCCACGACCCCCATGCATGCTGGTCACGCCCACTGGCGGCGTGGTGTGGAAACCCCCCTCTACAAATCCTGCGTTTGCCCCTGGAGAAATAGTCCAAAGCAGCATAAGCAAAAGGAATAAATGGTTATGTGACTAGTCCTCGAGTTCAATAAAACGAACCAATAGTTCCACACTAGGAACAGCAGCAAAAAGCTGGCCACCGATTGGTGTCGGCTGGCTTCTCGAACTTGCGTTTTGTTTTTATTCTTTTTTTATTTACCCATCAGCTTTATGATACTGTTTTGTTGATTTTGTTGCTGATTGCTATTCACAACAAAGATGATTTCACATTAACGCCTTGGGAAGCTGGGGGATTTTTACCCCGAGCAAAATTTACTTTCTGTTTCCAATCTGGAGGGTTTGGGGAACCCCCCTCCTGTCATTCTCCCCTCTGTTTTGGCAGCCGCCTCACACTCCGTCTGGGTAAAGCGCAGATTTACTTGCAATCCTTCGATTCCGCTCATGCGTAATACACTTTATTACATTTGTTGTCCTACACGAAGGTCAAATAGTCACCATCAAATTATCTCTGTTTGATGTTTAAGGCAAGGGGTGGAAGAAAAAAATTAAAAGGAAGGAGGTGGCGAATAACAAGACTGTGAAAGAAGAGAAAACTTGTAAAGCAGAAGGTAGGTTTAATGTAGGAGAAGCGAATCACTTGTAACCGGTGTTCCCTGTGGGAGAGAAAAAAATATATATATCATCGATAGACCTGTTGTAAAACTATCTTTCGACCGACCTTGTATAAAGAAATATTAACAATGTTTATGAAACAGGGATATGTTACGTGTGAACTTGTGTTGGAGGTTGGATTCTATACTATAGATATGATAATAGAACAGGTCATTGAACTCACGGGAGTCTCTCAAGGTTTGTGGTTCCACTGGGGGAATGAGGGCAGTTTAAAGTCCCGTTGTGCCACACACAAATAACACAAACGCATATTTGTAATGACTGCGTTTTTCCAGCCTAGCTGTGGTAGAACGTATAGCAGAATGGAATTAATGCATTTGCACCATTTTGGCCTAAATTATTTAGCAACCTGTAACAAAAGCAGGGTAACCATATAGCCTTGGTCTAATGTATCTTAAATGAATGCAAGGCCACGGTATAGTTTATCCAAGGGCATGATATGAGTCCACAAAATTAATGCAAGGCTCTTGTGTTGTCCCGGCCAAACTTTATTTCATTGCTTCCACTTTGCCTTCTTCAAAAACACAAAGTCCATATCTGTTTCAAAACCTCATAGTCTAATGACCCAAAATTCCGACCAGCTCACCAGGGATAGTCCCAATAAATCAATAAACAATATCTATGTATTTATTGCAATTAGGTCCGTGCTTAATCACTTAGTTTGTCTCTTGGGTCGTCGGCCGATTTAACGCCACATGGGACTGAGTCCCAGCTTCCGTATCAATCGCGGCTTCGTTGCGGCCCGTTAGTTCACGCTGCTGTATAGGACCAGGCGTCAGACCTTGGCTGCGTTCCTGCAGCGTGTCGCCCCCTTTTCGGGTTACAGATGTAGTTTATGCAGCCGTGTAACTGGATTTGTACATGTGCGTGTAAACAATTTAGCATGCATGGTTCTGGGAAGGTCTTACCTGCAATGTAGGTTTTATCTGCCATCAGACTTGTATCTCAAGGCTGTTTATTTAATTAAGTTGTCAGTTGCTGATTGCTTAGCTGACACCCTGTGATTAGCAGATAAAATCAGCCTGCGAGATAACACGGAGAAGCCAAATAAGATTGCATCACTTTGCACAATTTCCACATAAAATCTTTGTTCCTTCTCCTGCTAGTTACTTTTGCAAACATAATTCCTTCCCTGTATCTAACAGCTGGTTAGATACACTCTAGTAGAGTGTATTTGGCATTCCCTGCGTATTTTGTGCATGCAGTGTGCAGGATATATAGAGTCCTTAGCTCCCAGTGGAGCAGACACAAAAGCCATTGTCTGGCTGCCAGACACAGACACAGTCAGTCTGCTATGTAGCAGTGAAAACAGAGCTCATAGAGGCGTGCCAAAGCTTCTCTGCTCATTACATCACGTGACTGTGGTTGCCGTGGTAGTCACATAACAATGTGGAAAATCTGCAGAATTATCAAGCGTTATTAGTGGTTTGAAAAAACAAAGCAAGGGAAACGGGTAATTACCAATTCTTATAACCTGTCGCAGAGATTTATGTATAATTTTTTTCAAGGGGTTACTGTCAAATCAATTAATTTTCAAGTTTAATTCTAATAAAAGTCATTCCTACAGAAACAGTTACAGATGGAGTACAGGTTATTGTGGTCAGCTGTACACTATGGCTCTTATTTGTAATTATCCTGAATGTCCTGTGTGTGACTCACAACTAATTAGCAAAGGGCATCTGCTTTCTGGAAATGCTTCCAGTTTTAAAATGTTTTCTCCGTCACTTTGGCACGGTTAGGTAAAGCTTGTCAATCCGAGTTTCCGACGATAAGAGTGAGAGATGATTAATGGGCTTTGTAATAGAACCTCACCAATATGGGTGGACAGAGAAATGTTCCTTCACTTCATATAACGTGGATGTGCTCAATCCAGGAATCTCAGGATATTACACATATATATATATATATATATATATATATATATATATATATATATATATATGGTAGAAGTGACCGTTGTCTGACTCTTTAACAGAAATGGACAGTTCTATAGATATTTTTTGTTAATTGCTCTATATTTAAAAGTTTTTAAGTATTGGCAAGATAAAGGCTTGCCTTGTTTCTCCCTGTGATTACGCTACCTATATATGTGGCAGTTTGATCATCGGAGACCATATTGGCCCCAGATTGTCGTCTGTGTCGGCTCCAAATAGCCGTCAGCGCAGAGATTGATCAGATATCATCTGTCTGTTAAGAGGGACAAGTAACACCTCTGGTATATCTTCGAACACATCCCTAGTCATAACCTCTGATATATCTCTAAACACTCTTCAGGCTTGGTGTACATACACGTGATGGAAAAAACACTAGAAAAATTGTAACAAAGACGGAAGCTAAAAATGATTGACGATCAATAATACTCATAAAATATTTCAGTTAACGTTTCATGACTGTGCCCTCCAAACGTAGGATATATACAGTTGCTTAGGGAAAGATATATTTTTTTTCCCCGTTATTTATTTTTTAATTACACAATCGATATTTGAAGTAAGTAGAGTTTTGATAGTGCCCAGTTTGCAAAGCTTCAGACATTTAAATGATGCTGGACTGCATCACGTCACCCTCTTTTTATAGAGACGGCCCGTTCCAACCCTACATCTAGGTTTTAAAGAGTCTCCATGATGTCTGTGACATCCCGGAGTCTTCTACTTTTATTTTTTGTAGAGAAAAATGGGTGTTTCAAGGGGTATTCCCACACGTTGACAAACGAAAGGATGGTGACTCCCAAGACCCGATTCTTTTGACGTATATAAGTAGATTGCATTGTGAGAACTCTTTTTGAAACCCCCAAATTGTTTTCTCACAGAGCCGTACACTTGTGGGGCATGCGGGATTCAGTTCCAGTTTTACAACAATCTCCTGGAGCACATGCAGTCCCATGCTGGTGAGAATACTTGCCAATTCATTTGTCATTTGCTTGTAAATAACAAAAAAAATAAAAAATATATATATATTTTTTTAATCTAGACTTGTCATGAGAGGCTTGTAGGAAGAGTATTGTATCGGGCTGCAATTTAGCTCCACGATTTTATTCTGGTATATTCTTATTTGGTAACTCGGTTGAAACCTGAGACCGAGATCGGTAAAACCATCAGTATGGCTAAACAGAGACTTTCCGAGTGCCTGGCTTGTGCAAAGACTGGTCCATGGACCTGTCCGACCCACGTGCTTTTCTCCTCATTAATCGGGTGTGCTTGTATAGGTCCATATCTATTGTGGTCTCTCCATGCTTTAACTAACCAGTACGTGTCCATTAGGAATCTTGTGTGATGTCTCTGTCACTACGAACATCATCCTTGGTCTTCACCGTCTTCTCACGGGTTCCAATTCTCTCTCGTTTTTCTCCTTTAGCGGACAATGAGAACAACATCGCCACCAACCAATCCAGGCCGCCGCCGCCGCCCGCTGAGGAAGACTGGAAGTCCCAACCCCAAAGAAATAACGGCAACAACAGTACGTATGTGATGTGGGATATTAAGGTCCACCCGTTGCGTACGCAACACGGTAGGCAGCTGTTTTGTGGGCCAATGTCACTTGTTCTTAGTAAATTAATGGCTTCATTCTGGCGGATATTCGTTTGGCTCATTAAATGACCACTTCCACAAGGCGTAGGTTGGCAGGGGGCCTAGGTTTCTTTGTATATGATACGTGGTCTGGACTGTTTGAGAAGAGAAGTTCATGGTTTGGTGCTGTGTCCGTGTCTTTCATTGTGTCAATATCTTGGGTTGTCTACGAACCATTCTACCGAGTCTTTGCTCGTGGGCCCACAACTGGTAGCATTCCCTATTAACGTCTGATGACGATCGTCCACTACGGACGGACAATCCAGATTACCGATGGACATGATCTGAAATCAGGTGTGGCCATTGCCCAACCCCATTCATTGGACCCCATGAATCGATATGTTCTTATTTGTGACTGGCCAAATTTGGAAGGGGATTTTGTTCCTTTAGAGCTGGCTTGGCCGACCTGTGGCTCACCAGAATGCCCTACCACCTATTGACTGGCTATATACTGGCAAAGCGTACTGAGGCTTGTAGTTTCTCAACACCCGGAGAGCCACAAGTTGGCCAGGCCCAATAGGGATCTGTCCATGCATGGGGGTACCATTCATACAAAATTCATAGTAAATTGTTCCAACCCGTTTAGGCAAGTAATGTTGACCGATCCCATTGAAGGAGTCTTTAGGTATCGAAACGTTGTCTTATATTTGTCTTATTTGTGTTATTTTAGCAGCAGCAACGTCATCTGCAGCCCCGGTGCCAAGCGTCAACAACTCTATCCCCGAGAAGGAGCGCCAGCACATTGCGGAACGGCTGCTGAGGGTGATGTGCGCCGATCTTGGAGCCCTGAGCGTGGTCAACGGGAAGGACTTCCTCAAGCTGGCACAGACCCTGGTAGACACTGGAGCTCGTTACGGGGCTTTTTCGGTCAATGAAATCCTGGGCAACATGAACACGCTGGCTCTGAAACATTTACCGCGAATGTACAACCAAGTGAAAGTCAAGGTGACGTGCGCCTTAGGGAGCAACGTCTGCTTGGGGATCGGGGTCACGTGTCACTCCCAAAGCGTGGGCCCGGACGCCTGTTACATACTGACGGCATATCAGGCTGAAGGGAATCGGATAAAACGCTACGTGCTGGGGATTAAAGACATGGACAGTAGAGACAGTGGAGAGTTCATCCACCAGTGGGTACAGAATGTCCTCTCGGAGTTCGTCATGTCGGAGATTAGGACAGTTTATGTCACCGACTGCAAAGTCAACTCTTCCGCCTTCTCCAAGGTCGGGACCTGCCTACGTTGTTCTGCTTGCTCCTTGAACGCTGTGGTACAAAGCGTACTCAACAAACGCACCTTGCAGGCTCGTAGCATGCACGAGGTCATAGAACTTTTGAATGTCACGGAGGAGCTGGCTGGATCCTCCGGCATCGCTAGAGAGACTTTCGGTTCCTTGGAAGAAAGCTGCCCTCCTCCCTGCTGGAACTCCGTGACGGACTCTCTCTTGCTTGTTCACGAGCGGTACGAGCAGATCTGTGAATTCTACAGCCGGGCAAAAAAGTTGAACATTATCCAGAACCTAAATAAACATCTACTGAGTAATTTAGCTGCCATACTGGCTCCTGTGAAGCAAGCGGTCATCGATCTCAGCAACGAGCGGAAGCCCACCCTACAGCTCGTTCTTCCCACCTACGTCAAGTTGGAGAAGCTCTTCACCTCGAAGGCCAACGACGCCGGGATTATCAGCAAGCTCTGCCACCTCTTTCTCGAAGCTTTGAAGGAGAACTTTAAGGTCGAGTCCGCACACAAAGTGGCCATGATTTTGGACCCTCAACAGAAACTGCGCCCGGTTCCACCTTACCAACACGAGGAAATCATCGGCAAGGTCTGCGAGTTAATTAACGAGGTCCGAGATGGGGTGGAAGAAGTAGAGTTTGAGACTCCAACCAAAAAACCTAGACAATCCGTAGAGACGACCAAAGTTCAGGAAGAGGACCGGTTGGGCAAAAACGAAGTCTACGACTATTTGCAGGAGCCCCTCTTTCAAGTGACCCCCGACCTTTTCCAATACTGGTCGTCCGTTACCCAAAAACACACCAAACTCTCGAAACTCGCTTTCTGGCTGCTGGCGGTCCCGGCCGTTGGCGCTCGGAGCGAATGTGTAAATATATGCGAACAGACATTGCTTATTAAACGGCGGAGACTTCTAAGCCCGGAAGACATGAATAAGATCATGTTTCTGAAGTCGAATATGCTTTAAAAAAAAAAAAAAAAATTTGAAGCCGGGGTAAAACACTTATTTTAAATAAAACACTGTTCCAAAAATATAAAAGTGAATGACAAAGGAATTCATGCTGAAAACACTGTGGACCTCAAGAAAAAAAAAAAGGAGACGCTAAGAACCAATTTCCTTTTATTTTATTTTTTACTTCTAACTAGAGAGACGCAGAATGAGAATTGTTCCTGGACTAGTAATGAGTGATGGCTCAACGGCGCAACGGCGTCTGTTTGTTAACGCTACGGGCAGCCGACCTCCAAAGTCACTTGACGATTCATTTCTACATTTCTCGAAATAATCCGATTTTTGTCTACATATAAGAAGTATTTATTTTCAGGGTACTGGCAGGGCCTTATGACGTAAAGTGTATGTGACAAGGCGACCGATAAAATCACAAAAAAATTTACCATTTTATCTGGGAAAGAAAAACAAAACAAGGGAACAAATTGGAGCTTTTAAATAATGAAGAACTTAAATAGTGTCACTAATCTCCATTCCCTATTTTGTTTAGTTGTTTGAAGAATCTTTTAGGAATAAGAGTAGTTATATTCTAACAGAAAGTTACTCCCCCCCCTCTCTCTCGAATTGTACTTTGGGAAGGGGGGGAAGATGTCTTTTTGTTTGTTTTTTAATTTTTAAGGTCTGTTCTCTAAACTACTGTATTCTATCTGCTGTTATAACCCATGTTTATTGGTTCACTGTTTAATTTGTTTTTTTTGTTGTTTTTTTTCCTGAACATAAAGCTGTATTTTTTAACTTATAAACAGTCTGGAATGTAAGTGTTGAAAAATAACAAGCAAAAAGATATTGAATGTACACGCGGCTTCTGGCGCAAAACGACGTCCTGGCTGCAACTGTAGCGCGATTGTCTCTGCAATGCCGCGGGTCAGGCACTGACGGGGGCGCGGCGCCCCCTGCTGACGGGAGGTATACCGTAGCGTGGTTGACGGAGTGAATGGAAGAGCTTCTAAACGGTTTGGAATTCTGTGCGTTTAACGTTTTGCATAATAATTTAATATAGATCGAAGTCCTGTGGGGTTGGAGGTAATTGATACGTTTGAGGTCTAACCACCAATGGAAAGACGGAATGATCAGATTCCGGCAGCATATTTGGTATTGTTAATGGGAAATAAACAATAAATGGAGTAATTGCCGTTTAAAAGGCAGGAAACTGTCACTGAAAATACCTAGAGACATTGACCCCCCAATTATAATATATATGGGATAAATTATCCCCTAATCTAATATATCAGGAGTCAACAAGTTATTCCATAAACACTCAAAGGTGTATACTGGTGATTATAACGCTGACATGGCTTCTAATATCTGTACAATTGGAACATTATATTAACAGAAGTAATAAAGCACTCAGATTGACACATATATACACTGCCACAGACACACTTTTTTAGACAGGATGTACTGTGTGCGTTTTTATATGAAGCACCCCTGAAAGATGAATATAATAGTCTGCACACTTGTTGGTTGGTCTAATTGAAAGAGAATAGTTGAACTCGGGGAGGTGGAGAAGAACGTGACAACGATTCCATAACCGTTATTAGGGACTGTTTGTTTCCTTCTGAGAGATTAAGAACGTAGGCCACTTGTATTTCTTTACTAGGCTAACAAACCAGGGGGTATAAGATATAGCCACATATTAAGCAGACTTTGATGAAGTGTGTAGAGGATAGAAATATTGCCTTATTGGGTACATGTAGAGAAAACTGCAGGGATGTTGCAGATCCTGAAACGCGTTGTGTTACTGCAGCAAAGGATCTTATCATGCCCAGATTTGTGGAAAGAATCCTTAGGCTCCGGCTAAGGTGGCAAGACTGTGTCCCAAATGCCTAGTAAGTTTATAGGCTCAGCATTGGGACATCCAACACAACGGCTGCCCGACCTCCATGTCCGTTATGGTTATATGGCCGTAACAAACCTTTTTGCACAGTTAGAGTAACGGCGGAGGAGTCTGGCTTTTATTACCCTCAGAAGAAGTTACAGCACTGGAAAAATAGACGAAAATAATAGGTGCCATCTCTAATGTATTCAGGTTTCCCTATCCTTCAGTCTCTAACCGCCTCAAATCCATATCTCTGGCTCCTCCGGCGTTCACCAGACACGTTAAGCCCTAATCGTTGTTGCGTCAAACCGATAAACAGTGTAACTGGCAGGAAGGTGCAATCGTCTAGATGAGGGCGCATTAACGTTCGTATTTCATAGTGTGAAACGCTGCTGGGTATAAATCTCCTTGTACAGTAGAATGGAATCCTAGAGCGTTGGCGACTTTTAAGCACCATGACTGCATGGCTAGATGCTTGATTTTATACACCTCTGGCAACGGGTCTGATTGAAACACCTCAATTCAGTAATTAACTGTTGTATCCAAATACTTTTGTCCATATAGTGTATATATTTTTAGAACCCGAAGGGAGTAAAAATATTTACTAATAACCTGGCGCAGGATAGGCGTAAGAGAAGTTTGCACGGAAAGTGTGTGGAGCGCTTCCCGAGGTGTCTGAGCCGCTGATTGACCTTTAGACCGTGTTAGAAGACCCAGTCAGAGATTTAAAAAGAACCTGTCACGTTTTCGATCATGCTTTGCATAGCCCCCAGTGCAGTAATATGAAAAAAATTAGCTTGTGATAGAGAACATAGAAGTTTGAATACAGGACGCACTTCTGGTTTCTCTCTCACGAACCGAGTATAGAAAAACTGATTTGAAAACTAGAAAAACTTTTAAAAAAAACAACTTATGGTGCACTAGGATCTGTGCAAAACAAATGTTCTCTTAAACATGACGGTATCTCTGTAAGCGCCTAGCAAATCGCAGAGTACTTGGGGCGCCATAACTAGTCACTTGCGCGGTTATTTGTGTTTGGTTACGGTTGATGTTTTGTTTGCTGTGGTTAGATCCTGCCGGTGGGTGAGTGCTATGGTTAACCTGATTGCTGCAGACTCCCTCCGGTCCGTATATGTTCAATTTGAGCTAAATACTTTTCTCCGATCTTCAGTGTTTTAAAATATCCAATTAAAACATATCTCACTGACTGGTAACTCATCGCAACCGGTTCATTTTGGTCCGATCGGTTACACTAATACTTGATTGCTAACGGTTACTGTACTATTAACTTTTAGATTATTTTGTGTAGTCCGACTGTCCTTAAATGTTACTTTTTTTTCTTTTTCTTTTTATAAGCATACTTTAGCCAAATTTTAGCGTTCTGTGAAAATATACTTTTCATGTTCTAACCAAAGCTTCGGAGGAGTAGGTTTAACCAAAGGGTACGGGGGAGGCTCTTCTAAAAGAAATACAACTAGGAACAGAATTTAGCTGTGATGATCGTTTCTGCAAAAATGATATTTACCTCACCGTTCGTTATAGTGATTGACTTTTATATCTCCAATGACCCGCTGGGATATTGATTCACCCCTACAAAAGAGCCGCTTCTGCTGTGTGTGTGAGGGAACAATTACTGTAGACCGCACTGTAATACTGCTATGCTACCAGTTGGGGGTGCCAAAAAAAACAAATTCTGTTACCAACTAGGACTTCTTGTGAATCTTGGAAGTTTTAGCATGAAAACCCAACAAATCCGTTAGATCTGTTTGAAATACACTTACAAATAACCAACATGCAGTGACCTATAGATCTATCTATGTGTTTGTTTACATCAAAGACTCCGGAATAAGTTCATGGTTGTTTTAAGGCTTCCCACCTTCCTGTGCTTTGCGTTTGACACTTTTGCGTAATCTTTGCATTATCCGTTTCACGCGTGAGAATCGACCCACTGTAAATATTTAGCTTCTATGGAGAACTTTTCACTTGTGTTTCTGATCCTGAGATAAACACTCCATTGTTCGGTAAAACGCGTCGGAGCCCAACTCAATAACCAGACCGGACCTTCCACTGCCAGCGAGCGACTATTGACTTAGCACTGTGTTCTGACGAACCCCCCTTCCTAGTCGGAAATATTAAAACATTAAAAAGGTGGAAAGAACGATGGGAATAAATATGTTTATTTTTTTACTTTTGTGGTGGAATTGCTTCCGAAGCTCATGTTTGAAATAAAATGTCTGGAGACATTGGAGCGTTTTTGGGTGAATTCCTGTGTAAATAGGCAGTAACAAGGCAATATCACATGACCCTCCTTCTGCGTGTCTCTCAACCATCGTTCGGACAAAAAAAAAAAAATCGGACCACCTTCTTCACACAATAGATTTTCTAGGCTGGGTTTTCTACAGGTATTAATGAATATTTTTCTTAATCCTTTTGAGTTTCGTGTTTAATATTTCTTAATACCGGTAGTGTGTTCATTTCTACTTTTTTAGTAACACAGTATTTTTCTAAAAAACATGTACTGTATGTTTAGAGCAAAAACACTTCTCAAACTTCCTGTTCGAAACAGAGTCGTTGATATTCTGTTGGTGCAGATCGAGAATCTCACAAACGAGCAATACTGCACTACTGTTAGTTTAATTACTTTATTTTTTTTCGTAATTTCTACTAAACCGTACAACCGTAAGGTGTCATTGGGGGAGGAAATTTCTTTTAAGGAGGGAGGGGGGGGGGGGGGGGTATACACGCATTTAGGATGAGGTTATATTAATATCAAAAGCAACCGTTCAAAGTTTTCAAAAAATCCTTTTAAAGTGCACAATTTCGTTCACAACTTTAAAATGACTGCCCTAGGACCAATCAAAAGTCAGTGTCCATGATTGTGGCTTCCGATTGGTCCTCCGGCTCCCCCCTACCACAGTTCGTTTCCGCCGGAGCTGTCCGGAACAGGGAGCCCCCTGCAAAATCGTCCGCGTGATGCTGCCCCTGGGGCTTTGCGCAAGGGGAGGAGTCAATTCGCTCCAGAGGGCAATTCAGCTTGAAGCTAAAGGGATATTAAAATTGCCCATTAGCTTCATTGTAGAAAATATATATATATTTTTTATTTAAGTTACCATTGCTACTTAAGAGATGCATCATTTTATTACAATTATTTTCTGCACAAAACCCCCCAAAAATTGGAGGATATCAATGTATAATGTCTAAACCACAAATTGATATTGATGTTTATTTTTTTAAATTAAATTTCAGGAAACACAAACGTATTTTGATTTTCATCTTCTACCTAAAGATGAAACTGTTTTTTTGCAGTGGTGTTTTATCCTTAGCTTGGGTACCCTGACCTTCTCCCAACTGGACTATCCAGATATGTGTCGTGGATTTTACACTTTAATCCAGAGTACACAACGCACTGCAATAAATTCTGCTCCACCTGCACAGACCCTCTTGGAAATGTCTGTTGAAGTTTACGTGAACATGAAATTCCTCCTCCCCCTTTGGTTGCACATTTAGCGGTTTCAAGACGAGATCAAATTTAGGGCTCATTCACAGCCACGTGTTTACAAAGGAACGCACAAAAACCTCATGCTTTGGTTTTGTTGTTTATGTATGTGTGTGTTCACTTGGGGACACCCAACGTCAAGGTGCGAATGAGCCTTTAGTTTGCTTTTTTGTTTTTATTTTTTTAAGGTTAAACTGTTTGTTTTTAAACTACACGGACATTTGACAAAATTATATATGAAAAATTCTATAAATATATATACACAAACTAAACAGTTGCTGCTGTTTTAGCAGTTTTATTGCTGTCGAAAAATGAAAAAATTTCTTGTATAGGTTCCAAAGCAACGCGTGGCTGTTCTGTAGGAAGGACGTTGAATAGACAAATCTTACTACTTCTTAATGCAACAATATTTTCTGATAACTGATGCCGAGATAGAAGACATATTGTAACTGTGAGAATGACCCAGTTGCTCGATGACTTTGTCTGTGTTGTATTTATGGTTTTACAATAAAACTCAATTTAGAAAAAAAAATAAATCTATTTTCGTGCACTTTTTTTGAATGTGTTTGAAGAGTTCTGTGGATATTTAATGTGACTTGTGTTGCAGATTGAAACTGGATTTTGTCGTTGGGATGTTCAAGGTCGTAATCAATCACAATGTGCCGGTTAGAATGTGCAGATGACTTGGCACAGTGGTTAGAATGTGCAAATGGCTTTGGGTAGAATTGATAGGAGGATAAGATTTTGTGCAGAATGGTTAGGATGAGCAGGTGGCCTTGTGCAATGTGGTTAGAATGTGCAGGTAACAATGCACAAATGCATTTATAAAGACTATTTAGAATGTGTAGAATCTTTAGAATGTGCTGGTACCGTTGCAGAGATGTCTGTGTGCAGAAGGGTTAGTGCAGCCACTTGGGTTACAAATGACATGTAGATTGAGCTCTAATATTAGAAAAACACCATTTAGGACATGGAAAATACTAACCTTGGACGAAAAGTGGATGTGTAGTACAGGGCAGGACACAACCCCTTACCCCCAGAGGGGCCGCAGCTATAAAATATAGTGATATTCAGGGGGAGATATGACAAAAACCAGCAGGCTGTGTGGTGAGGACAAGTGGGGGGGGGGGGGGGGGGGGGAGGATAGATAGGGGTTGTTTGAAACTAGAGCAGATTACAAAACTTTTTTTGATATTGCATTGAAAAGCTGTTTCCTCAGTGTGGGTGTCAGAAATTTGGAGCCAAGACGTTTTACCTGTCTGGCTCTGGCTGGTCAGTTTTGAAGAATAGAGTCTGATTCTCTCCTTGTAGCGTATCACGTTGCCAAGTTGGTCTTTGGTTGTAACCAGATCAGAATTGTACCTTGTGTCCCCTTACTGGGCATTGAGATAATTGTGGTGTTTTTTTTGTTCACCGGAAAGTTAAAAATAAAGATGTTTCAATAATATTTATGGCAAGAAAGTTACTTTTGGAGACGGAGGCTGCCAGGGTTGGTTAGTATTGCCATAATGTAACAATAGGATTGTCTTAATAGTATTTACACATCTAGAATCTGCAGCTACATTTCTTCCTCCATTTCATATCTAGAGATTGATGAAAGAAGGGGCTATGTTCGTACCCATGGCAGTCACTTAAAACTGCCCATCATCGACAGCTTAAATTCTTCCTATGTTAGATTAATGCAGCATATTCAATTGACCATTATTTGACCGAAGCATCCACTAGAAATTAATAGCAACAGAGACCCGAACCCAAAGGTCATTTTGGTGCAGTTATGACCGTGACGAAGGGACACAGTTTGAGGAAAGATATTGGACCCACATTCTAATCAACACTGGGCATTTAGCAGGACCTACACATAACACTCTTATAAGCCTATTGTAGGACAGAGCATCCATGTATACTCAAATGGCCAGCAGGCCAAGGAGCTATCACTCTGCAAAACAAATCAGTGCAGTATCTGGAGTTCCATAATTGATGTATATTTTGCAAGCATTTTTCAAACATTCCAAAATTTTAACAACTGAATCATTTTTTTCAGTAGCTTTTTTTTATACATTGTACAATTATTGCAAGTTGGCAGAAGGAGGTACAAAATTCAATAACAGGTATTCATTTAAAAAAAAATGCACATTTAAAAAGCCTATTCCAAAGTTAACTAGCAAAAGGTGTTACCAATGGCAAAGCAATAAAAATATTTTCTAGTAGTTTATAAAGTATAAGCAGAAGATCCTATTGGTTGCTATGGGTAACACCTCCCTTTCTAGCCACCAATAGAACAGTTTACAAAAATATCCCCCATTAGCATTTCGAACAGAGTCCAGCAACTCTGCTTGTCTACCCTTGCAGCCGCTAAGCATTATGGGATAGTAAGGTCTTGTGTTGAGGTAGCCCATTGCTTCTTTTAATAAACAGCAGTTAAACAAGAAAATCAAAGTATACAATTAACATTTATAAAGAGGATATGTGTCCGGTTCATTAAAAGTTACTTATGAAGGTTTATGCAGCTCTGTATGTCAAAAAAACAAAAATAGAGTCATTTTCTATTTTTATTTACAGGGAATGACCAATTAAATATAATTACCACCTTCTGTCCCTTTTATTAGCAACCTACTTCTCCTTGAACGGACTATCACACTATTACGGAGCATGTTGGATAGAGCGCACGTCCCATTTTACCAAAATGATTCATTATGGACAGCTCAATCCACTTGGACAGATAGCTGCGGTCAGCCAATCAGGTGCAGACGTCTAACAAACCGTTCCAAATCAATGGGCGATTCTCTACTTAAGTTCCAGTCCACAGTGCCTGGTGCAGTCTGTCTTAGGGCCAGCCGATAAGGCACCGATATGATCCAAGTGTTGGGGACATCTCCGTAGTTGAACATTGCATAAACGCAGACGTCCATTAATTGTTTTTATATTGTTATATGGACTGAAATGTCAGAGCTGAGTACATAGAGCTTAAGACACATTTACAAATTACACTTTCTACGCATAGAATGCAATTAAAAAAGCTTTATAGTGCTAGATGTTAAGGCATCCAAACGGTGACTTGACAGAGCCCTTGGTTCAGCCATATGGAAGGGCCAGAGCTTTCACCTATTGGCGAGTCCAATATGTTGTATGTAAAAAAATATAAATATTTGACGTAATTACATAAACAGTTCATTAAGTTACAAATTTCTCATCACGTCTTTGGTATAAGATTTTTGCAGAGTGTACAAATAGTTAGCTGGGAGAGAAGGCAGCCATCGTTTTCACCAGTCCAACTTGTTTTCTTGGAAGGAGAGCCGGGGGCTGTTTTCGCTGTAAAATTGGGAGTACCAACGGCGGTGTTGCTGGACAGCCGCATCCTCCTTGACCAACATTGGCTTAGAAAGGTATTTCTTGTTGTTCCACACCATGACGTCCCGTTCAAACTACAACGAAACAGCAGTGGTTAGCTTTCCAAGAATCTTCTAAATGTCACCCCACAATACATCGTGGAGGTAGCCATCTTGGGGACACAGACCGCAGCACTGGCCTTTTCCAAATCCAGTCCTCAGGGACCCCTAACAGTGCAGGTTTTCCATATCTCCTGGTTGGAGCACAGGTGTAGTCATTACTGACCGACATTGTAACAGATCCACAGGTGGTAGAATTAGGTCTTCTGGAAAACCTGCACTGTTGGGGCTCCCATGAGAAGTGGATTTGGGAAACCCTGAATAAAATGTATTAAATTAGTGTAAAGAGGGTAAAACACCCACACCTCCGATGTAATATCAGGATGGTGCTTAAACATCTCTGCATAATGTTTATTCTTTAAGAGGGATCTTTCATGGTGACATCAACTAAAAACAATTCCGTCCGAGTCCTTAATTATGCCGATATGATCTAGAATATGGAGCACTAAGGAAAATCCTACAGACTAGGCCGTCCAGCGACTAGTAAACCATCATATCTCAAAACGTTAGTTATGAGAAGGCATTCATAGACACGGCCAATTGTGGTTATTAAAATTTAAGTAAATATTTCATATGACTTCAATATTAGACTTGCAAATTTGCCAGTATCAAATAGAATTCGCCAGCATGAGTTTGAGGAACCTTTCTGAAGTCTACAGACCCTGCTCATTGGAGTTCTCGGTGAAGACCATATATTTCTCAGCCTTTGCTTGGGCCAAAACCAGACAAAGGGCTGTGGTCTTGTGTAGGGTCATGTGCTATTATATAGCTAATATACTTTTGCGTTTCAAGAAACGTCTACAAACTACTGTAAACATGAGTGGATGCCTAGACTCCGATCTGTATCACAAGGAACATCACCCGGCAGTCAGATACAGTGGCCACCTACCTGGAGGCATTCCGCCCTCAGCATGAACTTCGGGATTAAGGCAGGAATATTTTTCTGGTAGAAGATACTGTGGGATACTCTCTGCAGCAGAGGTTCCACCGGGGTCACACAATGCATGATAACCCCCGAGCCCAGGAAGGAATGTTTGAAGTTCAAGAAGACAACTCCAGGGCCGACCTGTGGAGAGATCACATTGGGTGAGGAAGGAGTCGTTTGGGCCAGAATGGAACGATGAGTAAAGTTCTATGGAATGTTGTGAACGCCAAAGTGGATATTCGACATAACTGGGCTTAGCAGGTTCTCCCAACATGCCTTGCTGCAGGACCGAGCTTTTCCAGACGTCATACTACCCCCCCCCCCCTTCCTCCCAGCTCAGACGAGCACCTCTACTCGCTGAAGTCAAGCAAAAGGGTGACCGCTGAGTCATTATAACACACAGAGAACATCTTTCAGACACGTGGCCCTTAGGCAGGGTAATGTGTACACAATGACAGCTTTATAAACACCCAGAAGGGAAAAGCTCAGGAAGGTGTCAGAGTCCACAAGGGAGAGGGAAGTTCATTAGTCCATTGATTTATGGCGTTGTAAATCGCCCTGTATGCAGACTGGAAACCCAGCCAGTGAGACAGCACAGAAGGTAACAGTACAACTAGCAGAGATACAAGATGAACAGACAAATCATTGTGAGCTTATGAATAAAGTACAATCAAACCATGTAAGTACTGACCTTCTAGGAAGGTCTTCTGTATCTAAAGCATCTCAAAGATCTATAATATAGTTACGCACCTACTGAATCATATGTTGTCTATGAATATTCAACTCAGAGGTCTGGTTGGGTTCTCCCTCTCCTGCTAATCATCCCCTAGGACAGGTTTAATCTGGTTCATTCATGATTGCTGGTAGAGAGCCAAAGCTTGGGGGTCCGACTACCTACTCTGGTTTCTGATGAGCCTTTAAAGACATCTCTATTCAATCTGTAGATTCAATGGATACGCGACTCACCGATACTATGTGGTACTTAAACCAATGCAGTTAGGACAGGAGAGACGTTTGCTCATTCTAGAGACGTTTGCTCATTCTAGAGACGTTTGCTCATTCTAGAGACGTTTGCTCATTCTAGAGACGTTTGCTCATTCTAGAGACGTTTGCTCATTCTAGAGACGTTTGCTCATTCTAGAGACGTTTGCTCCTAGGTGATTGCCGGCTGAACTTGTGTTCATGATGCAGTCTAACTGACCGCTTCCACTGTATAGTTAAACAGGGGCGCTGAAAAATTTGAACTTCTGCTTCCAGCTTGTAGTAATGATGCAGTCAAGGAGGAGACGCTTACCTGACGGGCTACAACATCCAGATCAAGTATTGAGAAGTGCTTCCCGAAAACCAGAGAGGTATGTTGGAGCAACATCTGGGAACAGTGCTGGTTGGGGGCTGGCTCTGATATCCACTGAACCTAGAACAAGGGGGGAACACTACGGTTAAAGGAGTTTACGGTAAGAGTTTTGGAGGTCCATATTACATAGCCCCACAAACATTTCTCTTTATTGCACCCTCTGACCAAACCCAACCCCACTCCTTGGTCCTCTCCATGATCAGAGTGAACCCATATTTAGCAGTTTCTTCTATTGGCTGATGGAATATGCCCATAGGCAAACTGAGGAGGGGTTTCCTAGTGCCTGGAAACCCCCTCCAAACCTGGAGCACTGTATAATTGAGGTGGCTGAACCCTGCCCCAGCTTCACACGGCTCTGCTTGAAAAGGGAGAGCTGCGTGCACCTAACAGTAGTGCACTCAGCATTGGCCATGTATATTATAGGGATAGGAAGAGTTGGAGAGCAGCCAAGCACTGTCTAAAATTATAGCCACGCCCCCATGCATGCTGGTCACGCCCACTGGTGGCGTGGTGTGGAAACCCCCTGCTACAAATCCTGCATTTGACCCGGATGCCCACCCCTCTTCTGGTTTCTAAAAGGGAGAGCCGAACTCTGATGTCACAGTGATACAACAGCAATTTCCAGGGTTGGCAACAAGGACTCCCAAACACCCTGGAAAACCTTTTCAACCTCCAAATATACCACACCCAAGACAATTTTGGACCCACCTCCCCCCTACCCCCCTTGTGTCTCATGTTAGACTCCATGAAACTCCATATTCAGCCACCCCCTCCCCCCCTTCCTCCATGCAGTCTGCAAAGACAAACTCACCTTCCACAAGTGCTTGAAGAAATCCCAGCGTCGTGACTTTGTGTAGCGCAGGTCAACCCCACTCAGCAGCGCCGGCTCGTGCAGGAAGCCAAGATGCGCTACATCGGCGGCGTTCTCTGGGATTTCCTGCAATCGTGGAGTGACAATATTTTAGAACTTGACTCTTCCAGAGGACTAGAAGGGTATTTAATACATCAGGAATATAATGAAGACATCTGACATTTAGACACGCTCGCACTGAATATTGCTTAAAACACAAAGTTATAATAAAGGTTATTTTATCTGCATCGTTGGCTTTTAATGAAGTTTACTAGTCATTATATATTCAATACTTTGTCGGTACATAAAGTGCTCTAAACGGCAAATCAACAGGAGACGATCTGGGCAACTGATGTTTCAGAATCAGTCATTGTGCCACAGAGACTACAGTCACTAATTACTTGGTAAATGGGTCAGTCTCATGACTGTTTACTCAGCTCGGAGTGCGGTTTTATTAAGAGTCTAAACGAGCCGAGTGAGTTATTTCAGTGAGATGAGACAAAGATATAAGGGAGCTTACCGCACATTAATGTCCAAACCTCAGTTTCAACAGCACATTCCAGAGAGCTGGATAAACCGGAGAGTCGACATTCTGCGCACGCTCAACGTATCCGTTCAGTACCGGTGACTTGAGGGCAAGGTACACCGTCTATTCATTGCCCCCAAAGAAAACATCAGTCTGAGGGACTTCAAAACTCCGTTAAAAATGAAGCCCTATCGTAAAAATACATCCATGTGGTCTCACCCTAAAACTGGACCTGTGCATTGCATAATGCACACTAGTATAGTGCCACCTACAGGGTATTTGGTGGTACTGTCTTCTGTTAAGTGTGAACAGTTCATTTGTTTTAAGAAAGGTGAACTCTATCGATCTCTCCCCTGCTGGTGGGGGAGTGAGCATGCTAATGGCACGGTATACAAGTTCATTTATTGGTGATATTACAGAGGTCACAACGGTCCCTCCTAAGAGTCCATTAATGACTGTACCGAGGAATCTCAGCCACCAGACTTCAATCTGCAGTGTTAAATGAAGACACAATCCTGAGCCTACGTGCAGACTGGTGTATGTTGTATATTACAGGACATCTTACCTCAATGTGACAATTGACGTAATGCTCCGTGCGGCCTCTATACACCCACTCCTTAGAGGTGATCTCTTCTTGCTCCGGGACATTCCAAGTAGGCTCAATGCCGTCACAGTGATACCACACGAACACCATCCCATTCAGCTCACACGTGGACCAAGCTTTAATCTTTGCAAACTCCGGCACTGCAAGTAAAGGAACAGATTCCGTGAATCAGGTGGTTCAGGATGGAGGAAGTGGACCATTGGTAATGGCCGTGGAGAGACTTGTGGACTTCCTACGACGAGCAGGAAGTGACCTCACTGCAATAATCCACTGTCCCATGCATTAACATAAAGAGTTGGTCACAGCCAATGAAGCGTTAACTACTTAATATCGGAGGGTTTGAACAGGATCCGACATATGAACACAACGATGGCAAACCAAGAGCAGATCTATGAACCGGTCCACATCAAAGGCCAGGCAGACCCCGCAGAAGCAGAATGTGTGCTGTGTCCTTGGTCCATGCAAGTATTTGTCTGTTCTCCATAACAAGCAACGATCCTCATTGCAATGTGTTATTAAGCTGTGCTCAGAAAAGAACTTATATGATTTAAACCCTAACAGGGGTCCAAAGAGAAGAACCATAACAATTGCTCCAAATTAGGCACAAACCTTCCAACCAAATCTCCCAAATTTCTCTGGCTTGTATAATATTCATCATTATCAGTCTAAAGTGCTGTACATAGCGATTAGACCTCAAATATACGGGGCCTAACAAAGACGTGTGAACGGTCTAGCCATGTACCCCATATTTATAATGTCATACTAACTACGTCTCCTGTTCACTCATTTTGGAATCCAAATGGTTCAGTTTTCTATAAGGAAGCACTATACACAGACATGTCAAATGGCAAAATTTTAAATTTTGATAATTAAGATTTTGATCACATTTCATTCCTTCGTTTAGGTTCTAGATACTGGTTTACAACAGATGTATATTTTTATTCAGAAGAATAAACGCCCTTATCTCCCATTACAACCCCAATGGTCAAACGTCTCCAATGCAACTTGAACTGTATGTTGAGACTAATAGTTTTATCAAAACGTCTAAAAAGGAAAAATGGAGGTGTTGCCCATAGCAACCAATCAGATTCTAGCTATCGTTTCTCAGCTATATTCTAGAAAACAGCTAGAATGTCATTGGTTGCTATGGGCAACACCTCCACTTTTCCTTTTTAGACGTTTTGATAAAACTATCTAGTTTAATAAAGCTGCTTCTCCGATCCATGGAGGACACGAGCCCTACGAGAGGGGCAGTAACTTATAATGGAGTACCTTTCTCGGCATAGGGTATCCTGGCACACTTCCCATCCTCTCCATGGAACTGCCATCCGTGGAACGGGCACTCTATACAGTCACCGACCACTTGACCTCCTATTGCAAGATTGGCACCAAGGTGAGGGCAGTAAGCATCCACGACATACGCCTTACCCTGATGGGTACGGTAGACGGCAACTTGTTGACCTGCAGGTAAGACAAATATAAGATCAAATCAGTCACATGGATAAGATACGTAGACAATGTTCATGGCAGATGGAGACCATTCGTCCTATCTAGTCTGCCCATTTCAGCTAATTGCTCAGGTCTATTCTGCTGGACCTCATTGTCCTACAAAGCGCAGCTTAGAGAACTCCTTAAAACCTGCCCAAGTCATGGGCACCAACTAACAGTCCATCGCAATATTCCTCAATAGGATAATCCTCAAACCCAATGCCCCATGAAAATGTTGCATCAACTCTAAATCCTTCTTGTAAAACTAGCAGATGTCATAACATTTACTCAAGTTTCAGAACTTCGCTCCAACTTAAGACCACACTAGAGAAAATATTGTCCAACTATTCAGTATCTCGTTTATAATTTACTTGGCAACGCTGGTATTGTTTATTATGCAAGATTTCCTTATCAATTCCATCAGTCTTGACACAAGTGAAAGGCGGATTTGGCAGCTTATAAATAGGTCACAGAATACCCTCAGGAACTGTCTATAATAATATACATATAATACCTTAAAGCAATGTATCGTTCCAACCTACAGCACGCAGATATCCTATAATTAGAGAAAGCCAGGTATCCGCACTAGTTACAAGACAAGCCACATTAAACACGCAGCCCGTAACATTTACAGGAACCTGTAAGACCGGAGAAACCGTAGAGGGAGGAGCTTCAGAGTTCATTACAGGAGAGATGGGCAAACTCACAATAAAGAGAATTGCATGCCCTGACTATATGCAGAATATATACATGAACTTTTGTCACACGTCCAGTCCATATTCATCTCCACAGCAGGCTGGCTGCATAGAGGAACATTTAAAGGGGTACACTCCCTTCCTAAAAGTACTTTGTTGAGAAGTCCCCAAGTGCAGAGTTAAAGGTGATTAGTAGAGGTAAGACTTGCCAATCCTCGGCTATATTGTAAAATTGTAATGCCCAGTTTAAAATGTTATACTGCAGCACGTCCCGTTTCTCCTGCGTTAAAAAGCAAACTGACCTATACACATGATCCCTTGTACATTTACCAATGCAAAACACTAACTTACAGGCACATTAGAATTTATGCATTTACCCAATCTCCCAGTGCATGTGAGTCCTTTGGATCTGAACTACACTCATTTATGTAGAGACTAACAGACAAGTTGTTTAATACAATCTACTTATATTGCCTTTTGAAAACATGTTTATACCTTAATATAGGGCACAGTCTTCAAGTAAATCAAATCACATTGCCATTTATTTCATTTAAAAGCCATTGGCATCCCAAGCAGTAAATTAGCCATGGACCACAGCAGCCATCTTTCGGCTGTGTTCTGGCTAGCGCATGTTACACAATGAAAGTGTCTGGTTGCGGCGAATTAGAGCATTTTCCATCAGAATGCAATATTAGCAAAGGAGCTCTATTGTGGGCAAGGTTGATTTTCTGCAAGAGCAGCAACAGGTAAAATAAAGACAGAACTGGCTGGTAAATGAGGGATACCAAGCACGTTGTCAGCAAGAGATCCTCCCACACAGGTGCGGCTGAAGCATTAGTCCAGCATGGTCGGGGTCATGCAAAACTAAAAGGCTGAGCTGCAAAGTGGTGCAAAGATTATCAGCAACGGGCTGCAGAGCGGAGGAAGGGGATAGTGACAAACAGAGGTGTGTGTATGGCATCAACCACCCCTGTGCATCCCCCATGTTCCAGACATTGGCTGCACATGGTATCCCTACCAAATGTCTATATTTGGGGTTTCCTTTTTTGTCCACTACCTATAGTCACTTTCTTATGACAAGTGTGAGCAGTGAGACACAATATCTTTGCTATATACAAATCAGAGATTCCACGTACCCATTGTTCTACCATAGTAAGAAGAAACATGACTGACGAGAGGAGACTTACCCTAAAGCACCAACAGTACAATAGTAAAAAATTTAGACCATTGAAAACTGAATCAACATAAGTCAACAATTACATACTTTAAAAAACTTCTATTTAAACAAGTTTAGATGTTGCAGTTTGTATCAGTGCTAGAGGCTCAAGTTTGCTCTTCTGCGAGCACGTACAAAGGTTTCTTATGAGATAGGATCTAAGAACAGAACCCCCCCCCCCCCCTATAAACAGAAGCACTTGCTAGAATAACCAAACCAACCCTGAATTCTGTGCACAGGAAACTGGTTGAACAAGAAATACCAACCAAACAAAGGTTACTATAGAGTAAGAGACTTGGCTACTGGATCATCACTTTCATGGGTTGTATTGTGCACAGACGCTGGACAAGCAGGGAAAGTGGGATTTTTTTGGTATCAGTATCTGTCCTCCAGTCCACAGCAGATCAGAGGTCACTTTGTACAGAACGGTATCCATGGATATTGAAAGCACAAGAAGTGTCAGGCTACCCTTTGGCAGACACCCCAATTTAATGGTCGATAGCATAACAGGACTGCGAAACCTGCGTTAAACCATTTATCCTTCCAGTGCTAGCCTAAAATGACGCCGTGCAGTCAGGGCCATCTTAACAACATTATGGGCACCCGGGTAAAGCAGTGCACCGGGGCCCCTAGATATAGATATATAGATGTATACAGATATAGATATATAGAGATAGACAGATGTACTTGCTCAGTGACCCTTGAAGGTTTTTTTTGCAGGTTTTTTTCTTTTGCAGGAATATTTATTCTCATTAAGAGCCGTGCCTATGGGGCCCCCTTGCCCGTGGGGCCCCCGGGCAGCTGCCCATCGTGCCCAATGGAAAAGATGGCCCTGCATGCAGTACTGAACATCACCATCTACACCATCTCCTTGGTTGCTTGATTTATAATAAATAGCATTTCAGGCTAATTAACCGTATGCTGCAGGTGCAATTAAATTTGTAGCTACCGATCCATACAAAGCAATTCCAATATGTCAGCAGAGGCCCAGAAACAAGAGCAGGTTAGTAACTGGCTGCAAAACATATCCACAATTTAGGTTATTGAGACATGCAAAGAAACTTCCTACAAGACTTTTATGAGTAGTATAAAGTACATAGAGGAAGTCCATGCAAGGGGATCCTAGCCGCTGAGAGCATCATTCTAAATGTTGGCAGCAGGAGAGGGGACGTGCAGTATTTTACGTTTAGCACATCTATAAAAACCATCTAGAAATTCCTTTTCTGGTGCACTATACAGCAGAAATAGGCAACCTGTCCTTTCAATAACCCCACTGAATGGAGCAACTAGCATTAGGCAACCTAGACTCATCTAGAGGCCATTTTTAGGTGTGCTTTGTGACAAACAGAGGGGGGGGGGGGCTCATGGGGGTCTACGTCAGGTGCTGCACCTGCTTAGTAAAAAGCTCTGCAGGGACACAATCACACTGTACACAATAATAAAGTATAGAGGAATGAAATTAGCTCCCAGCAGGAGTATTACCCCTTCAAACACCCATTAGTAATAACTCCCACCCCAGCAGCCTGGTTATTACCTCTGTCCCCAGAGGAGGTAACCTGCCTCACTCTAGCCCCTAGCTAGCAGCATGCTGGTACTTGTAGTCCCACAGCAGGAGGAGAAGCCTGCATTAGTAATAACACCCATCCCAGCAGATGCAGCAGCCAGATTACCCATGTGGAGATAACCTGTGGCTCTTACTAGTCCCTAGCTGGCAGCATGCTGGTACTTGTAGTCCCACAGGAGCAGAAGCATGCATTAGTAATAACTTCTACCCCAGCAGTCTAGTTATTACCCCAAGTGGAGGTAACCTGTGGCTTACTAGCCCCTAGCTAGCAGCATGCTGGTACTTGTAGTCCCACAGCTGGAGAAGCCTGCATTAGTAATAACAACCATCCCAGCATTTGCACCAGCCAGATTACCCCAGTTGGAGATAAGCTGTGACGCTTACTAGCAGCATGCTGGTACTTGTAGTCCCACAGCAGGAGGAGAAGCCTGCATTAGTAATAACTCACATCCCAGCAGCCTGGTTATTATCCCCAGGTGTAGGCAACCTGTGACTTACTAGCCCCTAGCTGGCAGCATGCTGGTACTTGTAGTCCCACAGGAGGAGAAACATACATTAGTAATAGCTCCCATCCCAGCAGCCTGCCTATTACCCCAGGTGTAGGTAACCTGCGACTTACTAGCCCCTAGCTGGCAGCATGCTGGTACTTGTAGTCCCACAGCAGGAGGAGAAGCCTGCATTAGTAATAACTTCTACCCCAGCAGTCTAGTTATTACCCCAGGTGGAGGTAACCTGTGGCTTACTAGCCCCTAGCTAGCAGCATGCTGGTACTTGTAGTCCCACAGCTGGAGAAGCCTGCATTAGTAATAACAACCATCCCAGCATTTGCACCAGCCAGATTACCCCAGTTGGAGATAAGCTGTGACGCTTACTAGCAGCATGCTGGTACTTGTAGTCCCCCCGGTACTCACCGCACACAGTGATGTTCTGCACCTCCCCGGGCCCCAGCAGGTGGGAGTCCAGCACCTGGTACCAGCCATTGGGGTAGACCGGGGGCAGATCGCCCTTCTTCCTCCTCCTCCGCACCAGGTTAGCGGTGTACGCCCGGCTCCTGCCCCTCTCCGGGATGTAACCCACCTCGTCCGGGCTCCGCAGGATCTCCAGGGGGCGCCCGAGCAGCCGCCACCCCCACAGCCCCAACGGCAGCAGCGCGGCCAGGAGCAGGGCGAGCAGGAGCGGGCTCCGGGCGGGGGAGGTGGAGGAGAGGAGCGGGCTGGAGCGGGGCAGGAGGCTGGCACTGAGCAGCAGGCTCCCGGCACTGGCCAGCAGCACGGCCCCCAGCACACACAGCGCGGACAGCGACAGCAGTGAGCGCGGAACCGACTCCATCATCGCCACCTGGCCGGCAGCACTGAGCGCGCCCCGCCCCCGGAGCGCCTTCTTATAGCCTCCGCGTCTCCATGGCGACCGGCCCCGCACCGCCTACTTATAGCCTCCGCGTCTCCATGGCGACCGGCCCCGCACCGCCTACTTATAGCCTCCGCGTCTCCATGGCGACCGGCCCGCACCGCCTACTTATAGCCTCCGCGTCTCCATGGCGACCGGCCCCGCACCGCCTACTTATAGCCTCCGCGTCTCCATGGCGACTGGCCCCGCACCGCCTACTTATAGCCTCCGTGTCTCCATGCGACCGGCCCCGCACCGTCTTCTTATAGCTCCGGCGTCTCCATGGCGGCCAGCCGCGCGCGGACTCCATGGCAACAGCGGCTCCTCCCTGCGCGCGTGCTGAGCATCGCACGTGACAGGACTGGGCTGCAGACCCCCTTCATGTTTGCGCCCTGGGCAGCTGCCAGTCTTGCCCAACCCTGGTACAGTCAATGGGCAGCTTGTGGCACAGGGAACAGGTGGTTCTGACAGACAGCAATGGATATATTGGTCTTTAATCAATGGTTTGAGTTACAGGATGAAGTGCAAACTGTAGGTGTGAATAGAGACAGTTCCATGTTCTTACACAATGACCACAAGTAAGCATTATTATTATTATCTTTTATTTATAACACACCACAAGGCTTCAGCAGCGCTGTACATAGGACCAAAATGATATGATTATATAAGTACGTAGAGATCAATTTACCAAATGAAACAATTCAGCATAAGACAAGAAAGGGAAAGAGAGGTGGATGGAGAGTGGGAAGACATGAGACACATGGTGCAGATACGAGACACAGGGCGCAGATACGAGACACAGGATGCAGATACGAGACACGGTGCAGATACGAGACACAGGGCGCAGACACGAGACACAGGGCGCAGACATGAGACACATGGAGCAGACATGAGACACAGGGCGCAGACATGAGACACAGGGTGCAGATACGAGACACACGGTGCAGATACGAGACACATGGGGCAGACACGAGACACAGGGCGCAGACACGAGACACAGGGCGCAGACATGAGACACAGGGTGCAGATACGAGACACAGGGTGCAGACATGAGACACAGGGCGCAGACATGAGACACAGGGTGCAGATACGAGACACAGGGTGCAGATACGAGACACATGGGGCAGACATGAGACACAGGGCGCAGACATGAGACACAGGGCGCAGACATGAGACACAGGGTGCAGATACGAGACACAGGGTGCAGATACGAGACACATGGGGCAGACATGAGACACAGGGCGCAGACATGAGACACAGGGCGCAGACACGAGACACAGGGCGCAGACATGAGACACATGGAGCAGACATGAGACACAGGGCGCAGACATGAGACACAGGGTGCAGATACGAGACACACGGTGCAGATACGAGACACATGGGGCAGACACGAGACACAGGGCGCAGACACGAGACACAGGGCGCAGACATGAGACACAGGGTGCAGATACGAGACACAGGGTGCAGACATGAGACACAGGGCGCAGACATGAGACACAGGGCGCAGACATGAGACACAGGGTGCAGATACGAGACACAGGGCGCAGACATGAGACACAGGGCGCAGACATGAGACACAGGGTGCAGATACGAGACACAGGGTGCAGATACGAGACACAGGGTGCAGATACGAGACACAGGGTGCAGATACGAGACACATGGGGCAGACACGAGACACATGGGGCAGACACAGGGCGCAGACATGAGACACAGGGTACAGACATGAGACACATGGAGCAGATATGAGACACAGGGCGCAGACATGAGACACAGGGTGCAGATACGAGACACAGGGTGCAGATACGAGACACAGGGTGCAGATACGAGACACATGGGGCAGACACGAGACACAGGGCGCAGACATGAGACACAGGGTACAGACATGAGACACATGGAGCAGATATGAGACACAGGGCGCAGACATGAGACACAGGGTGCAGATACGAGACACAGGGTGCAGATACGAGACACAGGGTGCAGATACGAGACACATGGGGCAGACACGAGACACAGGGCGCAGACATGAGACACAGGGTACAGACATGAGACACAGGGTGCAGATACGAGACACAGGGTGCAGATACGAGACACAGGGTGCAGATACGAGACACAGGGTGCAGATACGAGACACATGGGGCAGACACGAGACACAGGGCGCAGACATGAGACACAGGGTACAGACATGAGACACATGGAGCAGATATGAGACACAGGGCGCAGACATGAGACACAGGGTGCAGACACGAGACACAGGGTGCAGACACGAGACACATGGGGCAGACACGAGACACATGGGGCAGACATGAGACACAGGGCGCAGACATGAGACACAGGGTACAGACATGAGACACAGGGTACAGATATGAGACATAGGGCACAGAGATGAGACACAGGGTACAGATATGAGACATAGGGCACAGATATGAGACACAGAGCGCAGACATGAGACACAGGGCGCAGATATGAGACATAGGGTGCAGATATGAGACACAGGGCGCAGACATGAGACACAGGGCGCAGATATGAGACATAGGGTACCGATATGAAACACAGGATACAGGACCCTGCCAGTGAGAGCTCATCCAATTAACACCCCTACCCCATAAATATTTATTTGTATTATTATTTTTTTTGCAATACCCCTCTGTCTCCCAAAAGTTTGTCTGATGAATACTTTTAATATAACCCCCATATATATTATCCTGAGTATGAGCAGATTGTGGTTTTTGTGGCACTGACTTAAGCTGTATTTTATGGCAACTAATTGGTGTTGTGGTATTTACCAAGGCTCGTCTGTGCATTCATGGGGTGGTTTACACTAATCCCAGGAGTCCTTCTTGCCAAGCGGATGTGTTGGAAGCTCTTTTAGCCTCTAGCGTTTGTAATGTCAGAACACTGACAGTTAAACTTTAACCAATAATCTAATTCATGTCCATCGGCCATCCAAGGAAGAACGTTGCACAGGTATTTACACCTAAGCTTTATAGAAATACATTACTGTCTGTAAACATCAAAGAATTTGTCTATATATACGTTGTAACTCACTTATCACTTCTATCTTCAAAGTTTTATTTATTTATTGTTTCCTTATGAATGTTATATAACAATATACATATTATAGGAATTTACATAAACACAGATAATAAACAAATAGAAGATATATCTACCAAAAAAAAAAAAGCTAGATCTTCTTACTTTCCATATTTAATACATTAAATTACGGATTATGTACTTGTTAATTATGTGGGCTCCACTGTAAAAGCTCACCGCAGCTGCTTCCACTCAAACCGCTGTTTTAAATCTGTCGCTGCCTTGCTCAAGTTAATGAATATATGATTAAATTCGCTTGGTAATCGGAGATTTGTAATTAGCTTTGCCAATGATGCTACACAGCTTTTACAGGCACCACCAGCGCTGCTATTAGTTTGAACTGCGATTTCACACTACTGACCAAGCTTCACACCCCTGGGATAATTAATTCTCCTCCTTCGTGTCAAGTTGGTGCCCATATAGTTAACAAGTATCTTGGATTAAAAAACGTCATGTGGCCATAGCCTAAGGGGTATATTTACTAAACTGTGGGTTTGAAAAAGTGGAGATGTTGCCCATAGCAACCAATCAGATTCTAGCTGTCATTTTGTAGAATGCACTAAATAAATGATAACTAGAATCTGATTGGTTGTTATAGGCAACATCTCCACTTTTCCAAACCCGCAGTTTAGTAAATATACCCAAAAGACTGTCTGCAGAGCCCACCTTTCAATATAGCGCCATTCTTTTTGTCCTCCACCGTTTTAAATGCCCGTATCTCTAAAGACATCCTGTCAATCATTCCCCTGTTATAATCCCATCACTATACAATAACTTGAGGGCTTGGCCAGAATCCAGTCCCAAAAATATGACAGAGAACAGACAAAGAGGCGTCCGACAGCACCTTGTTAAGTTTGCTCATAACCTGTGTAAAGGGATATCATAAAACCGTGTCTAACATACACCTTCCTCTCGTTAAACACAGCTAAATGGACACCGGCTACATTTCTAAAGCTTCTCCATGTTGTTTGGAGTTCTAAAGAAATACAGGACAGTCCAATTTCTGCCGTCGGCAAGCGCAAAAGTCTGCTGCTCCGCAAAGCCCGCCATTTTGGCGTAAATGTCATTTTGATCGGGGACTACTGTAGCAGTAGCCCAAATCGATGTGTATTTCTACTTGGATTTTATTAAATGTTCGGACTGATATGACTTGTAACCACCTATTTTAATTACAATTTCTGTTTTGAATTATTTCCACTGCCAGCCGTGGTGGAACTACAAGTCCCAGCACGCCCTACTACCATGTAGCGGACAGGCGTTGGCGAGTGCGGTTAGAGGGTAGGAGAGTTTTCCCAGCTGGGGTCAGAGGTGAAGCCTGCCCTCCCCATCAGTACAGTCATCTATTTATTTTGTGTGTCATTACATAACAGAGAGATTGCAGGTTGTACTGTTAGATAGGACACAGGTCAAGTCTATAATAATGACTGTAATAATGACTGGCAGCCCACATAGCCAATAGCGACAAGGAGATTGTCTGACTGCAGCGCACGCTGTAGTCCATCTTATTATATAACTTTTATTTCAATCATGCAAAATATTGATTTCTGTAGGTTTAATAAAATACGATTCAGCTAAATAAATCTGAAGGATTTTACACTATAAACAGATGTCGCTGTGTAGTATTTATTGCTCCGTGACCTTAACCCTCTTACATAGTATACATGTTTCCAATCTTCACTCTTTTATTTCCATGGTATATTGGTATATTATTCTGTAATGTTTTATATGATTGGCATTTATAAGGGAGCAATTTTCTGGCCTCTGGAATATTTTTTTTTTTTTTATAAATAATCCTTATTGAGATATACCTTTTATTTTTTTTTGGGGGGGTGGGGGTAACACATACTTGCCAACTCTCCCGGAATGTCCGGGAGACTCCCGAAATTCGTGTAGGTCTCCCGGACTCCCGGGAGAGCAGGCAAATATCCCGCAAACGGCATCTTGCTGTCAAAATGACGCCATTCGTGGTGAATCGTGTCATTTTGGCCCCATCCCCCACGACAAAACGGTATTTTGTCACGGGGGCGGGGCCAACATGACGCGATTCACTGTGCCCCACCCCTCCTGCCCTCCAACCATGCCCCCTGCCTGGGATCTCCCGGAAAGAAGTTTATAAAGGTTGGCAAATATGGGGTAACATTCGCGCAAGGCTCCTGCGGGCCCTCACGTCGAACGGACCCTCCCCTTTGGGCGCAACGCGTTCTATCGCTGCACGTTATCATCTTCTATATCATGAATTGTTTTCCTCTCGAGAAATCCTAATTGTTTCTGTCGGAGCTTTGTGAATGCTCACTGGCCGTTCCATCCTGTTCCCTAGCAACCAGCTCTAATCTCCGTAGCAACTGCATCACTTTAACTAGTGAGAGATATTACCCATGACAATATGAATTTCTCCTAAATATCATGCCACAATCTCCTGTGTTGTGACTGCCTTCGCTGTCTGTTGTGTTTATATTGTACAACGCATGAAAATAAGTTTAGAATTTGTTTTTCTTAATTAAAATGCATATGTGGACATTGGATGATTTGAGGATTACTTGTATTGTGATAACATTGTAAGCTCACAAGGTAGAGAGGACACCCGTGTTGTGTAAATCACTATAGTGAAGGAATTACACTTTAGTTGACTGATTGCACTGTGATATCGTTTGTGATATCAGGCAATTGGGTGTATATATAAGCCAGTGGTTAGGGAACAGGGGTAAATTTCCCCAAATGGGGTAAAAATGAAATTCCTAGGGGTAATGCTGCCGATTCACATGCTGTCAGTTGCAGGGCCTGATCAGCCAACGCTGGCTTGGGGGGAGGGGGGGGGGGGGCGCAGCAGTGCTGTTTAGTTGAAAAAAAAATCCTTTTTGTTTTGTTTTTTTGCCCGACTCAACCCGTTTATGTTTACACTGCAATTTAAAGTTGATCTAGGACATGCCCTACCCTAACTATAAACCTGTCCTCACATTTTATATTTACATCCCCCTCCAATGCATCATGGTTTTGCCCAGGTGCAAAGTTACAATTTTTGGGGGATTTCCTTTCCTTAATGAATCAGGGCCTGTGTGTTTTTATGTATTAACTAATATTTTACAATTTTGTGCATATATATATATATATATATATATATATATATATATATATATATATATATATATATATATATATATATATATACTGTAGGTGTGTGGTGAATTATCTCGAGTAGTTTCACAGCGCTCTTCTTTCTAGTGGTCTCTTTTGTATAGTGTATGGAGAAATATGCAAGGCTTCTGTGAACAGCAGCAGTGAAGGGTTTGCGTTTATTGTTGTCAATAATAATACATATATATATATATATATATATATATATACACACACACACACACATGTATATACACACACACATAATGGTGAAGTGGGCTGGTAGACTGTCTACTGCTTTAATTGTAAAACTGTTCTAAGTTTCCACTTTGAACACTGTGTATAAATATAGAAATATAGGTATTGGTTGGGGCGGGAGGCACGCGCCTCCGGCGAGGGGGTGGGGGGGTGGCAACTGGTGTGTTAGCCTGGGGCGACTGGAACCCTTAATCAGGCCCTGGTCAGTTGGATTGTAGACCCCTATAAATGTGAAATTGCTGTTGTACCAGAAGAGCCTGAAGGGTTGGCAGAGGCACTTCTTGAGCTTCGATACAATAATGAAGCACGTATTGCATTTGAAAACAAAGCAGATCTGTCGTATTTTTGGATGTCAACAGCTGCATAGGCATCAAAATTTGCACATGAGGAGACAGTCAAAGAGTTGCTGCCTTTTGCAACAATCTACCTTTGCGAACAAGGATTTTCCACTCTAACGAACATAAAAACAAAGCAGAGAAATCGATTGGACGCTGAAGACTGTATCCAAATTGCTCTGACATCAAAATGCCCCAATATTGATGCTCTCGTATCAAAAATGAAGCAACATCATTTCTCCAAAACCTGAAGTTTTGAAGTTGAAACTTTCAAAGAAATTTTGAATAGATTCAATAAAATTTTGAATTCCAATAATAAATATGATTTCCTTCCTTTCAAATCAAGGGGGTAACATCGGCGTATCTAAATATATTTTGGGGTAAAAGGTTTAAAAAAAGGTTCCCTGACCCCTGATATAAGCTGAATACTTGGTAAGTATCTAATTAAAATCCACTGGGAGTCATTTCTGGGTATTATTCTTGGACAGCTCAGTTAGAAGATCAACCCCCAATCTGCATCTTCTGACTGCATTGATCCAGCTGATTGACCTGAACATAGGTTGGTGCAATCGTACAATTTAACCACACACATCAGTCCTGGCCAATGCGTTATGAGACTGATATATGCAATAGACCTGTTTTTTAAACGCAGTGTTTTTCCTGCAAGCCCAGGTATGTTTGCACTGGTTCAATTCATCAGTCATTTCTATTCAGTAGTAGATTTAGTTTTCTGAAGGGCCTATCTGCTGCCAAAGAATAACAAGTATAATACAATCAGTTTATAATTAGCGCTCTTGAGATTTTCCACCATAAGGGCAGTGAAAGAATTTGCACACCGCATTGTGTTTGAAACTCAATGTAAGCTGACCGCTGCCAATATTGCAGGCACCAGGATCACGGGTCACCAGAGCTCAATAAAGTTATTGATGTTTAAAAAAAAAACAAAAAAACATCTTTAGCATAAACTCATTCAAACCAGGTTCATTCAATTAGCAAATAAATGGGAAAAGCAGGAGCACAATCTTGGGAGAAATAGAGGAAAGTCAGAGGGTGCTGACATTTTGCATTCTTTAAAAATTGGAAACCTCCTCCAGACATTTTATTCTATAAGTTTTAGCGATATAGTTGCTGAAGAAGCGTACGTGTTGTAAAGCACAGCATTAAATGCCAGGCATAGCTTGACACCAGGCACACAAAGACTTCAGAGAGCAGCAGCAGCAGAGAGACGCACTCGGGGAACCTTGCAGCCTTTCGTTTTCAGGCCTGCGCCCTGTGTCCTACATCTGCCGCCCTGCGGGGAGTTTTTACAAGCGGACACAATAGAGCTCAGCAGACTTCATTCATTCGCTCAGCGACGGGGAGGGAAGATCAGTTGTTGTAAGGAACGTTCTCTTGTACACAGCAAAATACGTTCTGTCTTTCATTGTACAGAATGATTGCAGAGCGCTTCATACGGGGAAGGGGGTCTGCAAAACATAGCAAACCTTGTATTCTTGTTGTACAGCCAAGTACACGGTCTTCTATTGCACACGGTGGTGCTAGAAAATAGCACACATGGATCATTTAGAGTTGGGCGCAATGGTCGCTTTTAAGTGTAAAATGTGCTTTTTCATACCGCACAAGGACACAAAAGTTGCGTGCACATTTTGGCGTTTTTCCGATTTGCGCCCCCTCAACTCCTCACTTGGTCTGAATGTTTTTCTGTTATCTTCAAAAACTGATCTCATAATCTTTCCACCAGTCAACAGACAGCACTCAGGTCCTATCAGTGGACAACACGACAATAGTCCCAGCCCAACTTTGACTACGAACTGTGCTTTGTTCCCCACATCCAATCTGTATCCAAACCCTGTTACTGACATCTAAGAAACTTTTCCAGAATAGGCCCATATGTCCAGGGCCGCCATCAGGGGGGTACAGCTGTGAGGGGCCCGGACAGACTAGGGAGCCCGGACCAATCTCTCCATCTGTCTGTGCTCCCTGGACTGTCCGGGCCCCTCAGTCTGACCGACCGCGCTGCCCCTTCTTCTCCGCGGTGCTGCAGCTCCCAGGCTCTGATAGTTTGGAAGCGCGGCGCGGTGACATCACTGCGCACTGCGCTCTCGGTCTGTCAGTGACCGGGAGCTGCAGCACCGCAGGGGAGAAGGTAAGTTAATTGGGGATGTGGGGGAGAGGGGCACATTAACTGTGGTTGGGGGGGAGAGAGGGGCACATTAACTGTGATTGGGGGGGAGAGAGGGGCACATTAACTGTGATTGGGGGGGGAGAGAGGGGCACATTAACTGTGATTGGGGGAGAGGGGCACATTAACTGTGATTGGGGGGGAGAGAGGGGCACATTAACTGTGGTTGGGGGGGAGAGAGGGGCACATTAACTGTGATTGGGGGGGAGAGAGGGGCACATTAACTGTTATTGGGGGAGAGGGGCACATTAACTGTGATTGGGGGGGAGAGAGGGGCACATTAACTGTGATTGGAGGGGAGAGAGGGGCACATTAACTGTGATTGGGGGGGAGAGAGGGGCACATTAACTGTGATTGGGGGGGAGAGAGGGGCACATTAACTGTGATTGGGGAAGGGGGGAAATGGTCTCTGTGATTCCAAAGGTGGCAATTGGATACACTTTATAGACCAATCACCCACTTAATGTCCTCTACTAAGGATCATAAGAATAGGGGGTGCTGGGGAGCTGCCTGATGTCCCTACTCCCCTATTAGGCCTTGCGCACTATTGAGGATTTAACCGCCCTTACAGTAAAGAATCCCTACCTATGCTAATGGTGCAACTGTCTTTCTTCTACAGCTGAAAATGTCTCCTCCTCTCTATGGTGTACGACATGAAAGGTTCATTCTTTCTGCAAATATCCCAAGAATGTGCACAACATAACTGTGTCACGCATACATGGGGTAAGATTGTGTATCTTATCATGTTGTGCTGGTTCAGGTGACAACAACAATAAAGTTGTAACTTTAACCTGGATTCCGAATAGCTGCTTTAACCCCAGTAAAACTCATTTGGCCTTTCTTTAGTTATTTTACATTTTTTCGCTTAACGTTGGTGTACAAGGAAGGACTATGAGCTGGGAATGCTGTTCTATACACCCACAAACAAGTTACAGTGAAGTGTAGCTTTTCCAAACTTTGATTCTACTAGAACACATGTACTTGTATGAAGGTGTTGTTTGAACTATAACCAAACAACTCGAATATTTGAATTTTGCTTTATGTACAGACGCATCAAGTCAATAGTCTGTGTTTATTCTCAGTCTGTGGCTCCTGCTGCCTCCATTCCCCTCCTCACTTCATGTCACTGCACCTGTCACATGCAGCCCTGTCCTCACTGACACATCACTCATCTCCTGATATACTCTGTGCTGCTGGGGGACCCTGCTCCTTCCACTATATAACTCTCAGTCTGTGGCTTCCTGCTGCCTCCATTCCCCTCCTCACATCATGTCACTGCCCCTGTCACATGCAGCCCTGTCCTCACTAACACATCACTCATCTTCTGATATACTCTGTGCTGCTGGGGGACCCTGCTCCTTCCACTATATAACTCTCAGTCTGTGGCTTCCTGCTGCCTCCATTCCCCTCCTCACATCATGTCACTGCCCCTGTCACATGCAGCCCTGTCCTCACTAACACATCACTCATCTTCTGATATACTCTGTGCTGCTGGGGGACCCTGCTCCTTCCACTATATAACTCTCAGTCTGTGGCTTCCTGCTGCCTCCATTCCCCTCCTCACATCATGTCACTGCCCCTGTCACATGCAGCCCTGTCCTCACTAACACATCACTCATCTCCTGATATACTCTGTGCTGCTGGGAGACCCTGCTCCTTCCACTATATAACTCTCAGTCTGTGGCTCCTGCTGCCTCCATTCCCCTCCTCACATCATGTCACTGCCCCTGTCACATGCAGCCCTGTCCTCACTGACACATCACTCATCTCCTGATATACTCTGTGCTGCTGGGGGACCCTGCTCCTTCCACTATATAACTCTCAGTCTGTGGCTTCCTGCTGCCTCCATTCCCCTCCTCACATCATGTCACTGCCCCTGTCACATGCAGCCCTGTCCTCACTGACACATCACTCATCTCCTGATATACTCTGTGCTGCTGGGGGACCCTGCTCCTTCCACTATATAACTCTCAGTCTGTGGCTTCCTAATGCCTCCATTCCCCTCCTCACATCATGTCACTGCCCCTGTCACATGCAGCCCTGTCCTCACTAACACATCACTCATCTCCTGATATACTCTGTGCTGCTGGGTACCCTGCTCCTTCCACTATATAACTCTCAGTCTGTGGCTTCCTGCTGCCTCCATTCCCCTCCTCACATCATGTCACTGCCCCTGTCACATGCAGCCCTGTCCTCACTGACACATCACTCATCTCCTGATATACTCTGTGCTGCTGGGGGACCCTGCTCCTTCCACTATATAACTCTCAGTCTGTGGCTTCCTAATGCCTCCATTCCCCTCCGCACTTATCTTCTGTAATAATCTGTGCATGACCTGGTGTCAGACAGGATCAGGTGACAGATCAGAAATGCCTTTATGACATGTGGGTGCATTGTAGTGTTTACAGTAGAGGCGGCCAATGTGAGGTAGGAATTAATATTCATTCCCCAAAAAAACTCCCAAAATACCCAAATACAACACAAACTAACATGTTGTTACCACAGTTTAATGATGTTTAGGGCGTAGATTTATCAAAACTTCTAAAAAGCAAAAGTGGAGATGTTGCCCATAGCAACCAATCAGATTCTAGCTCTCATTTATCTAGCACATTCTAGAACACGATTGCTAGAATCTGATTGGTTGCTATGGGCAACACCTCCCCTTTTCCTTTTTTAGAAGGTCTGATAGATCTACCCTTTAAGGTGCTTTAAAATGGACAGAATCTGACGTAAAAGTGTCCTCAGAACAATAAAGAAAAATACAAATGGAAAATAACACATTGTCGATGTTTTCACTCCAATTTTTAATGCATATTAACCAAACTACCTGACAATGACACCGTTGCTATGCAAAATATTTACATACTTTGTTTTTTTGCTCACTATGGTCGTCGTACTAAGTAATAGTTGCAGCGTTGATACTAATTATACTTTTCATTAGTATAGTCGGTTATTTCCTATATTCGTCTCTGAGAAATGGGTCCAGCGCTGGATTTCCATGACAACCGTTGACTGGAAACTTCAACTGGGAATCTAGTCTATGCCAGCGAGAGAGATTAATTATAGCCCAGGAATAAATCCATTCATATATAACGTACTGTCGAGGCCGGTGAATGAGACATAGCTGTGATGTTGTGGGTTATTCAGGACGGTATTTGCAGAAAATACACACAGGCTCCGGCCTGGGGCGGCCCAATCTCAGGGGCGACTGGCTCATATCATCTTACCATATATTTTCTGTGTTAGGAATGAGGAGGGGAAATCTTAACTCTACCACGTTCTACTACTGAATGGTGAGGCAAAGTAATGATGTAAATAGAAGTTATAGGGCCTAATTTATGTTCGTGCATCAGTCCATTTGCATGCCGTGTCTGGCGTGAATTCGCTCTGGTCAAACAGAATTCGGGACCTTCCGGAGGTTTCAAAAGTGGCCAAGTATGCTGTAAAATTATTGGTTCAAAATGGCCGCCTCCAATGACTTACTTTAATGAAACTTCTCACCTGCAAAACATCTTCTTCCTCCTGGAAATTCAATTCCTTCTAAATTTTGCTGCAGTTTTGTTCATCTGTACAGCGTAGTGCTGCCATATTTCAGTGAAAGACTGTCCCACATTATAAACAGCTTTAATCATGGAATAGACAGTCCCATTTTCACACCGTTTGATATGATTAGAGAATGGATTTAATCATGGGTGCGAGAGGACACCGAAACTGTATTTAATAGTTGTCACTTTTGTGTATTTGAAGATTTTCATTGCATTGGACAAAGTATGCCAAAAATCAGGTCTTTCTGGCAAAGTGGAACTGGAAGTAGCAAAACGCTTCCCCAGTAAAGTATAAGGGAGGATATTGATTTGGGTGCAAAATTTGTCATTTCTTTAATGTTGGACCTTCTAACGAGGTAAAATGGAGGTGATGCCCATAGCAGCCAATCAGAGTCTACCTATCATTTACCTAGTACATTGTAGAGAATGAGAGCTAGGGTTTGATTGGTTGCTATGGGCGACACCTCCACTAGTGCATTCATCTGTCCCACTTTAGGAGACAGCATTGAATTAAGAACTGATCCATAGAACATTGTGCATGAGATCCTCCCACACACAGTATGAGCCAGGAGAGCTGTGTGTACATAGAGATAGATAGAGAGTGGTTCTCAGTAGGTGAATGTGATTACATACGGTGTTCTCTATCCTATCAGTTACGTCTGATTCAAACTCCAGTAACTTTTGCACCTGCTCGGGGTCTGGTCTAACTCGCAGGTGATAGTGATGACGAATCGCAGCATTCACAGCGATCTCCATCTAACGGGAGAAGGGACTATTCACCGGCTCACACTCATCTGGTTGTACAACACGACTGCTAGAGGGAGATGGATGTGGTGCCATTTCGTTAAAATTGTTCTTACTCGTGTTTGCTGATGATTATAGGATTGTTATATACCAAAGAGGCGGGTGCATTATTTTATATATTACAATCACTGCATACTTGTGTGAATGTTGTATCCGATTTTCTTACCTGTACACACCAATGCTCATCTGTACACAACACTGCTCTCCTGCACACACCAATGCTCTCCTGCACACACCAATGCTCTCCTGTACACACCAATGCTCTCCTGTACACACCAGTGCTCTCCTGTACACACCAGTGCTCAACTGTACACACCAGTGCTCAACTGTACACACCAGTGCTCAACTGTACACACCAGTGCTCAACTGTACACACCAGTGCTCTCCTGTACACACCAGTGCTCTCCTGTACACAACACTGCTCTCCTGCACACACCAATACTCATCTGTACACACCAATGCTCTCCTGTACACACCAGTGCTCAACTGTACACACCAGTGCTCTCCTGTACACACCAGTGCTCTCCTGTACACACCAGTGCTCTCCTGCACACACCAATGCTCATCTGTACACACCAATGCTCTCCTGTACAACCCAGTGCTCAACTGTACACACCAGTGCTCTCCACACACCAGTGCTCTTCTGTACACACCAGTGCTCTCCTGTACACACCAGTGCTCTCCTGTACACACCAGTGCTCTACTGTACACACCAGTGCTCTCCTGTACACAACAATGCTCTCCTGTACACACCAATGCTCTCCTGTACACACCAATGTTCATCTGTACACACCAGTGCTCTCCTGTACACACCAATGCTCTCCTGTACACACCAATGCTCTCCTGTACACACCAATGCTCTCCTGTACACACCAGTGCTCTCCTGTACACACCAATGCTCAACTGTACACACCAGTGCTGTCCTGTACACAACAATGCTCCTCTGTACACACCAATGCTCATCTGTACACAACAATGTTCTCCTGTACCCAACAATGTTCTCCTGTACACACCAATGCTCATCTGTACACAACAATTCTCACATGTACACACCAATGCTCATCTGTACACAACAATTCTCACATGTACACACCAATGCTCATCTGTACACAACAATTCTCACATGTACACACCAATGCTCATCTGTACACAACAATTCTCACATGTACACACCAATGCTCATCTTTACACAACAATTCTCACATGTACACAGTTATCTTCATATGTACAGAGATTTAATCACCTACACCCACCTATAATCTGTGGCTAATCACTTTCCTAGTACACTCTTGTACAACGTCTGCACACATTTGTGTAATATTGATACACACCAGTGCTCTCCTGTACACAACAATGCTCCTCTGTACACACCAATGCTCTCCTGTACACACCAATGCTCTCCTGTACACACAAATGTTCATCTGTACACACCAGTGCTCTTCTGTACACACCAATGTTCATCTGTACACACCAGTGCTCTTCTGTACACACCAATGCTCTCCTGTACACACCAGTGCTCTCCTGTACATACCTATGCTCATCTGTACACATCGATGCTCATCTGTACACACCAGTGCTCTCCTGTACATACCAATGCTCAACTGTACACACCAATGCTCTCCTGTACACACCAATGCTCTCCTGTACACACCAGTGCTCTCCTGTACATACCAATGCTCAACTGTACACACCAGTGCTCTCCTGTACACAACAATGCTCCTCTGTACACACCAATGCTCTCCTGTACACACCAATGCTCAACTGTACACACCAGTGCTCAACTGTACACACCTATGCTCATCTGTACACACCAATGCTCTCCTGTGCACAACAATGCTCTCCTGTGCACACCAATGCTCTCTTGTGCACACCAGTGGTCTCCTGTGCACACCAGTGCTCTCCTGTGCACACCAGTGCTCCCCTGTGCACACCAGTGCTCCCCTGTGCACACCAGTGCTCACCTGTGCACACCAATGCTCATCTGTACACAACAATTCTCACATGTACACACCAATGCTCATCTGTACACAACAATTCTCACATGTACACACCAATGCTCATCTGTACAAAACAATTCTCACATATACACACCTATGCTCATCTGTACACAACAATTCTCACATGTACACACCAGTGCTCTCCTGTACACACCAATGCTCTCCTGTACACAACAATGCTCCTCTGTACACACCAATGCTCTCCTGTACACACCAATGCTCTCCTGTACACACCAATGCTCTCCTGTACACACCAATGTTCATCTGTACACACCAATGTTCATCTGTACACACCAGTGCTCTTCTGTACACACCAATGTTCATCTGTACACACAAGTGCTCTTCTGTACACACCAATGCTCTCCTGTACACACCAGTGCTCTCCTGTACACACCAGTGCTCTCCTGTACACACCAATGCTCTCCTGTACACAACAGTGCTCTCCTGTACACACTAGTGCTCTCCTGTACACAACAATGCTCTCCTGTACACACCAATGCTCTCCTGTACACACCAATGCTCTCCTGTACACACCAATGTTCACCTGTACACACCAGTGCTCTCCTGTACACAACAATGTTCATCTGTACACACCAGTGCTCTTCTGTACACACCAATGCTCATCTGTACACATCAGTGGTCTCCTGTACACACCAGTGCTCTTCTGTACACATCAATGCTCTCCTGTACACACCAATGCTCTCCTGTACACACCAATGCTCTCCTGTACACACCAATGCTCTCCTGTACACACCAATGTTCACCTGTACACACCAGTGCTCTCCTGTACACACCAATGCTCTCCTGTACACACCAATGCTCTCCTGTACACACCAATGCTCAACTGTACACACCAGTTCTCTCCTGTACACAACAATGCTCCTCTGTACACACCAATGCTCTCCTGTACATACCAATGCTCTCCTGTACACACCAATGCTCTCCTGTACACACCAGTGCTCTCCTGTACACACCAGTGCTCTCCTGTACACACCAATGTTCATCTGTACACACCAATGTTCATCTGTACACACCAATGTTCATCTGTACACACCAGTGCTCTCCTGTACACACCAATGCTCTCCTGTACACACCAATGCTCTCCTGTACACACCAATGCTCTCCTGTACATACCAATGCTCTCCTGTTCATACCAATGCTCTCCTGTACACACCAATGCTCTTCTGTACACACCAATGCTCTCCTGTACACACCAATGCTCTCCTGTACACACCAGTGCTCTCCTGTACACACCAATGTTCATCTGTACACACCAGTGCTCTCCTGTACACACCAATGCTCTCCTGTACACACCAGTGCTCTCCTGTACACACCAATGTTCATCTGTACACACCAATGTTCATCTGTACACACCAGTGCTCTCCTGTACACACCAATGTTCATCTGTACACACCAGTGCTCTCCTGTACACACCAATGCTCTCCTGTACACACCAATGCTCTCCTGTACACACCAGTGCTTTCCTGTACACACCAATGCTCAACTGTACACACCAGTGCTCTCCTGTACACAACAATGCTCTCCTGTACACACCAATGCTCTCCTGTACACACCAATGTTCATCTGTACACACCAGTGCTCTCCTGTACACAACAATGTTCTCCTGTACACACCAATGCTCATCTGTACACAACAATTCTCACATGTACACACCAATGCTCATCTGTACACAACAATTCTCACATGTACACACCAATGCTCATCTGTACACAACAATTCTCACATGTACACACCAATGCTCATCTGTACACAGCAATTCTCACATGTACACAGTTATCTTCATATGTACAGAGATTTAATCACCTACACCCACCTATAATCTGTGGCTAATCACTTTCCTAGTACACTCTTGTACAACATCTGCACACATTTGTGTAATATTGATACACACCAGTGCTCTCCTGTACACAACAATGCTCCTCTGTACACACCAATGCTCTCCTGTACACACTAATGTTCATCTGTACACACCAGTGCTCTTCTGTACACACCAATGTTCATCTGTACACACCAGTGCTCTTCTGTACACACCAATGCTCTCCTGTACACACCAGTGCTCTCCTGTACACACCAATGCTCAACTGTACACACCAGTGCTCAACTGTACACACCAGTGCTCTCCTGTACATACCTATGCTCATCTGTACACACCAATGCTCATCTGTACACATCAGAGCTCTCCTGTACACACCAGTGCTCTCCTGTACACACCAATGCTCTCCTGTACACACCAGTGCTCTCCTGTACACACCAATGCTCTCCTGTACACAACAGTGCTCTCCTGTACACACCAGTGCTCTCCTGTACACACCAGTGCTCTCCTGTACACACCAATGCTCTCCTGTACACACCAATGTTCACCTGTACACACCAGTGCTCTCCTGTACACACCAATGTTCATCTGTACACACCAGTGCTCTTCTGTACACACCAATGCTCTCCTGTACACACCAGTGCTCTCCTGTACACACCAATGCTCAACTGTACACACCAGTGCTCAACTGTACACACTAATGCTCTCCTGTACATACCTATGCTCATCTGTACACACCAATGTTCACCTGTACACACCAGTGCTCTCCTGTACACACCAATGTTCATCTGTACACACCAGTGCTCTTCTGTACACACCAATGCTCTCCTGTACACACCAGTGCTCTCCTGTACACACCAATGCTCAACTGTACACACCAGTGCTCAACTGTACACACTAGTGCTCTCCTGTACATACCTATGCTCATCTGTACACACCTATGCTCATCTGTACACACCAGTGCTCTTCTGTACACACCAATGCTCTCCTGTACACAACAGTGCTCTCCTGTACACACCAATGTTCACCTGTACACACCAGTGCTCTCCTGTACACACCAATGCTCTCCTGTACACACCAATGCTCTCCTGTACACACCAATGCTCTCCTGTACACACCAATGCTCAACTGTACACACCAATGCTCTCCTGTACACACCAATGTTCACCTGTACACACCAGTGCTCTCCTGTACACACCAATGCTCTCCTGTACACACCAATGCTCTCCTGTACACACCAATGCTCTCCTGTACACACTAATGCTCTCCTGTACACACTAATGCTCTCCTGTACACACTAATGCTCTCCTGTACACACTAATGCTCTCCTGTACACACCAATGCTCAACTGTACACACCAGTTCTCTCCTGTACACAACAATGCTCCTCTGTACACACCAATGCTCTCCTGTACATACCAATGCTCGTCTGTACACACCAATGCTCTCATGTACACAACAGTGCTCTCCTGTACACACCAATGCTCTCCTGTACACACCAATGTTCACCTGTACACACCAGTGCTCTCCTGTACACACCAATGCTCTCCTGTACACACCAATGCTCAACTGTACACACCAATGCTCTCCTGTACACACCAATGTTCACCTGTACACACCAGTGCTCTCCTGTACACACCAATGCTCTCCTGTACACACCAATGCTCTCCTGTACACACCAATGCTCAACTGTACACACAAGTTCTCTCCTGTACACAACAATGCTCCTCTGTACACACCAATGCTCTCCTGTACATACCAATGCTCTCCTGTACACACCAGTGCTCTTCTGTACACACCAATGCTCTCCTGTACACACCAGTGCTCTCCTGTACACACCAATGCTCAACTGTACACACCAGTGCTCAACTGTACACACCAGTGCTCTCCTGTACACACCAATGCTCTCCTGTACACACCAATGCTCTCCTGTACACATCAGTGCTCTCCTGTACACACCAGTGCTCTTCTGTACACACCAATGCTCTCCTGTAACACCAATGCTCTCCTGTACACACCAATGCTCTCCTGTACACACCAATGTTCACCTGTACACACCAGTGCTCTCCTGTACACACCAATGCTCTCCTGTACACACCAATGCTCTCCTGTACACACCAATGCTCAACTGTACACACCAGTTCTCTCCTGTACACAACAATGCTCCTCTGTACACAACAATGCTCCTCTGTACACAACAATGCTCTCCTGTACACACCAATGCTCTCCTGTACATACCAATGCTCTCCTGTACACACCAGTGCTCTTCTGTACACACCAATGCTCTCCTGTACACACCAGTGCTCAACTGTACACACCAGTGCTCAACTGTACACACCAGTGCTCTCCTGTACATACCTATGCTCATCTGTACACACCAGTGCTCATCTGTACACACCAATGCTCACCTGTACACACCAGTGCTCACCTGTGCTCACCTGTGCACACCAGTGCTCAGCTGTGCTCACCTGTGCACACCAATGCTCACCTGTGCACAACTGTGCTCACCTGTGCACAACAGTGCTCACCTGTACACAACAGTGCTCACCTGTACACACCAATGTTCTCCTGTACACACCAATGCTCATCTGTACAGAACAATTCTCACATGTACACACCAATGCTCATCTGTATACAACAATTCTCACATGTACACACCAATGCTCATCTGTACACAACAATTCTCACATGTACACACCAATGCTCATCTGTACACAACAATTCTCACATGTACACAGTTATCTTCATATGTAGAGATTTAATCACCTACACCCACCTATAATCTGTGGCTAATCACTTTCCTCGTACACTCTTGTACAACGTCTGCACACATTTGTGTAATATTGATACATCTATACTCACTTGTCCACTGCTATACACACTAGTACTACAGATAGGTACCAACCTGTGCTCTCCTCGACTTCATTCAAACAACTGGTAATTACAGCTTGGAAAACCTATTCACAATATAACAAGGGGGTGACTAGTACTACACATTTTAGAGCTTGTATTTGGGGAGGGGGGGGGGGAGATTTCAGGTTTTAAAACCAATATCTGTATAAAGCCACAATTTTTTGCTCTCCACCTATCCATCGTTTGTCACATTACAGAAATGAGGTCTTACAGCCATTTATGTACAAATCGCCACTTTAGATAACACAATGTATTAGCTGCACCAAAACAGAACCCAGAGAGGTGGAATTTTGGAGGTCTGGAGGCACATTATTATTATTATCATGAAGTGTGAGACATTATCAGAGCCAGACATGAGCTTGGTGCCCACTGGCTCGAAAAATCTGCAATTAATTATTACTGATGTGTAATTCTGTATATAAAAGAGAAGGATATGTCAGAGCTTACAGCTAGTGCACAAGGGGTTAAATAGCAGCGGGGTGGTGGGTAGGTGGGTGGGTTTGTTATTTGGGAGAGATCAGTGGAGACTGTGACACTGCGGAGGAGACAGCAGAAGGGAGAGAGAGAGGGAATCAGAGACACTGTTCTCATTTCAGCACCAAGGACAGCAGCCAGGAGACCCTCTACCAAACCAGCGCGGTCTCCTCCATCATCCCTATCATTCCATCTCTACCACCCCCCCCCCCCTAATATACTCTGAGCACCCCAGCACTGTCTGCGCCATCACCCCATGATCTGTGCAACCTGTCACTACCTCCATCACCCCCTAATCTCTAGATCCCATCACTGTCTGCCCCATCAACCCTAATATAGCCTCTGCACCCCCCCACTGCCTGCTCCAACAGCCCCTCCCCAACATAGCACCTGGTCTGGGTGCATGAATAATCCAGATCAATCACCAGTTTCCAAAAGGAGGAATTCGATATAAGAAAGGGAATCGATGTGTGGTCCCTGCTCCTCTGAATGATTTAGGATAATTCATTATCACACCCCCCCATCCCCCCACCCATCACATCGCAGCACAGGAAGAGTTCTCCCAGTCTGTGGCACCTCGGCTTCACCCTGTTTGGAGTCGGGGAGCTCCCCAAATATAGGACGTTGGCGCAACCGGGGTGCGCGCAATCCATGGACAGAATGCGCCTCTTCCTCCTGGCCGTCCTGTTCCTCTTCTCGTTCGCGAGGGCTGGATGTGACCCCAAAATTGTGAATATCGGAGCGGTTCTCAGCACCAAGAAACATGAGCAGATATTCAGGGAGGCTGTGAATCAGGCCAACAAGAGGCATGGCACCTGGAAGATACAACTCAATGCCACCTCTGTCACCCACAGGCCCAACGCCATACAGATGGCACTGTCAGTATGCGAGGACCTCATCTCCAGCCAGGTAAATGTGGGCACATATGGGCATAATGTCACCTCCAGCCAGGTGAATGTGGGCACAGATGGGCATAATGTCCTCTCCAGCCAGGTAAATGTGGGCACAGATGGGCATGATGTCATCTCCAGCCAGGTGAATGTGGGGACTTTTTGGATCTAGTGTCATCTCCAGCCCGGTGACGGTGGGCACAGATGGGTATGGTGTTACCTCCAGTGCGGTGAATGTGGGTACATTTTGGGCATAGTGCGATTTTCAGTCAGGAAATTTGGGGCACAAAATTCGCCCCTCTAACTGTAATAAGTCATTAAAAGCCCCCCATAGAGAAGACAACCAGGCTCTGGTACACACTGTGTACCAGCCTATTGTCAGCCAGCAGAACATGAGTACACAATGGGCATGGTGTGATCTCCAGACAGGTGATTGTGGGCATAAAATGGGCATAACGTGTAGGTGAATGTGGGCACAGAATAAGCATAGTGTCATCTCTAGCCAGGTAAATGTTGGCATGACATCGGCATGGCATCACCATCTTCCAGGTGGGTGAGTGTCATAGCCAGGTGAATGTAGGCACTTATTGGGCATTCAATTGTTACAGGGTCATCTTCAGATACAGCGGCTCATATAGTAGCCACTGTACTCCCAAATGTGGTCATCCAATGGCGTCACTTCTATCCAGATAATCGTAGGCACCTATTGGGCATCATATAATATTCCCTCCAGTAGATTTATTCCCAGAATTATTTATTCCAAGATCCAACACAGAACCCGGAGGAAAACATTGCCCATAATTTGCATGCGTCACACGAAAAGGTCATGCATGTATGTATGTATGTATGTATGTATGTATGTAATATATGTATGTAATGTATGTATGTACTTCCTTATATTTGCATATGTGCGTTTCAGAGCAATGTATGAACGCTAGTGACAGATTCATCTTTCTCTACTCTCCTTACACAGTCCCCGATTTCAGTGTCACTTTCAATTACATACATGTACACATTACATACATGTACATTATGTCTAACCTACTTATTCAAACCCACAATGTACATACAACGTGCTTATAATATCTCAATAGTCTTTCAGTATTATCTGCAGAATTAAAAGTCGCCCCTCTGACTATAGAACAGAGGCGAGTACAAGCCCCCCCAGAGAGATGACAGTTTCCTAGTAACAAGCCTCTAGTAACACGTATGTAATTCGTATATATATATATAATATATATATATATATATATATATATATATATGTATTTGTGGTATACGTCATGCATGTATTACATGTCCAGCTAATTACCTGTTATCTATGACCATATATCGCTCCAACCCCTCTTTGTACGGATACATTGCTATTTTACCTCTGTATTTCCTATAACATTCATAGATGACGACGCATCTCCCATCTATTCTATATATAAGGTTAAGTGATTTATTTTACACCCTGGTCCCTCCTCCTCTCTGAGCTGCCTCAATGAATTCCAATGAAGATCTTTTGTCCGCATTGCAGCCATTTCTCCCCCAGATCACCTGAATCAGTCAGATCACAGGACGTGTAATGTACTAAGCACACAGCACCCAATGCATGCAGCCAGCATGTACATGTATGATGTGTCAGTCCTACACACACAGTGCATGCAGCCAGTATGTACATGTATGATGTGTCAGTCCTACACACACAGTGCATGCAGCCAGCATGTACATGTATGATGTGTCAGTCCTACACACACAGTGCATGCAGCCAGCATGTACATGTATGTTGTGTCAGTCCTACACACACAGTGCATGCAGCCAGCATGTACATGTATGATGAAGTCAGTCCTACACACACAGTGCATGCAGCCAGCATGTACATGTATGATGTGTCAGTCCTACACACACAGTGCATGCAGCCAACATGTACATGTATGTTGTGTCAGTCCTACACACACAGTGCATGCAGCCAGCATGTACATGTATGATGTGTCAGTCCTACACACACAGTGCATGCAGCCAACATGTACATGTATGTTGTGTCAGTCCTACACACAGACTGCTCAGCCTCAAATATGATTCACTGTCCGGAATGAATTAGTGGTTTTAATGATTTGCTTAGACGAGGTTGTGATATCCAGCTGTTGTGGAACCACAAGTCCCAGGATGCCCTGGCTAGAGATGGGCTAGGCTGCTGTATCTTGCTTTACTCTTCTGGATGTAATAAAATGTATTTATAAAGTGTATATGTTAGTTCTTGTCGTGTCTATTGTTTGCTCATTTTCTGTGGATAGTTGACATGAGCAAATGAATATTATTGTGGAAGTATTGATGGACCGACTGCCACAGACTGCTGTGTATTCAGCATGTACAATGCAGCGTTATATCCTTGTGGAACCTGTCTTATTATTGTGCTGCTGTCACTGACAAATCTCCAATAACCTGGAATCTCTAAATGGCTGAGATAGGGGTGCTACGGTTTTGGGGTACATAGTGACTGACAGGGGGACATAGGGTGACGCCGGCACCTTTATAGATAGTGGAAGGAGTAGGGTACTCTGTCAGCGTAGCGATGTCACACTGAGGTGTAAGAAGACTGAGAGGTCACACACTCCTCTGTAGTCGTGTATCCAAATTATCACAGCTCATTTACTGCTGTTTCTCATTTACTCATTTGCTATTTACAGACATTCAGGGGCAGTTAAGTATTTGCAAAGTGTGCACCCCAAATTTTCAATAGCCATTTCCACCTGTGCACAATATAGCATGTTCTGAGGTGCACAATATAGCATCTTCTGGGGTGTACAATATAGCATCTTCTGGGGTGCACAATATAGCATCTTCTGGGGTGCACAATATAGCATCTTCTGGGGTGTACAATATAGCATCCTCTGGGGTGCACAATATAGCATCCTCTGGGGTGTACAATATAGCATCCTCTGGGATGCACAATATAGCATCTTCTGGGGTGTACAATATAGCATCTTCTGGGGTGCACAATATAGTATCTTCTGGGGTGCACAATATAGCATCCTCTGGGGTGCACAATATAACATCTTCTGGGGTGCACAATATAGCATCCTCTGGGGTGCACAATATAGCATCTTCTGGGGTGCACAATATAGCATCCTCTGGGGTGCACAATATAGCATCCTCTGGGGTGCACAATATAGCATCTTCTGGGGTGTACAATATAGCATCTTCTGGGGTGCACAATATAGCATCTTCTGGGGTGCACAATATAGCATCTTCTGGGGTGTACAATATAGCATCCTCTGGGGTGCACAATATAGCATCCTCTGGGGTGTACAATATAGCATCCTCTGGGATGCACAATATAGCATCTTCTGGGGTGTACAATATAGCATCTTCTGGGGTGCACAATATAGTATCTTCTGGGGTGCACAATATAGCATCCTCTGGGGTGCACAATATAACATCTTCTGGGGTGCACAATATAGCATCCTCTGGGGTGCACAATATAGCATCTTCTGGGGTGCACAATATAGCATCCTCTGGGGTGCACAATATAACATCTTCTGGGGTGCACAATATAGCATCCTCTGGGGTGCACAATATAACATCTTCTGGGGTGTACAATATAGCATCTTCTGGGGTGCACAATATAGCATCCTCTGGGGTGCACAATATAACATCTTCTGGGGTGCACAATATAGCATCTTCTGGGGTGCACAATATAGCATCCTCTGGGGTGCACAATATAGCATCTTCTGGGGTGCACAATATAGTATCCTCTGGGGTGCACAATATAGTATCCTCTGGGGTGTACAATATAGCATCTTCTGGGGTGCACAATATAGCATCCTCTGGGGTGCACAATATAGCATCCTCTTGGGTGTACAATATAGCATCTTCTGGGGTGCACAATATAGTATCCTCTGGGGTGCACAATATAGCATCTTCTGGGGTGCACAATATAGCATCTTCTGGGGTGCACAATATTGCATCCTCTGGGGTGCACAATATAGTATCCTCTGGGGTGCACAATATAGCATCTTCTGGGGTGCACAATATAGCATCTTCTGGGGTGCACAATATTGCATCCTCTGGGGTGCACAATATAGTATCCTCTGGGGTGCACAATATAGCATCTTCTGGGGTGCACAATATAGCATCTTCTGGGGTGCACAATATAGCATCCTCTGGGGTGCACAAAAAAGCAACTTCTAGGGTGCACAATGTAGCATCTTCGGGGGTGTACAATATAGCGTCTTCTAATGGGCGGATAGATGCTCTCTTTGATTGGGGGCCGGTTCGGTGTATGACTCTAGTTGTTCATCAACATGCAAAACTGAGATTTTGTTTGTGGTTTGCGATTATTCAAATGTGATAAAAGGACAGAGGGGGTACATTTAATGGGAGTGGCGTTTCCTGTTATGGGGAGGGGGGCAGAAAAGCATTTTATTCACTTTTAATAATCGGTGCTTGAAGAAGGTTGTCAGCCGATATTTTCAATGGGATAACTTTGTAGGCACTTCTCCACCAGTGTATTAAATACTTTCACGCGTGGGGTGGCCCTACAGTGGTTGTCGGATGACTCTGATGTTGCATTTTGCAGTGTGGTTGTCGGAGCACGTTCTAAGTTGTCTGGCTCCGCCCCCTTTTTAGTCACTATAACGGACGATCAATACTCTGACCCCTTTCTGACTAATTTACTGCATGAATATTGGGACTGAAAAAAAATCCAGGTGAGTGCAGAGTTTTTCAAGGATTTTTCTCTGCAATTCTTCCCCATCTGCCACAGACAGGATTTAGTAAATATTGTGCACCAAAGGGATCCAAATATTATGACTGCACAAGAAGTTATGTCAGTGTGTTCTGCAGGGTGAGGAGGTACTTATCTATTTACTGACCTCTATATTTATTTTCTGAATGGTGTCAAAGTAATCTTTGTAATTAATCGTCAGTAAATTTGCTGACAGTTGGTATCGCACTGTTGATTAATGACCCGGGTGAGCTACAACCATCCTGTTATCGTTCTAATTTCCACATTCCCCTGTGTCCATTACAGTTTGTGTAATAGGTCTCCGAAGGACATTACTGAGCATTAAGTGTATGTGGTGAATGAAATGTCATTAAGTAGTGTCAGTGTCAGGGGGCTGGAAGTCCTGAGTGTATTGGTATATAGGGATCTGGTCAAATATTAACCATTGCCAAGAAAAATCAGTGTCTGTAGGATTCCTTATATAGCAGTCTGTGAAATTCATTCTGGTCAGGAGTAAATCATAGAATTAGTGACAAATATCTAATTTTTTTTGTCCCTATGCTTTTAATAATTCAAATTGTTGTTAGTTGTTTATTTAGTGAACAAATGACATTTTTTCCCACAGAGCTGTTTTCTTTTGCAAATGACCCAGTCATACTTCTCTTATTCTCTATGCTGGATATAATTCTCAGCTCTTGTGTGTTTTCAGTATACATGGAGAGATGCACAGTGCCACTTCTCTTATTCTCTATGCTGGATGAAATTCTCAGCTCTTGTGTATTATCAGTATACATAGAGAGATGCACAGTACCACTTCTCTTATTCTCTATGCTGGGTGAAATTCTCAGCTCTTGTTCATATTCAGTATACATGGAGAGATGCACAGTACCACTTCTCTTATTCTCTATGCTGGATGAAATTCTCAGCTCTTGTATATTTTCAGTATCCATGGACAGATGCACAGTGCCACTTCTCTCATCATTTCAGTCATTTGAGTTAGGTGCATTTTCTAACACTGTATTTAAGTTCAATAATAACACTAAACCGTAGCAATCAATGAGACCAACCAATCACAGTCTTCCTTGCACTAGACAGACACAATGTGCACTCACTGCTGATTGGCTGCTGTGCCCGTTTGGTCCCTAAATGCTAATGAACCCCCTTTTCTCCTGTGTTTTTGCCATGATTGAAATTTTCATTAGATATATTCATTTTTTAAAATATTTTGCGCATGTTATTTATAGTATCTTCCGCTTCTCAGGTGTCTTTGACCTGTCCTGCTTAATCGCTGTAAACTGAAAAGCCAGTAAAATGTCTGTATACTAGATGTTATTCTCAGTATCTGTCCATATTATGTATGTGTGATCAGCTCAACCCTATCACGGTTACTGTGCTGTATGTTGTACAACAACGAGAGCATGTAAAATGCCATAGAATAGATTTACTAACCCTCTAAAGAGGAAAAGTGGAGGTGTTGCCCATAGCAACCATTCAGATTCTAGCTATCAATTATCCAGTACATTCTAGAACACGACAGCTAGAATCTGATTGGTTGCTATGGGCAACACTTCCACTGTTCTGTTTAGAAGTTACAATAATTCTATCCCATGACATTGTACTATTATCACATACAGTCCCTACGTCAGCTTATGAGTTATATTGTCTTATGTCCGCCTAGCTATATATTCTCAGCAAATATTATTTCAGTTTGCCTTTTAAAGACTCCTTTTCAATACATGTGTAACTTCCAAAGCCTAGAAAGTAAGAAGTAAGGGTAAAAATTGTATTGAACAGAGTGCACTAAATAAATGACAACTAAAATCTGATTGGTTGCTATAGGCAACATCTCCACTTTTTCAAACCCGCAGTTTAGTAAATCTAGCCCTTAGAATCTCTGCTGCAATGGTAATACTGTCAAATCTTTAAATGTCCATCTGTCTATTAATTGTTTTAACTTTTTTCCATCCTCTTAAGTGTAAGCACCAATATAATAAATGTATGATATTTATCCTAGACACCTCTCTATGCATTACTATCTAGTTTCTGATTGGCTGATTGGGTACTGACCCCCTCCGGCTGAGTAATCACATTATGTTATTGACGTTTCCATTTGTTAAGCTGCAGCAAAGATTCACATTTGATTTTTGGGCCTGATTCACCAAGGCGCGTAAATCAGGTTTCCGCTCGTCCGTATTCAGCAAAGAGGGGACTGGAAGAAACGTCTCTCGTTGAATACAGGTCTAGGTCCTCCCTGCTCTAACAGACGCTGCAGGGTCCAATACATGTGGGATATAACGTCCCAAAAGAACGCACAGACAAAAAAATAAAAGTATTCAGTGATTGTCACCTGTTAATCATCATCATCATCAACATTTATTTATATAGCGCCAGCAGATTCCGTAGCGCTTTACAATTGTGAACAAACAGTAATAAAACAATACTGGATAATACATACAGACAGAGAGGTAAGAGAACCCTGCTCACAAGCTTACAATCTATGGGACAATAGTTTGATACACAAGGGTAAGTGCTACATCATATTGCATATTGGACCAGCTAGAATGCAAAGGTTACAAAGTATTTAATGGGCTTTGTGATCAGTCACACAATTATGTTGGTCAGAGAGTTGTTGTTTTGTGTTAGCTGTGTAGTGGGTGGTAATAGGGTAATCTAGGGAGATTAAGAGGGAGGTTGAGGAATATTATAAGCTTGCCTCAAGAGGTGGGTTTTCAGAGAAAGCTGGAAAGCTTGAAGACTAGAGGAGAGTCTTACTGTGCGAGGGAGGGAATAATATAATCATTAATGTCCAAACATTTAAAAAAAAACAAAAAACATTTTTTGTTATTAATAAGAGATGAATTGGATGTTGCTGTGTTCACTGGTGTATATGGCTGTGGGCATGAGCATAGCAATTTTATGCAAAATCCGTCATGCATCGCCATTTACATTCCTTAATGAATCGGGCTCCATATGTGTCCGAATCAACATATCCATGTAAATACGTTTTCTGCACCTGCGTTCTTTCCGCTATGTACGTTCTGCGCGCATTATGTGTCCTCCGTTGGGCCCCACTCTAATTTGCATACTCTCTAATTTGCATATTAGCTCCACCCACTACAATAACGGTGAGCGAATGTGGCCTCTGCTCAGTTTATATACAATGTTATTACATGCACACCGTGATACTTTTATTTGCAACTATTGTATTTTTCTTGTCTTTAACTCTAGATTTTTCCATTTCCAGGTTTATGCAATATTGGTCAGTCACCCTCCAGCCCCAACAGATCACCTGACACCGACCCCAGTCTCATACACAGCCGGATTCTACCGGATACCGGTCATCGGACTCACAACCAGGATGTCTATATATTCCGATAAGGTATATCCACTATACATTGATATGTGCATGATATATGTGTAACGTCAATGGCAGCTGCAAGTGACCTCCAAAAAACAAAAGATATTATTGTATATCCTGATATTATATTATATCCTGCACACAGGATGTAATGATCTGTGGTTTAACGGAAACCTACACCCCCTGGGGTGGTAATCTGCGGTAGTAATGATCTAAATCCGAGCGTAATTGAATCTAAGTAAAACCAATGATTTGATTTATGAATGTGATCAGCAATAATCAGAATTCTTCAATCGCTTTTTAATTGAATTGGTTATAGCTAATTTTCGGTGTATGGATTGGGCCACGCCCCCTTTTGGTGAGCAGTAGTAAATCGACCACTTGTAGACAGTCTATCAAACCCGAAACCCAACCTGTCCACTAGCCACACCCCTTGTACAGACAATTAACTCTTTCACGCCCATTGCAGGTAGACCCACCACGTGCGTGTTGGCACAGATCCTGGGCATCGGTCACTCAGTAGATAGACCACCATTACGGTAAATTGTAGTTCAAGCTGAGGTCTTATATGATTGAATGTATTGAATGTACTCATCTGTACATTGGAGAATTGGGCAATTATAGGATAACTCCACCCAAAACTAAAATATGAAGTTCTAGGCGGAGTTTAATGGGAAATAAAGGAATTCTTACCTCCCATAGTCCCCAATGGCTCTGATGGTTCAAGGCAGCCCCTCTTCCCATTCCTCCTGGATCCGTGGATCCCAGGGGTGGGGGCAGAAGATAAGCATTTGGTGTGTTTTTTTTTTATTGCCATCGGATTGCACTGAACAGCAGATTCTCAATGCAAGGGTTACCCTGTACTTTAAGCTCTTGACTCTTCCATTTTCAACTTAGGGGGGACATAGGTAAAGAGCTGTGTGTGCCAACATCTAACAACACACATCTCTGTGTATTTGTATACTCTCCAATTTCTATACACACAATCTAAACCACAATGAGGAACCCTCAGCCCCAAATCAGACTGTGGCACCACTTGGGAAATGTTTTCATCAGCGCCAAATGCTACGGACAGGTTTTAATTTTTACTAAAGGTGTGAAAACTGTAATATATATATATAGTGCTTCTGCATCTATTGTGTATCATTTATATTTGCTTCACGTTGACCATAGATTTAAGAAGGCCTGGTTATCTCTTTTGTGTGGATACATTTTGCATAATACTTTTCAATTTTACTGTTACGTTGTTTCAATAACTGTCCCCAAGTATTGGAGCAGCAACAGTTATCACAGTAGTGTAACAGCAACAGTTATCACAGTAGTGGAGCAGCAACAGTTATCACAGTAGTGGAGCAGCAACAGTTATCACAGTAGTGTAACAGCAACAGTTATCACAGTAGTGTAACAGAAACAATTATCACAGTAGTGGAGCAGCAACAGTTATCACAGTAGTGGAGCAGCAACAGTTATCACAGTAGTGTGACAGCAACAGTTATCACAGTAGTGGAACAGCAACAATTATCACAGTATTGGAGCAGCAACAGTTATCACAGTAGTGTGACAGCAACAGTTATCACAGTAGTGGAGCAGCAACAGTTATCACAGTAGTGTGACAGCAACAGTTATCACAGTAGTGGAGCAGCAACAGTTATCACAGTAGTGTGACAGCAACAGTTATCACAGTAGTGGAGCAGCAACAGTTATCACAGTAGTGTGACAGCAACAATTATCACAGTAGTGTAGCAGCAACAACAGTTATCGCAGTAGCTTTGCCGCATCAGTGTCTATGGCTTGACAATTTTCACTGTGCCGCAAAAGGCTAAGGGGAGGATGTATCAAACCTTCTAAAAAAGAGTAGTGGGGGCATTGCCTATAGCAGCCAATCGGATTCCAGCTATCATTTTCTCAAATGTACTGGATAAATGACGGCTGGAATCTGATTGGTTGCTGTGTCCGCCTCTGGCACAAGAAGGCCATGACGTCTTTCTTTCCTCCTCGTTTGTGAATGAGGCCCAACGTTTACCATCTTCTTTCCAGAGCATCCACCTGTCGTTCCTGCGCACGGTTCCGCCGTACTCCCACCAGGCGCTAGTCTGGTTTGACATGATGCGCCTGTTTGGCTGGAATCACGTCATCCTCATCGTGAGCGATGACCACGAGGGCCGGGCGGCCCAGAAGAAGTTGGAGACCTTGCTGGAAGAGAAGGAATCAAAGGTCAGTATAGGAACATCGAATTGACTTTTTCTTTTTTGTGATAACCAGTTAAACCTTTCCCCAGAACGTTACATGTATGTAGATTTTTCTATATGTTAAAACATATCTCTCTTCTCATCGTAACATGACAACATAATGCTTAAGCATCTAAAGTGTCTCTCGCTAGACAAACCGTTGTACTAGATCCATATCACATGCTTTACCATAGGCCAAATCTCCTACGTGTAAATCAATCAATAAAAGCCAATAGCCTGGAGCTTTGCAAATCTAATAAGAACACAATAAACGCAAATAACTAGAATTAAAGGCAACAGAGGACACAACACGGATGTGTTAGGGACCCACACGAGAGCAGCAGCTGGGTGGATTGGCCAATGATCACTAACGTGTCTAATTATCGCTTTCGGTTTGTACAATGCAACTTCTCGGGTGAGCTCAGCAGTTTCGTCCACGTCTGCTCCATACCTCCCATCTAACACGCTCCAACATGGCTTCGCTGACATTGCCCATGCAATAGTTTGATATGCCACTGGCTGCCCAGCTTGCTGAGAAGATGCAATGTACTAAATGTTGTCTTTGTTTATTCAAAACTGGGTACACACCACCAAGCGAGAGATTAAGTGGGCGTGGCCAGGATAATCTGGCCAATCAGAATATTAGATTGGTTAAAAAAAATAAAAATATTTCAGTTCAGATAACAATTGTGGGTCCATAGGTAGCAAGATTGAAGTGGGAGGGGCTAAGACCACATTCGGCCAATCCGAGCATTTTAAAATTAACAGCGGTACAGAATAGCGATAGGGGTCACCTGCCAGACGGAGGCAGGAAGATTGTGGTATCAATTGTGCCTCTATATAAATCAAAGTTACTGACTTGTTTGGAACAACAACCTCTTTTAAACTAAAATAAAAGCGTTCGATCTTCATGTTGGTTTTATAACTTTCTGTCTTTTATTTTTCTTAAAATTCCTAATCTTGTTACACCTCATCAGACAAGGTAGTGACATTATATTTATATATACAGTGTATGTTATATGTTAGTTTGTTAAATAGGGAAACTGCTTTAAGCTATTTTCTCCAAAAAAAAGCAACTGGTAGATCAGTTTTTCGAGCACTTATCCCTGATTACTTAATCAGGGATAAGTGCATGAAAAACTGATCTACCAGTTGCTTTATTTTTGGAGAAAATAGCACTTTAAGCAGAACTTAAAAGTAAAAATATAAAAAACACATTTTAAAACTCATGTCTCCGGCATATACATACAAATCTAATAAAAAGTCATGTGGAGCATAAATTGTTGGTAACAATTCAGTTTATGTGTTGATAAAAGTCAACAAAAATCCTTTATGAAAGTGTAGACGTACGGCTCCCGGGGTGCAAATGGCGTTTTGCACAATTGCGCGAGATTTTGAACAACAGGCATATTTTTTTTTTACATGTGACAATGGGATTGTCAACAAGGGTACAACATTTTGCACATTGAGATGGAAAAGCTGGGAGGATTTCGAGCTCACCTGGTTGCTGGCTTTACGCAGAAAAGTTGTTCAACCGCGTGCAAAAAAAACCATAGAGATTCCTTATGTACACTCGTTTCCCTGTCTTCTGGGACGGAGCACAGCATTGATTTTAATTTATCCTCTCTTGCTTTATGTATGACAGCCAGAGATCAGGATATTTTATCTAACGACCCGTATATGACAGTGGAACTATTCCTAGTATTTAACTTAATTAATTTACTGGATGCTGTAGCATCGTGTTTATTATCACACAATACTATCTGTATGAGTTATATCCCTACTACCATAATAAGGACTAACATAGCCGGATTATAGGAATTGTTATTATACGCTCTAGACAACAGAGCTATTGCGGTTTATCTGCAATTTTTAGAATCACGATTGCTGATATCACTCCCTTTGTTTTAAATTTTCGCAAACGTTTCCTAATTAGACTGATTCAATATTTTAAACTGCTGTAATAAAGTATATATCTTTTAATTTCTTATATATATCCTTGAGTGCCCCTTTGAGACACCTTTTTTTTCTTTTGTCTAATACTTTTAGGTGCACCAGTAAAGGAATTTTTTTACATTAATGTACCCTGAGAGATAGGGTTCATTTTGGATGTATAGATACTTGTATACCTCTCCTCTTTACCATCCTAGCTTGGTTCAAAACAGATACATTTGTGTTACAGAACAATTCACTAATACAACAGAGTTTTACTTAGCTTCGGTGCAGTTCAATATACGCACCTAAGGTCAGAAATTTATGGCAATCATTTTTCTCCTGCGTATCAGGCCCTGTGTGCTAATAATTAAGGTGTAGCAGACACTTTGTTCTGCTTTTAACACCCGTTAGAAACAAGTATAACAAGTGCATCGCATCTCCTAGTAAATAGTTGTGTGATTAGGCTGCCTTCTTTGGTTGTCTCCTGTCCATTCCCTTTTACTATTCACCCTGAGTCTGTAAAACTCCCTGTTATCACACTTGTACAGCAAGACAGAGATGTATTATTATTAATTATTATTATGATCATTTATTAGCTTTAAAATCACCCATTAATTTGTATTTGCATATTTTATTATAGGAACTGAATCGATCTTCCTATATAACTATAACGCCGAGAACGTCATAGTTCACTCTATTCACTTTTTTTGCAGTAATAATTTGCAGATGATCCGTCTGCAAATCTCTCTAGGGATCTGCACAACGTTGCCCTATTCCAACCACTAGCTGCCAGAAACATATTGTTATATTCTGCAGGGCATCTCATAGCTAGAAAGGCCTCGCGAGATTTATCAGTGAACTAAATAACTATTATTATTTTATTTTTTTTATAATAAATTATTATAGAAAATGTATCAATAGAAAATGCAGCGCTCCCCACAGCCCAATTTGATAAGGCTTCTGCTAAATGTATTATATTTGTATTATATTTACACGAATTAGGGATCTAATTATGAATATTTCCCCCATCATGATAAAAAAGTATCATAATAAAGTAATTGGCACTAAAAAAATTATTTTTAGCCTTCGTTTATGAAAAAATATTACTGAAGCAGTGTTTTTTTTTTATACATTAATGATTGTATTTATTTAAGCATTTAAATTCATTTTATTTGGCCAGTATGGCATAACTAATGCTTTATTCTAAAAATAAAGTAATTTCATTAATGCTTTTGTTCTGGTAACATAATCCTGAGATAGTGTTGCCAGGACAGGCGACGTGGCAGTACAAATACCACCATGATAATCGTTAGATCTGTTCTAGCCATGCACACGCATGGGGGCACCTTCTCCGGTAACACTTAACACACCGTGTTAGCGGTAACCCATTTGATGGGTGGGCACGATGCGATGAGGATCACTATTTTTTCCAGCAGTAAGGCTTTTCACCTGTTGATAAATAGAACTATTAGTTTGATTTTATGACTCGTTGTCATTTAGTCAATTTATGTGAAGATTAAGCAGTTGCAAGATTAGTTTAGAATAATGTTATAAAGCCAACCATCCCAAGTGTAACAGTGTGCACAGCAAACTAAAAATTTCCATTATTCATCGATAAACAAGAAAATCTAAAAAATACATTGTAATATACAGCAAAACGTTCGTATCAATCTCACTTTATCTACTGTCAAAGTCATACTAGCATCAATCAGTTTGAATTGAGAAAGTCTTGGCTCTTTAAAAGCCTAGGAACAAGGCTGCTGCTGTCCCAAAAATCCATACTATAGAATATAACAGACAACACCAATTCTTCATATTGCTTCCTTTATCCTTTTCCAAAAACACTTTTTTATTAAAAAAAATATTCATAGTAATAATTGCTCACAGGCTCTCCTACTTCTCTTGTTTAATCTGTGTGTTAGTCCAGCTTAATACCTACAGAGGGTGCTTCTAATCACTGAAGTCAACTTGAATTTTAAAATACAAACAAAATATACTAACTATGTAAATATACTAACATGCAATCTTTTTAAGTGATATATAGATATTGAGTAAAAATCGGGGTAACCTTAAAGAGGAAAACCCTAAGAAGAGGTTTAGGGAGGTCAACTTGGGAAGTCCTGAGGGGTTCACAAAAACATCTATATTCCTTCTTCAAAAAATATTAAGAATGAAATGCTCCCGATTGAAAAACAAATCTATTTTAGAACCATAGCTAAAAGCAGTAAATTAAAATATTTAAGTTTCATTCTGAAACTGAGACCAGTGTATCACCTTCACACAGAGATGACATTAAAACAACACTGACTTTTGTACCATAGTTTATAATGATCCCATTGAAACATAAAAGATTAGAAACATAAAACACTGAAAAATAAAAAGAGCACTAGCCCTGTAGAACAAGCAAACTTTGAAACCTTTAAAGATAAATACACATTTATTCTTTACTTTGTATTTATTCTGAAAATATTCTAATACCGGCTAAATGCGGACAACTAGTAGGAACCTTATTAAAAGAACAATTGTTTCAGTAACTCACAACAAATTACATTATTTAAGTGTTGTCTGAAAGTTACACAGTCATTAAAAAAATCACAATATTGTATTAATCTAATATTTAATTTAATATTGTAATTAATATTATAATAACTTACCATATGCTTGCCATCTTATTTTGTAAAATAGAACCTAATCAATGAATATAAAAAATAACTAAAAAAAAAATATATATATAATGAGACAACTATGACAAAGCTGAAACTGATGATAAAAATATGCACAATTTAAATATTATGCTCAAGTGGAAATATTTTCAAAACTCTATCAGAAAACAAACATTACAGCTGCACATTTTTAAGTTAAAATAAAGAATTATGTAATTTGACATACTAAATTTTTGCAAAAGACTATTCCCTATCATCAACTTAATAGTAAAATAGTATTTTAATAAAATGTACCAAGTGGTGAAGATGTTTACATTTAAAGTTATTTATTTCCATTAATATTATAATGACTCTATGTGACATATAAATAGCTATAATTAATATAATAGTGGGTCATTTAGAATAATTAAAATATCCATCATTTACAATAAACATTCATGCACTTATTGAACACCCTGGACAATATAATATAAATATAATATTTTTAATTAATACAATAAATATTATTGCATGTTAAATATTGTGGTAGAAGAATACAAATAAACAATGAATACATGTAAGGCCAGTCATTTTAAAATCTAACTAAAAATGTCATCGATACACCCACTTACATGCTATGTCATCGATAAAACCTCACACCATTAAGATATAAAGCTGTAATTAATGTTGATAGGATGTTGATTGGGTTGTTCATTGCATGTTCATAAAATGTAATTTAATAAAGTAATATTAAGTATAGCATCCATGTTTGGCATATTAAACACCAAATAAACACATTCCACATTTCTGCCATAAATAATTAATTTCATAATTTTTTTTATGCATTCCAATAGATATGTTGACTAAAACTGGCAAATCTACATTCACTGACATAAATCATATGTGTTTCTTTTGCAAGCTCCAGTGTTATTATCAACCTTTAGCAGAGGTGGAGAGATGAGGTGGTTGTTGGATTGCTTTACTACACACCATATTCAACTGTTTATAATATTCTTCTGTGTCTACATATTTTCTCTGTGCACATTATTCATCAGAGTAAAAAAAGGAACTATGAAAACCTCGAACAACTTTCCTATGACAACAAGCGTGGACCCAAGGTATATATGCATGGAAAATGCACGTAGCCCACCGGTTCTAACTAAGTCACAGACACCCCAAAACCAAAAACAATACAACCTAAATTCTCCCCCCCTCCACCTAAATTAGGTGGTCCGTGACTGTCTGCTATTTTTGTGCAATCCGGTAATGGATTGGACAAGAGAATGGAATATGTAAGTGCATAGCTTGCTCCTGCAGTAAACTCTGTTGACCCTTTGATGCTGGAGGGGCTAGCAAAAATATATGCAGTGATAAACAATTATATTGTGGGCACCTCCAGCAGCTAAAGATTGTTAGGAATGCATGTGAACCAATGAATTAACCTGCAAGTCTTTTTTTTTATTATACTTATTTTTTTTTTACAAAAAGAAGATTAATTCTGCAGTATAAAATATTCACTTTTATTCTTCAAAGATCAATCCTCTGTTTAAAAAAAATTTAAATAAATATTTTTTTCCTCTTTTTATTGATTTGTGAAATATTCTTTTTGGTTTTTTGATTTTGGGAAGAGGACACTCATTGGATTTTTTTTTTTAAAGAAATTGCATTTCCAGACTTTTTTTTTCTAATATCTTTTAAAATGCACGTCTCTTTTTTTTATTTTTTTGTTTTTCTTTTTGGGTCTTGGCGGACTTCAGTTTGCATGCAGAGTGCAAAAAACAAAGCAAGGATTTTAAAAAAAAAAAAAAAAAAAAGAAAAAAACAGAAAAGGAAAAAAAAATGAAAGAAAATATCAAACGTAGATAAAATTCTCTTATTTATTTGTGAGAAGAGTGTTTAACCTTCTTTTTCTAGATAGCATGGCTCTCTCTCTGCAAGGTATGTATTGCCCATGCTAATTCCATTTGCTCACACTAATCACAGGCAGAAAAAGTTCTTCATTTTGACCCCGGGACCAAAAACGTGTCTGCTCTTCTGACAGAAGCTAAAGGATTGGAAGCCAGAGTCATCATCCTCTCGGCAAGGTACGTCTGTCTTATAGAGTACATCATCTTCCTCATCCTCTAAGTCTGTTCTCCTCTGTTGCTGTTTAGTCCCATTTTCAGGCACCCAGGATGCAATAAGTTTGTACAGATTTGTTTTTTAATGTTTTTTAAAAATGTTGGGAAAAAAGTATCCAAGTTGATGAGTTAAACAGTTTGTCATGACTCATTATTCACTTGTGGATTTTTTTTAAAGCGTTGAATCAATTTGTGACCTGTGCTTCAAGAAGATAAAACCAAAAATCACAGTTTTGAAAAATGACTAAACACACTAAAATCTACAAAAACACCTTAATTTTTTTTTTGCATGAACTAGTGATAAAATGCTTGTGACTTAATTGAACAAAAATAGAAAAATTGGCCCAATTTTGTGAATAGTTTGGTGAAATGAAACATGGAAGGTATAATGATTGCCTATTTTTTTAAAAAAAATATGGTCTGAAGAATTTCCATATCACTCTTTATATACATATCTGGAGAAATTCTGAAAAGTGGAGGACATAGAAATAGAAAAATGGAGGATAATGCATGAATAAGGCCCACCCACTTGGAAAATTAGCTCATACAATTTGAAAGTCTCCCATAGTCAGCTGGGAACTAGTTGAATGTATTAACTTTGCTTCATATTGAAGTACGTTTGACTCCACAAACTCTCAGCATCAGTGTGAAAAGAGCCTCACATCTCTACTCTGTGCTGCTGGGAGACCCTGCTCCTTTTACTATATAACTCACAATCTAGCTCCGTCCTGCCTCCCATTTCCTTCCTCACATTATGTCACTGCTCCTGTCACATGCAGCTCTGTCCCCACTAACGCATCACTCATCTCCTGATATACTCTGTGCTGCTGGGGGACCCTGCTACTTCCACTATATAACTCTCAGTCTGTGGCTTCCTGCTGCCTCCATTCCCCTCCTCACATCATGTCACTGCCCCTGTCACATGCAGCCTTGTCCCCACTAACGCATCACTCATCTCCTGATATACTCTGTGCTGCTGGGGGACCCTGCTACTTCCACTATATAACTCTCAGTCTGTGGCTTCCTGCTGCCTCCATTCCCCTCCTCACATCATGTCACTGCCCCTGTCACATGCAGCCTTGTCCTCACTAACACATCACTCATCTCCTGATATACTCTGTGCTGCTGGGGGACCCTGCTCCTTCCACTATATAACTCTCAGTCTGTGGCTTCCTGCTGCCTCCATTCCCCTCCTCACATCATGTCACTGCCCCTGTCACATGCAGCCTTGTCCTCACTAACACATCACTCATCTCCTGATATACTCTGTGCTGCTGGGGGACCATGCTCCTTCCACTATATAACTCTCAGTCTGTGGCTTCCTGCTGCCTCCATCCCCCTCCTCACATCATGTCACTGCCCCTGTCACATGCAGCCCTGTCCCCACTAACGCATCACTCATCTCCTGATATACTCTGTGCTGCTGGGGGACCCTGCTACTTCCACTATATAACTCTCAGTCTGTGGCTTCCTGCTGCCTCCATTCCCCTCCTCACATCGTGTCACTGCCCCTGTCACATGCAGCCCTGTCCTCACTAACACATTACTCATCTGCTGATATACTCTGTGCTGCCGGAGGACCCTGCTCCTTCCATTATATAACTCTCAGTCTGTGGCTTCCTGCTGCCTCCATTCCCCTCCTCACATCATGTCACTGCCCCTGTCACATGCAGCCCTGTCCTCTCTAACACATCACTCATCTCCTGACATACTCTGTGCTGCTGGGGGACCCTGCTCCTTCCACTATATATGTATGTGGCTTCCTGCTGCCTCCATTCCCCTCCTCACATCATGTCACTGCCCCTCTCACAGGCAGTCCTGTCCTTCATGACATAATCCCAATTGTGGACAGTTCTCTGCCTCTCACGAGATCAGCACACGCATCTCCTGAAATAATCTGTGCTGTTGTGAAGAATCTGATGATCGCATTGGCTACAGGTTGTTCTATCCCCAACCACTCCAAAACGGAAGACATTGCAGACAAGCAGGAGTTGAAGGGGGAATACCATAAGGTGTTGAGACCACAGCCACATAGCTTAAAACGTGAGCCAGATCTATGGAACAGCATCTCATATAAGCAACTAAATTGTTTTTTTGTTAATGTTGGAAACCAGTACTGGCAGCATACTCTGTGATATGGGATTACCCTCTCACCCGAGGGAGTGTTATCTCAGTCCAGAGTGCCTTTGATTTTGATCAGGAGAGCAGGGAAAGCTTAAAACACGTGATTAATGTGACTTTGTAACCTGATAAGCGAAGCACTGAGCCTTGGCACGTAGCTGTGTTTGCCTCTTGCCACAGTGACCTTGTTAAATGTAATCAAAGTGGTTACCTTACCCTCTGTCCCTCTATAACTGTCTCTGATTGGAATTCAAATATCACTTCTGTCTACATTATGAAACAACAGCTTCGTGCTCTGACATGTAGAGTAACACTTAATGTTAAACATCTTATATGAAGATATGGGGCCTGATTCATTAAGGAAAGGAAACAAAAATAAGTAACTTTGCACCTGGGCAAAACCATGTTGCATTGGAGGGGGAGGTACATTTAAAATGTGGGGACAGATTTATAGCTGGGGTAGGGCATGTCCTAGATCATATTTAAAATTCAGTGTAAAAATAAAGCTATCAAGTATTTGTGCGCTACATGAAGAAATAGCCAGTATTTAAGTTATGTGCAAAATAATAAACTAATTTGCACCCCTTGCATTGTATCATGGTTTTGTCTAGGATCAAATGTACTTCTTTTTTTTTTGTTGCTTTGTTCTCCTTAATAAATCAGGGCCTGAGAATTTCAGGTGACATGATCATTCCAAGCTCCATTTGAGACAACATTTACAAACAATTTTATTGAAGTGTATGTTTTTATTACTTGTTTTGGCTGGTAAGATCTACAAAGAAGTTTTAGGTATTCTCAAAAATTGTCTTTATTTATCTTATTTTATACTTAAGCAAACTTAATGTGCTTAAAATTCACAATTGACATGAATATATGTAAATATTTATTATTTTTATTATTATTATAATTATTATTAATATTATTATTATAATTATTATTATTATTATGGTGATAATTAAATATTTATTTTTTATTTAAATAAAATGACGTGTTTTTTTAAAAATGTTTTCTATCTTCAATATAATCACAGAACTCCTCTGTGACTTTCTGATGTCCTTATATATATTGCACTACAGTATCTGAATTTATTAGACTATTTACTTTATTGTATACATAGGGTGTACTCAATTATTTGACAGAAAAACCTATGTATTAAACGGTATTTTAATTTTTAAGAGGAAACAACGTCCACAACATCACAGGTTCGTAACACAGCCAGACAATCGATAGACCACAATGTTATAAAGTACCTGCCTGTGTGCAGAGTTATATCCTGTTGCATTTTTGTGATTTTCACTTTTTAGCTCGCTGAGTGTAACAAGGGCACCAATCCTGGCCTTTCAGTAAACCAAAAAATATTATTATTATTATATTTAAAATTGGCGCTGCCGTGTATTATTCACATAGCCATGACAATCTTAGCCAACACCATGGGGTAAATTTATCAAGCTGCGGGTTTGAAAAAGTGGAGATGTTGCCTATAGCAACCAATCAGATTCTAGCTGTCATTTTGTAGAATGTACAAAATAAATGATAACTAGAATCTGATTGGTTGCTATAGGCAACATCTCCACTTTTTCAAACCCGCAGCTTGATAAATTTACCCTCCAAATCTGCATTTATTATTTATACTGGTAAAAGATGTGTTTGGTATAGCCTACTTAGCTAAAAGAAAAAAAAAAAAGTAAATAAAAGTGAATAAAATAAAGATACAGCCATTTGTATGCTAAATGTTTCAAAGGAAAGGATCATTGGATGCAAAACACGCATGGGAAGCTATGCATGTAAATGGAAATACGATAACTTAGACATATGTGTCTATGGCGCTCATTTATCAAAGGGCGTAAAAGCCCTATAGGCAGCTTACGGAAGTCTGTAACGACTGACACAGCGATGTGGTAAGTGCTCCGGTTCTCTGTATTAACCCACTAATATACACTGGTAAATCCATTAAAGAATTAAAGGAAGACACAGATCAATTAAACAGTCTGACTAAAGCTGGGTACACACTACAGAATTTTCCACCAACTTTTTATGCCGATCGATTTTTACATGCGATCGATGTTCCGATCGCTCGGTCCATGGACTGCATACACACTAGCCTTGTTTAGGACGATAAAGGGGAAGAGCGGACGTCCCTTTAGCGACTTTTTACAGCCATGTTGTCGTGAGCAATGACTGTAGTTTCGTACACATCGGTCGGAAGTTTATACACACTACACAACAGAAACGAGATTGGAACGAAAATATTAAACGGTACGACCAAACCAAATGAGGCGACAATCGTCCATTTGGGCAGACTTTCCACCATCGTGTCACTGCACACACTGACCCGACTTTTGAACGAGCGGTCGTACGTCGGCTGTTTGAGCCGATTATTGGACAAAAACCGTGTAGTGTGTACCCAGCTTAAGGGTCTAAGTCCCCTCCCAAAATAGGCTCAACAAAATTAAAAATGTTTTAACTTTTTTGCTTATCCTGAATAGGGAAACATCGTTTATATCACTTGATTAAAAATATTTTTGTTGTCGATTGATTACTCTATAAATTATATAACATTTTTGGTCTAGGCAGATTATAGCATTATCTGTGAAATGGGATACATGTTGCTAGGATGTTAGCCTGGGGTAGCCATCTGTTTTTAAATGGATCCCTGGCCTCAAAAATTTGATCATCCAGGTGAGATTACTTACACTCTTAGGGGTATATTTACTAAAACTTGTAAAAAGGAAATGTGGATGTGTTGCCCATAGTAACCAATCAGATTCTAGCGAGATAAATGAGAACTAGAATCTCCACCTCCACTTTTCCTCTTCAGAAATTTTAGCAAACCTATTGTTTGCAGCGGATGATCCTGGCCGAAGAGGGTGCCAGGTGATTGGATGTGAGGTGATCACATGCTCACTTAGAATCTTTGACCAGGCACGCTCCGCTGATTGACAGATTGTGCCCCTACTGGCTGATCATGAGGCTATTTTGGGCAGGGGACAGCCCACGGCTTTAATAAGATTGGAGAAAGTGTATTTATTTAGGAGAAGGGTATTTATTTAGGAGAGGGGCAGGGGTGGCCTATAAGTTCGGTGGCACCTACAGGAGATGGCATGCCCCAACTTTGAGTGACTACACCCTTTCGCTAGTGCAAACGGAGGTAGGTAAGTTCCTTAGGACAGAATTATGGTGCCTGATACAGTATCTGGACTCTGTTTTTAGGTCCACCGAAGCCTAAAGCTAATTTAACAAAAGTAGCGGTTTCACGATCTCCGTAGGTGAGGTCATGAAGGTTAGAGGAACCTCAGGTTGTGACAAACCCCGTAGTCCATGGCAGAAAACCAGACACAGGTAAGTGGAATGAAGTGGAAAGCAATAAAAGAGTGATAAAAGGGATAACGAGGTAGCAAAACATAGAACGAGGAACAATACAGAAAACAGGAATTGCAGAAATGGGGATATACAATGGGCAGAAACTGGGAAAACAGGATTGGGGACAGGAAAATCTCTTGAAACATGAGACTGACATTGGCAAACCGAGTGGGGGGGGGGGGGTTCCTAGTGCCTTGAAACCCCCCTCCAAGCCTGGGGCACTGTATAATTGAGGTGGTTGGACCCTGCTCCTGCTTCACACAGCTCTGCTCGAAAAGAGAGAGCTGTGTGCACCTAACAGTAGTGCACGCAGCATTTTCCCTGCATATTATGGGGATAGGGAGAGTTGGAGAGCAGCCAAGCACTGTCTAAAATTATAGCCACGCCCCCATGCATGCTGGTCACGCCCACTGGCGTGAAAGATGGGCGGTGATATAGAAGAAGAAATCGTACGTCTGAGGGCCTTAGCTGAGCAAAAAAAAGGAGCAAATTTGCACTTGAAATAACCATATTGCACTGCAGGGAAGGGGGGTGGATTTAAAATGTTGGGGCATATTAAATTTGGGAGAGGGCGTATCTTAACTCAACTGTAAATTGTAGTATGAATATAAAGCTGCCCACTATCTGTGTGCTACATACAACTGTGTCCCCAGTGTGCAAAATAAATATATACATTTACACCCTGTGCATTGCAACCAGGTTTGTCCAGCAGCAAATTTGCACCTTTTTTTTTTTTTTTTTTGCCTTTTATGTAAATTTTAAGTGAAATTCATCATCTCTCACTTTAATTGTAAGTTTTTAGGTCATCTCACGTCTCCCGTTTGGTGAATATGATGTTTAAAGGCTTGCCTTTTTGAAGAAAGGATTACGACTGGGAAAAAATATATATTTTTAATAGAAATTGTATGAATTGATGACGGAGGGTCCTTGATAGAAAAAAATAACTTTTTGTTTCTGAAAAAAAAATTAAAAATAGACCCTCATTTAACCAGTCCCCCACTCTACTTATTTACAATGACTGGTAACCCCGCCCATCGGGGAAGGTACAATGTACAGTAAATTTTTTATTTTTTTTGCTTTTAGTGAGGATGACGCAAGTACCGTGTACAAGACTGCGACTGTGTTGGAAATGACGGGACCCGGTTACGTCTGGCTGGTGGGAGAGAGGGAGATATCCGGCAGCGCCTTACGATACGCTCCTGACGGTAACGAAATACTACCGACACTTTCTATATTGGTCATAGAAACTCATAGGACATCCAGATTACAGAAACAATCACACTCCCCCTTTTGAATTAATATTTCCTAAATTAAGAGTTAATGAAAAACTAGATCTGTTATTTACCTTAATAAAAACAAAAACAATTAAAATCTACTTCTTCCTTGGCTGACAGCTACAGTCTGATGCTGGTGGCATCTTATGCAAATGAGAGGGAGGAGCCAGGTTCGGCAGTCATTCTGACCATGTGAAACAGGTAGCATGAAACTTTAGAACACGGAATGATGCGGTAATGATTAAGGAGAGCTGGGACAATGGACATCCGGTCCTCTGCTCCCATGTTATTCTTGGTATGTTCCTACGTGCCTCGGGTCATGTTCTGCTTGTGAGTGACTCTCTTTCAAGGATCACATTACATTATCCCACTTGTTACCAAAGGATGTTTTAAACTGTATTTTAAACTGCATTAGAGCGAAGTGAAGTGATGATCACTCTGAGATCAGCTGGCCGAGGATCCAACTATCATTGCGATGACATTTTAATTGGTTGCGATCGTTCAAAATGTATTTGCATTATTTTTCCTAACGCAGGGGATTGTGCGGAGGGTACGATGGGGAACACGCCGTCTATCAGTGGGAGTAGAGTGTAGCTTTACCTGGTTGTATAGTTAGAGGCGATTGGAGCAGGAAGAGAAATAGTATATTGTCTCTTTTTGGGTCACTGGTAAGACCTCACCTGGAGTACTGTGTACAGTTCTGGGGGAGCAAAAAGTATCAGGAAATACGTCAATAGCTGAAAGTGTAGAAGAGAGAAGGGACAGGGACAGAGATAGAGATAGAATGTATCAAAAGTATTACTAGAGATCAGTAGGCGGAATTTATAATAAGAGGATTTGTAGAATAAGTGGACACAGAAGGTCTGAGTCATTAAGGAGAGCAAAGCATTAAAAAAGAGTAATTTTGCACCTGAGCAAAACCATGTTGCATTGGATGGAGAGGTAAATTTGAAATGATTTATAGTCGGGGTAGGACATGTCCTAGATCAGCTTTAAATTTCAATGTAAAAGTAAAGCTATCAGGTATTTGTGTGCTAGATGAGAAAACAAACAGACAGCATTTAACTTGTGTGCAAAATAATAAACTAATTTGTTTGTTGTTACTGTTAAGAGTTAAATAGGAAATATTCAGAAACAAATATCTCCATCCCAAAAAGAATTTTCAACCCCCCCTAAAAAACAGCAATAAACTCCACATAATAAATGGCAGATCAGATGGTCCATCTATATTTATATATGTTTAGATGCTAGATATAGTTTTGTGATATCGTCTAACTTGCGTCAGGGAGATCTGGAGGTGGAAGAAGATGAAGTGGGCGGGGCTTAATGATGCTCCTCCTTCCCCTGATCTCCCACTTTCACCCCTCTTTCCCTCCCAATTACCCGACCTCCCTCTTATTACCCACACCCCCTCTCTTTATATCAGTTGAAAATTGTTGGCGTCAGATGACCGTTTCTTATAACATCCAACGCTCTTAGATACAACTGATATAGTATTATAACAGCCGCGTGTATTAGCGATAATTTTTCTATTGTAATCACTATATGTAACATGTGTATCTGTACCTTACATTTCATGTACTAATAAATAGCATTGAGGGTTTTGTAAAGTAGAATATTATATAGGGTTTTTTTTTTCATTTGCAAAATACCAGGTAAGTCTTGTAGTTTGCAAACAGGGTATATGTATTATATCAGGTAAGTCCCAGTTTTTGCATTTACAGTGAACCCTTCACCTACACACAGTGGGGTCTGTAGAAGGTTATCTATTTATCTATCTATCTATCTATCTATCTCATATCTATCTATCTCATATCTATCTATCTATCTATCTATCTATCTATCTATCTATCTATCTCATATCTATCTATCTATCTATCTATCTATCTATCTCATATCTATCTATCTCATATCTATCTATCTATCTATCTCATATTTATCTATCTCATATCTATCTATCTATCTATCTATCTCATATCTATCTATCTCATATCTATCTATCTATCTATCTATCTATCTATCTATCTCATATCTATCTATATATCTATCTATCTATCTATCTATCTCATATCTATCTATCTCATATTTATCTATCTATCTATCTATCTATCTATCTATCTCATATCTATCTATCTATCTATCTCATATCTATCGTATATCTATCTATCTATCTATCTATCTATCTATCTATCTATCTATCTATCTATCTATCTCATATCTATCTATCTATCTCATATCTATCTATCTATCTATCTATCTATCTATCTATCTCATATCTATCTATCTATCTATCTATCTATCTATCTATCTATCTATCTATCTATCTCATATTTATCTATCTCATATCTATCTATCTATCTATCTATCTATCTATCTCATATCTATCTATCTCATATCTATCTATCTCATATCTATCTATCTATCTATCTATCTATCTATCTCATATCTATCGTATATCTATCTATCTATCTCATATCTATCTATCTATCTCATATCTATCTATCTATCTATCTATCTATCTATCTATCTATCTCATATCTATCTATCTATCTATCTCATATTTATCTATCTCATATCTATCTATCTATCTATCTCATATCTATCTATCTCATATCTATCTATCTATCTATCTATCTATCTCATATCTATCTATCTATCTATCTATCTATCTATCTATCTATCTCATATCTATCTATCTCATATTTATCTATCTATCTATCTATCTCATATCTATCTATCTATCTCATATCTATCGTATATCTATCTATCTATCTATCTATCTATCTATCTATCTATCTATCTCATATCTATCTATCTCATATTTATCTATCTATCTATCTATCTATCTTTCTATCTATCTATCTCATATCTATCGTATATCTATCTATCTATCTATCTCTCTATCTATCTATCTATCTCATATCTATCTATCTATCTCATATCTATCTATCTATCTATCTATCTATCTATCTATCTATCTCATATCTATCTATCTATCTCATATCTATCTATCTATCTATCTATCTATCTCATATCTATCTATCTCATATCTATCTATCTCATATTTATCTATCTCATATCTATCTATCTATCTATCTATCTCATATCTATCTATCTCATATCTATCTATCTATCTATCTATCTATCTATCTCATATCTATCTATCTATCTCATATCTATCTCATATCTATCTATCTATCTCATATCTATCTCATATCTATCTATCTATCTATCTATCTCATATCTATCTATCTATCTATCTATCTATCTATCTATCTATCTATCTATCTCATATCTATCGCATATCTATCTATCTATCTATCTATCTATCTCATATCTATCTATCTATCTCATATCTATCTATCTATCTATCTATCTCATATCTATCTATCTATCTCATATCTATCTATCTATCTATCTATCTATCTATCTATCTCATATCTATCTATCTATCTATCTCATATCTATCGTATATCTATCTATCTATCTATCTATCTATCTATCTATCTATCTATCTATCTATCTCATATCTATCTCATATCTATCTCATATCTATCTATCTATCTCATATCTATCTAATCTATCTATCTATCTATCTATCTCATATCTATCGCATATCTATCTATCTATCTATCTCATATCTATCTATCTATCTCATATCTATCTATCTATCTATCTCATTATCTATCTATCTATCTATCTATCTATCTATCTATCTATCTATCTCATATCTATCTATCTATCTATCTATCTATCTCATATCTATCTATCTCATATCTATCTATCTATCTATCTCATATCTATCTATCTCATATCTATCTATCTATCTATCTATCTCATATCTATCTATCTATCTCATATCTATCTATCTATCTATCTATCTATCTATCTATCTATCTCATATCTATCTATCTATCTCATATCTATCTATCTATCTATCTATCTATCTATCTATCTAATCTATCTCATATCTATCTATCTCATATCTATCTATCTATCTATCTATCTCATATTTATCTATCTCATATCTATCTATCTATCTATCTATCTATCTCATATCTATCTATCTATCTCATATCTATCTCATATCTATCTATCTATCTCATATCTATCTCATATCTATCTATCTATCTCATATCTATCTATCTATCTATCTATCTATCTATCTATCTATCTATCTATCTCATATCTATCGCATATCTATCTATCTATCTATCTCATATCTATCTATCTATCTCATATCTATCTATCTATCTATCTATCTATCTATCTATCTCATATCTATCTATCTATCTATCTATCTATCTATCTCATATCTATCTATCTATCTCATATCTATCGTATATCTATCTATCTATCTATCTATCTATCTATCTAATCTATCTATCTATCTATCTATCTATCTCATATCTATCTCATATCTATCTATCTATCTATCTATCTCATTATCTATCTATCTATCTATCTATCTATCTATCTATCTATCTATCTATCTATCTCATATCTATCTATCTATCTATCTATCTCATATCTATCTATCTCATATCTATCTATCTATCTATCTATCTATCTCATATCTATCTATCTATCTATCTCATATCTATCTATCTATCTATCTCATATCTATCTATCTATCTATCTATCTATCTATCTATCTATCTATCTCATATCTATCTATCTCAAATCTATTTATCTATCTATCTATCTCATATCTATCTATCTATCTATCTATCTATCTATCTATCTATCTATCTATCTCTCTCTCTCATATCTATCTATCTATCTCATATCTATCTATCTTTCTCATATCTATCTATCTATCTATCTATCTATCTATCTATCTATCTATCTATCTATCTATCTCTCTCTCTCATATCTATCTATCTATCTCCTATCTATCTATCTTTCTCATATCTATCTATCTATCTCATATCTATCTATCTATCTATCTATCTATCTATCTCTCTCTCTCATATCTATCTATCTATCTATCTATCTATCTATCTATCTCTCTCTCTCATATCTATCTATCTATCTCATATCTATCTATCTTTCTCATATCTATCTATCTATCTATCTATCTATCTATCTATCTATCTATCTATCTATCTATCTCTCTCTCTCATATCTATCTATCTATCTCCTATCTATCTATCTTTCTCATATCTATCTATCTATCTCATATCTATCTATCTATCTATCTATCTATCTATCTATCTCATATCTATCTATCTATCTCATATCTATCTATCTATCTATCTATCTCATATCTATCTATCTATCTCATATCTATCTATCTATCTATCTATCTATCTATCTATCTATCTATCTCATATCTATCTATCTATCTATCTCATATCTATCGTATATCTATCTATCTATCTATCTATCTATCTATCTATCTATCTATCTATCTATCTCATATCTATCTCATATCTATCTCATATCTATCTATCTATCTCATATCTATCTAATCTATCTATCTATCTATCTATCTCATATCTATCGCATATCTATCTATCTATCTATCTCATATCTATCTATCTATCTCATATCTATCTATCTATCTATCTCATTATCTATCTATCTATCTATCTATCTATCTATCTATCTATCTCATATCTATCTATCTATCTATCTATCTATCTCATATCTATCTATCTCATATCTATCTATCTATCTATCTCATATCTATCTATCTCATATCTATCTATCTATCTATCTATCTCATATCTATCTATCTATCTCATATCTATCTATCTATCTATCTATCTATCTATCTATCTCATATCTATCTATCTATCTCATATCTATCTATCTATCTATCTATCTATCTATCTATCTATCTAATCTATCTCATATCTATCTATCTATCTATCTATCTCATATTTATCTATCTCATATCTATCTATCTATCTATCTATCTATCTCATATCTATCTATCTATCTCATATCTATCTCATATCTATCTATCTATCTCATATCTATCTCATATCTATCTATCTATCTCATATCTATCTATCTATCTATCTATCTATCTATCTATCTATCTATCTATCTATCTCATATCTATCGCATATCTATCTATCTATCTATCTCATATCTATCTATCTATCTCATATCTATCTATCTATCTATCTATCTATCTATCTCATATCTATCTATCTATCTATCTATCTATCTCATATCTATCTATCTATCTCATATCTATCGTATATCTATCTATCTATCTATCTATCTATCTATCTATCTAATCTATCTATCTATCTATCTATCTATCTATCTCATATCTATCTCATATCTATCTATCTATCTATCTATCTCATTATCTATCTATCTATCTATCTATCTATCTATCTATCTATCTATCTATCTCATATCTATCTATCTATCTATCTATCTCATATCTATCTATCTCATATCTATCTATCTATCTATCTATCTATCTCATATCTATCTATCTCATATCTATCTATCTATCTATCTATCTATCTATCTCATATCTATCTATCTATCTATCTATCTCATATCTATCTATCTATCTATCTATCTCATATCTATCTATCTATCTATCTCATATCTATCTATCTATCTATCTATCTATCTATCTATCTCATATCTATCTATCTCAAATCTATTTATCTATCTATCTATCTCATATCTATCTATCTATCTATCTATCTATCTATCTATCTATCTATCTATCTCATATCTATCTATCTTTCTCATATCTATCTATCTATCTATCTATCTATCTATCTATCTATCTATCTCTCTCTCTCATATCTATCTATCTATCTCCTATCTATCTATCTTTCTCATATCTATCTATCTATCTCATATCTATCTATCTATCTATCTATCTTTCTCATATCTATCTATCTATCTCATATCTATCTATCTATCTATCTATCTATCTATCTATCTATCTATCTCTCTCTCTCATATCTATCTATCTATCTCCTATCTATCTATCTTTCTCATATCTATCTATCTCATATCTATCTATCTAATATCTACAGGCCGGGCTCTGGTGGTCGCCACAGAAGTATGGTACTTAATTACTGTTGTACTTTAATACTGTGCGGCGACGGCTGAGCATACCTTCCGCGGCCGCCGCACAGCTTCAGATAGATCCACAGGGAGAGGAAGAGGGGCGAGGGGCCATGGATCGCGACCACCGCCCTCCCCTCCAACAGCTGATGGGGCGGACCGTCCCTCCGACTCCTCTCCTCCACTTCCCCTCCCCTCACTGACTGTCGGGTGTGACATCATCATCACGGCCCGACAGTGTCAGTGAGGGACGGGACCCAGCAGGAAGGAGCATCTTTATGGAGTCGCCTTTAACGTAAGGAAAGAGAGGGGGGGGGGACATTTAGACCCAGGGGGGGGGGGGGGGCGCATTGAGACCCAGGGAGCGGGGCAGTGTGCTGGGGGGCGGGGGGGATTTTGAAACTGTGCCTAGGGCGCAGAGGACCCTAGCACCGGCCCTGCATATCTATCTATCTATCTATCTATCTATCTATCTATCTATCTATCTATCTATCTATCTCATATCTCATAGTTGCCTTCTCTCCCGGGAAAGTCCAGGAGACTCCCGGACTCCTGGGAGGGCAGAGCAACCTCCCGGTTCCTGGCCCGTGCGGTTAGTTAACCGGTGGTGTATAATAGGCCAAGCTGACTGTGCCACGTTAGGGGGCGGGGCCAAGTGACATGTCCCACTTGACCACGCCCCAAAAACTCACCAGTGAGATCTCTGGGAAGAGAGATCTCAAAAGTTGGCATGTATGTCATATCTATCTAGTGACATACAATATCAAACACAATCGTGGTTGCTGCGCATTTTTAGTGACATATTTACTTCCATGTTATTAGTGTGGGTCTGTGCCCCTAGTCCCGCCTCCCTCGTGTCACTGATGTGATTGGTGAATTGATAGTCTGCCAGCTCATGAATATTGGTAATATTTGACGACTCTCCCAGAATGCTCGAGAGCGGGCGATCTCTTGGGCCCTCAAGAGAGTCTGTCAGTCTCCCTGAAGCCGAGCCCAGACAGTTAAGCGATTGGTGAAACCCAGCAAGATGGGTCATGATGTGGCCACGCCCACTGCGGCATGGTGCATGGGGCGCTATGATGCAAGTCCCAACTCCCGCCCACCTCTGATGTCACGGAGCTTCTCTCTAACCCTCCCAGAATAAGTCATCAACTTTGATATTGGCCAAGCAGACAAAATGGCTGACTCCCTCCTGGCTACGTGAACGGTGCTCTTCATCCCATTGCAATTAATATACCGACCTGGCTCAAAAAAAAGCAAGAAAACAAACAATCAAGGAAATTATGAAATTCTCCACAGTAATTCAAAGGAAAACCGTTAAGAATGGCGGTTTTATAATTATTCTCTGCTTCCTGTAGGAGTCATTGGTCTCCAGCTGATCAACGGGAAAAACGAATCGGCTCACATCAGCGACGCCGTGGCTGTCGCGGCTCAGGCCATTCACGAATTGTTTGAAAAGGAAAATATTACAGACCCGCCGAGAGGTTGTGTTGGAAACACCAATATCTGGAAAACGGGACCACTCTTCAAGAGGTGATTATTTGTTTCCTACAAGAGATGGAGGCAGACATTTTGTGGGCTGAGACAATACGGATAAGCATGAAGTGTCGACGGCCATTTTGTACCTCAGTGATGTCACTCTTTCCTAGCGATTTGATTGGCTACATTCTTATGACTATTGGATCAGCCCAATAAATAAATGTATTAATAAAAGTTAGATTTTACACACCGTTGTCTCGGCTGAGGTAAAAGGAAATATAATCCATAGAATATTACTGCACATTTTGTAAACTGAATAAGTCTGTGAGCAGCAACTACAACCCAGCGACACAATTACATGTTTATGTTCTGTCCTCTATCACCTTAGGGTGCTCATGTCCTCCAAGTACCCAGAGGGAGTAACGGGAAGAGTAGAATTTAACGAGGATGGTGACAGGAAATTCGCTAATTACAGCATTATGAATCTGCAGAACCGCAAACTCGTCCAAGTCGGGATATTCAACGGCAGCCATGTGAGTCGGCGAGAATTCCTTCATCATCATCATCATCACCATTTATATAGCGCCACCAATTCCGCAGCGCTGTACAAAGTACTCACTCCCCTGATTTTCAGACTCAAAATGGGGTGTGCTCTAGTGCAAAAGAGGTGTGGTCTCCCAAAAATGTGGGTGGTCATATCTGGGTGTGGTTTGGGTGGATCTGGGTGTGGTTAGGGCAGGTGATGGGAGGGGCATATTGTATTTTTATTTCACTTTATATTGTTTGGATGTATGAAAGTATATGAACTATATGAGAGAAAACCAGGATACACCCCTTTACATACTTCCCAACATCCCTAAATTGAAAGTAGGGACAGCTTAGGTCAAGCCCCCAATCTGCCCAGCTCATGCCCCTGTTACTCCCAAGCATACTCCCGTGGGCTTGATAGCAAACACAAATCACTAAGCCACGCCCCTGTTCCCGTAGAGGGGCCGCCCCACCCACTTGAGTAATCTTGCCTGCGCGGTGGGCGGGACCCTGCCATCGTGATGCTTCTCTAAAGGTGCAAACATACATATAATGTTTTAAAAATTATTTATGATCAGATCGATTATGAAGGGAAACATATTTTTAAGCAATTGTTTTTTTTATCATTGTGCATTTAAAAAATAAATAACCTCTCTCTGTGCCTCAAGGGGCTGATATTCTAATTCTTACTGGTTTAGTCTGTCAGCGGCTCTGTTCCAGTCAGTGCCCTCAAGTACTGAGGTGATTTATTTTCCGTTTATTAACTAAATTAGGTTTAGATCATAAATTAAAGATGATATTTACCCTGGGCCTCCCCTTCCAAATTCTGCTTGGTTTATCCTTAATTATGTCTTAATTAGTCACGAGAGTGAGAGGACATCAGTACTGCCATTATTGCATTATTCCGTAGTTATATGTTTCTATTATGGGAGATATGATTTTAATTACGGTGCATCGTGAGAGATGGATGTATAGACAAACTTATAATGTATCGGGGAACACAGGAAACTTTCCCAGCAAAATGTGACTTTCTGATTGGCCGAGTAATTATTATTATTTTTTTTGCAGATTTTACAAAACGACAGAAAGATCATTTGGCCGGGAGGTGAAACGGAGAAACCTCAAGGCTACAAAATGTCCACCAATCTAAAGGTATGAATATGGCTTCCAGGCGTTAAGACGTCTCTTTGCGTCAAGCTGTAGAAAGGTGATAGGTAGATAATAATTCACTGAGACTTGTCGGTGGCCCATCCACCAGATTGCAATTTTTCAGGCTCTAGTCCACACAGATCCCACTTCTCAGAAGGCGTTTGCTTTGGTTAATACCTATCAACTATGCAGTTTGTAAAGGAATCTGTTTCTACACATAATTGCTTACAGGAACTGCATTCCATAAACAGTTGCTATTGTTTCCTGGAACGGAATGCCAGCCTTCCTATTGTTATGTCTCTAATTACTAATAATGATCTCATTTTTACTGGCCAGGCTGATTAAATATATCTTTAATGGTAAAACCCACATTTATCAAACATTCTGAAAAGGAAAAGTGCAGGTGTTCTCCAACCAATCAAATTCTAGATATCATTTTCTAGACTGTGCTAGATAAATAAGAGCTAGAATCTGATTGGTTGCTATGGGCAACAGATCCACTTTTCATTTTTTGAAGGTCTAATACATTGACTTTATTATGTGTTTTTTTTTGCTATTTCATCCACAGATAGTGACCATCCACCAGGAGCCGTTCGTGTACGTGAAATCAGCGCTGCCGGACGGTTCCTGTAAAGAAGAATACGCCATTACTGGAGACCTGATCAAGAAGGTTCCTTGCTCAGGACCCAACGATACCATCCCAGGTAAGCCGAGGATTCAATCGATGGCGTATGGAGGAAATACTGATAGTTTCATTCTATTTATACTATAAGGGTCGTTTACAGCGTTTTCACTTTCAGAAAAGTGGAGTCGTTGCCCATAGCAACCAATCGTAGAGGCCTGGCCAAACGGTGGCTCTCCAGGCGTTGTGAAACTACAAGCCCCAGCATGCTTTGCTAGTAGATAGCCAGCCGTTAGCTGGTGAGGTATGCTGGAAGTTGTAGTTTCACAACCCTGATGTGCTTTATCTCCCGCGTTTTCCGTAACAAACTAGATTGTCAGCTCAGCTGGGCAGAGTAATGGTTCTTGGAAAGTTCGGTTTACGCTGCAGAGAACCCTCCGCTCTCCTCCTCACATACACACAAGGCAGCCAGTACTGTACAGAATAATACGTTTGGTGTCGCTGCGCTCCATTCTCACCCCTCTCTCTGTGTCATTAGGCCGCCCCACCGTTCCCCAGTGCTGTTATGGGTTCTGTATCGACTTGCTGCTGAAACTTGCCAAAGAAATGAGCTTCAATTATGAGTTTCACCTGGTGGCTGATGGGAAATTTGGAACTCAGGAGCGGGTAAGTGGATGTGCTGCCATTTAATGCCGTACCTGTTATTTACTATAGGGGTGTATTTTGTTAGTAGTATATTGTACAGTTATGCACGTTTACCAGCCTAGCCGTGTGGCTGCCTAATTCAATAACTGAATGTCGCCCTTCTTCATCACTTATACAAACTGCTATAATATTTGTATTCGAGGTGGTCGGGCTCGGTTTTCCGAAAAACCGAGCCCACCCGAACTTCACCGATCCGAGTACCGAGCCGGCTACCGAGTACCGAGTACCTTTGTGCGCCCTCAGGACTGAAAACGAGGCAAAACGCCATTGTCGCGTCGTCGGATCTCGCGAGTTTGGGATTCTATAAGTAGATCCGGCGCCATTTCACAGACAGACACAGGAGGGGTAGCTTTAGCTGGGTTCTTGGCAGTCTCCAGTGCAGTTGGGCAGCGTCAAAGCTAAAACAGAAACAGGAGGGGTAGCAGTGTTCTCGTCACTTGACAAAAATTGACTGGAAATGACTGGAAATTAATGTTATTGAGGTTAATAATAACAACCTAGGAACAAAAAAAAGAGCCAAAGTATGTGATTTTAGCATTTTTTAGCAATTTAAAAAAAATAACAGGTCCAAAACCAAATTGCGGGGGTCAGTGAACTTTCCTAATTTGTATATGTCTCCCCACAGTCTATGGCTGGCACTAGGGACATGGACACGTCCCTCTGGAAAAGGGGGCGTGTCCACATAACACTGAGTGCGTAATATGATGTAGGCGTGGCACATTTTCTTCCCTTTCCCTAAATTCAGTTCTGCTCTGTAGTGCGAGGCCTTACCCCCAACATCCCAGAAGCCGGGACTGCTGTGCAGTCCATTAGAATCAGGACTGTCCCTTATAAACGTTGGTGTTATTATTGTATGTGAGTTGTGGTCAGGGGCTAGCTGGACGTCCACCACAGCCACGTCTATGCTTGTTAAGTGATTTGTGCTTAATAACCGGATTGCACAGTGTGTGATTAAACACTCGCAGGGTCATGTAGGTAATTCTTAGGTCAGCAGAATTAACGGGGCCGAAGGCCGCCCCTTGTTTCATCATAGCATGTTTTCTGATGTATACTAGTCATCATTATCATTTATTTATATAGCGCCAACATATTCCGTAGCGCTTTACAATTAGGGACAAACACAGAAAACTAATAAACAAACTGGGTAAAACAGACAAAGAGGTGAGAAGGTCCTGCTCGCAAGCTTACAATCTATGGGACAATGGGAGTTTGATACATGAGGTTAAGTCTACATTTTGTATTTCGGCCCAGCCAGACTGCAAAGGTAAAAGTGACTCATAAGCTACATGATCCTGTCACACAACAATGTTGGTCAAGGGGGTAGTTGTCTTGTGTGAAGTTGTGTAACGGGTGGTAATAGGGTAATGTAGTGAGGTTAAGAGGGTGGTTGAGGAATATTATAAGCTTGTCTGAAGAGCTGGGTTTTCAGAGAATGCTTGAAGGCTTGTAGACCAGAGGAGAGTCTTATTGTGCGAGGGAGGGAATTCCATAGAGTGGGTGCAGCCCGAAAAAAGTCCTGTAACCGGGAATGGGAGGATGTAATGAGGGTGGAAGAGAGACGCAGATCTTGTGTAGAACGGAGGTGTCGAGTTGGGAGATATTTTGAGACAAGAGAGGAGATGTATGTTGGTGCAGCTTTGTTGATGGCCTTGTAGGTTAGTAAAAGTATTTTATATTGGATTCGGTAGAAAACAGGCAGCCAGTGTAGAGACTGACAGAGTGATTCAACAGAGGAATAACGATTTGCAAGGAAAATCAATCTTACCACTGCGTGCAAAATTTATTGTAGGGATTTGAGTCTGTTTTGGGGAAGACCGGTAAGGAGGGAATTACAATAGTCAAAAAATATGGAGCGCTTCACGAATTTGCGTGTCATCCTTGTGCAGGGGCCATGGTCATCTTCTCTGTATTGTTCCAATTTTAGTATATGTGCCGCCGAAGCGAGCACATATACTAAAATTTTAGTCATCCTAAAATAAAACTACAAGCAGAATACATTGATTTATTTCACAGTGATGGAATATGGTGAAGGCTGAATAATGGAGCTATGCGCCAGCCCAATTTAGGCGGGATGGTGCCGATTTGATTGGACTATCCCACGGATCACGACTTTTGTCCTGATTTGGGAAAAAGTGGGTGGTGTGCCACGTTAGTGAGAGCCCCCTTCAGTGCCACCTCTACCAGCGGCAGATGCTGGCAGCATTTAAGGGGTGTTTTCAGGGCTGAGGTAGGGGTACACAGGTAGACAGCCCTGCGGGGCGACGTGGCACACCCCAAATTGACTTGGCTATGCCCCATGTATCGTGACCTTGTTTCTTTTTTGTGTCCATGTTGCTGATTACTTAAATTTGGGGGGTATAATGCAGCGATGAGGTAGAGTGGCAAGGGTAAGGCAAGGGTTGCTTAAAATTCAATCTGGGCCTGATTGCATGGGAATGTTAGTAATGATATATCAGACACAATGAACATCTAGCGGCCTATATACAGTATATTTTAACACAACGTGTATACAGCAAGGATCGGAACGAATTCCAGTGCAGATGTTGGATGTTATGTGAATCCATCTTTGTCTGACTGTTCTCTCGTTTCATCCACTTGTCAGATTATAAACAGCTGCCGGCGGATTAATCTGGGATAATATCTGACGAGTTCTTAGCCTCGTTGCTGCCACTTACACAGATGCCGCCAGTGTGATAAGCTCGCACCTATAATCGTCTTAGATTCATCTGATAAAAGCTTTTTCTGTAGGGACCGGCGCGAGAGTCAGAGGGATAAACTGTGTCCGCCCTGTAATTCCAGGTTAACAACAGTAACAAGAAGGAGTGGAACGGCATGATGGGCGAGTTACTGAGCGGACAGGCCGACATGATCGTCGCTCCCTTGACCATCAACAACGAGCGAGCCCAGTACATTGAGTTCTCCAAACCGTTCAAATATCAGGGGCTCACCATCCTGGTGAAAAAGGTGCGTGCGTGTGTGTAACAGGGTATGCTGGGACTTGTAGTTCCACAAGAGCCAGAAAGTCACAGGTTGGCCATCTCCGCTCTACGGTTCCTACGTAATCAACAATCTGTTCCATGGAGTCTATTCGTTAACGTGAAGTGAAAATGCCTCAAAATGTTACTTTGTTTTTGTATAAATAGAGAGTTAGCAACGAAACCCAAATAAATATTGTACTCGGTGACTTGCTCTGAATATGAATTGCTCCATTTACAGGGCCGGACTGAGACTGGCATACAGAACACAGCAGCCAACACTGGCTCTTGTCCGCAGTTAGTGCAGAGATTTCAGCTCGTGCTAGTGCAGAGTTTTCAGCTCGTGCTAGTGCAGAGTTTTCAGCTAGTGCAGAGATTTCAGCTTGTGCTAGTGCAGAGATTTCAGCTTGTGCTAGTGCAGAGTTTTCAGCCAGTGCAGAGTTTTCAGCTTGTGCTAGTGCAGAGTTTTCAGCTTGTGCTAGTGCAGAGTTTTCAGCTAGTGCAGAGTTTTCAGCTAGTGCAGAGTTTTCAGCTTGTGCAGAGTTTTCAGCTTGTGCAGAGTTTTCAGCTTGTGCAGAGTTTTCAGCTAGTGCTAGTGCAGAGTTTTCAGCTAGTGCTAGTGCAGAGTTTTCAGCTAGTGCTAGTGCAGAGTTTTCAGCTTGTGCAGAGTTTTCAGCTTGTGCAGAGTTTTCAGCTTGTGCAGAGTTTTCAGCTAGTGCAGAGTTTGCAGCTAGTGCAGAGTTTGCAGCTAGTGCAGAGTTTGCAGCTAGTGCAGAGTTTTCAGCTTGTGCTAGTGCAGAGTTTGCAGCTAGTGCAGAGTTTGCAGCTAGTGCAGAGTTTTCAGCTTGTGCTAGTGCAGAGTTTGCAGCTAGTGCAGAGTTTGCAGCTAGTGCAGAGTTTGCAGCTAGTGCAGAGTTTTCAGCTTGTGCAGAGTTTGCAGCTTGTGTAGAGTTTGCAGCTAGTGTAGAGTTTGCAGCTAGTGCAGAGTTTTCAGCTTGTGTAGAGCTGCTCCTGTTTGCGCTGGTTTTTTTTTTGCAGAAGTTTAACAAAAAATGTCATATTTAGCATTTGTACCCTGTTGACGATAAACTTGTTGACCTGTTGTATCCTTACAGGAAATACCCAGGAGTACGCTGGATTCATTCATGCAGCCATTCCAGAGCACTCTCTGGCTGCTGGTTGGCCTCTCTGTCCACGTGGTGGCCGTCATGTTATACCTGCTGGATCGATTCAGGTCAGTCTTACGGCTCATGTTTTATTGTCTTGTCGCCCTCCCACGGTGCATTGCCTGGCGTGCGTTCCGAAATCCATGAGTGCAGCTCGCACGCTGGTAAAAATAGGGATCACTGATCCCAATGATATACGCTTGAAGTATACTGACTGTGCTTTTTGCTAACACTGCATTTTATAAAACGATAATAGTTACAGTGTAAGGATCAGTGATCCCTACCTGAATTCAGGGGCGGACCTAGACGTAATTTTTAGGGAGGGACGATTTTGCATAATCACGCCCCTCCTTCATTCTGATTGGCTGGCCCCGGAAAACCCTGCCCACCACCTGCGGTTGGCCCCACCCCCTCCACCCGTTTTGATCTGCGTCTAAATTTAAAGGACCTGTACTGCTAGGGGGAGGGGGAGGGGCGGTCGCCCCTCCCCTGGATCCGCCACTGCCTGAATTTGAACTATGGTTATGTACTACAGGGTAACACACCAGGGGGTAAATGTATTAAATTGTGATTTTCACAAATTGCTGATATTCGGTGACATTGTCGGCTAAATTTAAATCAGCGTTGTGTTTAAATATCAGTGATGTTTGAAAATCACACTTTAATACATTTAGGATGTTAATAATCTAAAGCAATTACTGTAATGTGGGAAGTTATGTCCTTGTAACATTGTAACGCTACAAATGTATTATGTACACTTAATTAGTCTGTCTCAGGCAGAATGTTGTGACTAGCCGCATTCCAACTGGCCACGTGCCAGTTTTTTCAAACTGGTCCGATGAACAAAAAAATGTAAACAATTTGATCCAAAAATGCAAAAAATGTGTGTAAGTTGTTTCACGCCTGTCCTAAAAATCGAGCAGAAAGTCAGACCGCGACCACGTTCAAACTTTTATTGATACATTTTAACGGCAATCCTTGGACGCAAACTGCGATCCCCGAACACAGTAGAGTTTGCAGTTCGAATGCCAAAAATGTTTAAATGCTTTTTAAATTATTTTAAAAATCCAATCAATGGACTCTGACGCTTTGTAAAAACGCTTCCTTTCCAGTCCCTTTGGGCGTTTTAAAGTGAACACAGAGGAGGAAGAAGAGGACGCCCTGACCCTGTCCTCCGCTATGTGGTTCTCTTGGGGCGTCTTGCTGAACTCTGGGATTGGAGAAGGTGGGTTCAGACTGTCTTCTATCTGGCTGATGTAGGACTATTCCAGGGGGTATATGTGTCAAACCTTCTATAAAGGAGAGGTGGCCCATAGCAACCAATCAGATTCTACCTTCCATTTTTTAGAATGTACTAGATAAATGATAGCTAGAATCTGATTGGTTGCGAAGGGCTGAGTCACCTCTGGTTGTCACAGGTTGGGACTTGTCAATGGGGTAAGGTCAGGTGACCTCTATGACCTACACTCCACTAAATCACATATACTATAAGATTGTTGTCCTCCGAGGACGGATCTGAGATTTGAACTAATGAACAGACAACGCATTTCTCTGAATTTGCTCTTAAAAATATTAACCCCCCCCCCTCCCATCAACACCCGTTTAATGATTATAGCAATATAGGAAACATTATTCTGACTCCAAGCCAGCCATGAAATTAATGTTTCCCAATACTGTCGTCCAATCACAAAACTAAAAAGCTTAGAAAGCCACTCATACCTCTTCCTGTGAGTCTTATAATTGCTTAAATAATGCTGGTAACGTGCGTCATCTGCTAATCTCCCCCCAGTGCCTACATACAGGGTTTCCTATAGTACAATATAACTCATGTATTCTTCTTTGATGACAATAATGGTGTCTCTCGTTTCACAGGGGCCCCGCGGAGCTTCTCCGCTCGGATCCTCGGGATGGTGTGGGCTGGATTCGCTATGATCATTGTGGCTTCCTACACTGCCAACCTGGCTGCCTTCCTGGTGCTGGATAGGCCGGAGGAGAGGATAACCGGAATAAATGACCCGCGGGTTAGTACATTTCCCTCTATTGTTTACTGATTACTTTTAGTTTTAGCGGCACAGGATTGCAGGTTGGGGCGCAAAGATTCGGTATTAAATAACCAGAGACTTATCAGTGAGTGGAAGTTGATGGACATGTAGCAGTCACCTACTGTGACGCAATTGTCCACAGTTTAGGTAACCTAAAAAGTAAAACTGGGTACACACTACAGGTTTATCAACCAATCATCGGGCCAATCACATGACGTACAACCGTTAGGTCCGGTATTAGTGTGTACGCTCCCGCGTTCATTTATCGCACCAAAGAACATCGTATCGTTTCATTTGATTTTATAAACCGACTAAAAATTCCGATCAGCCATGGAACGATGTCGGGCAAATGTGGCAGTGTGCACCCACTCACCACCAGCAGTGTAGGCAGATCTCTGTACAGTGTACAGAGTCAGGATCGTTTCAGCAGATGGTTATGAGAGATGAAGATCACAGATCTGAAGGTAAATCGTGTATAGTGTGTACACAGGAATCCGCATGATCATCGGGACTTTCAGACGTTGGTGCAGTAATTTTCTGTAGTGTGTACTTAAATGTAAATGGAATGTTCTGAACACACAGGATAAAGATAAAGTATGGATGTAGCTGAGTGATCTATGTAACCATGCTCTGAGGAATTTACATGAGGAGACCTTGCTACCTGATACAGAAGATAAGCAGGCGTGACTGTTTATAGTACAGCTCATATAGTACTATATACCCATAGAGTACTTACAAGATAGCACAATCACACTTGTCAGCAGATAAAACCTACACACGAGCTTCAGTCTCTCTGCAGTATCGCCAAATTCCTCATTGACCAGCTGGGACACTATATTGAATTATAAAGAATTTACTTACATATGTGTTATCATTATCTCTGCAATAATTAGATCCCTGGATTAAATGAATATTAGTCATTGCAATATTTCTGGGCGCACTGTCCTGAGTCTCACAACCCCAAAAGAACGTGACTTATCTGGGTGTGGCCTCCCCCAAATGTGGGCGTGGTTTGGTAGAATCAGGAATATAAATGGCTTGGTTGGTTTGTGGGGATTATGGGCGGGATTTGATTTGCCTCAATGTTAAAAGGTTGGGATGTATGAAATTAGAAGGAAAATCTCTTGAAGAGCAACTTTTCTCTTTGCGCCGTATATGCAGCCATTTTGTGGTCTGAACCACTGTCCACATGCAGCCTATCAGATGTGCTGTGAACTAATAAGACCAATATGGAATGAGGCCCCCGCTGATGTCATTGGTTACTATTGCACTGATAGGCTGCAGTTCCATGGATATTGGGTGAGTTTACAATTCAGCTGTTTTAGTAAAATGATAGTCCCACAAAAATCCACATGGATGTCCCAACGCTACCTAAAGCTCAACATGTCCAAAGCACAGCTTATTATCTTCCTCCTGCCAGAGTCACCACCTGCCCTCAAATCTCCCTCACTGTCAATAACAATTTCCTCAGTCTCCCAAACCCGCTGCCTTGGTGTCACACTTGGCTCCACCCTCTGCTTTATTCCTCACATCCAGACTCACTCTTAGTCCTGTCGACTCCACCTTAAAAACATGTCCAGAATACGCCCTTTTCTTACTCAACATGTCACCAAAACTCTTATCCATTCTCTCATCATCTCCCTTCTTGACTATTGCAACCTCCTGCTATCCTGCATTCCTGACACCCATATATCCACACTTCAATCCATCCTAAATGCTGCTGCAAGACTGATCTTCCTCTCTCACCGCTCCACATCTGCTGCAACACTTTGCAAATCCCTACACTGGCTCCCTGTGTCCTCCAGAATCCAATTCAAATTACTCACCCTTACCTACAAAGCCCTCAACAACACCCCTGCATACATCTCAAATCTCATATCAATATACTCTCCCTCCCACCCTCTTAGATCTACCTCTGACCTGCGCCTTATCTCATCTCTGGTAACCACCTCTCACTCCCGCCTACAAGACTTCTCCCGTGCTGCTCCCCACTTATGGAATTCCCTACCCCGCTCAATCAGACTTTCCCACAGCCTTCAAATCTTTAGTCGCTCTCTGAATACCCATCTGTTTCTGAGAGGTGACCTTATCCCTGATAACACTACTCACACTAATGCACCCTCACAGCTGTCCCAATCTCCACTCTGAGCCACACTCGCTCCTCTTGTTTCAGCTGTGCCCTCTCCCACTTAGAATGTAAGCTCTCTAATGAGCAGGGTCCTTTGTTTTCATGTCTGCATTTATTTTGTCTACCTTGTATGTCCCTATTTTATGTATGTCCTGTTTTCCCTACTGTACGGAGCACTGTGGCACCTTACAAATCTATGATAACAATAATAATAAAAATGGCTACCTGCAATGCATGCTGGGTTATTCCTCACAATAGCGGCTTAGATTTCCAGACCGGATAATTTACAATGCTTTGTGCCCGCAGCTGCGCAATCCCAGCGACAAGTTCATTTACGCCACCGTCAAGCAGAGCTCTGTGGACATTTACTTCAGGAGGCAGGTGGAACTCAGCACCATGTACCGGCACATGGAAAAACATAACTACGAGAGTGCGGCGGAGGCCATCCAAGCCGTGCGGGATAAGTAAGTGAGACAATTCGGCGGTAACCCAGAACCGCTTTTAAAATTCGAGTGCCCATTTTTCCTAGTACAGTTTAGAAAATGAGAGCAGCCGTCTGATTGGTTGCTGTGACTTACTTGTGTGCCAATCACCACATTGTTACCAGGGGTAGAATTATCAATCCTTCTAAAAAGGAAAAGTGGAGGCGTTGCCCATAGCAACCAATCAGATTCTCTCTATCATTTATATATATATATATATATATACATTCTACATTCATTCTCTGTCTTATTTTACATATAACTGCGTGGGTCAGGTCAGTTCTTGTGTTATAAAGATGTTATTCTCATACAGTAACACGTGGATGTAAATCTCTCTCCCAGTAAACTCCACGCGTTTATCTGGGATTCCGCCGTCCTGGAATTTGAGGCCTCTCAGAAGTGCGACCTGGTCACCACCGGGGAACTGTTCTTCCGCTCCGGATTCGGGATCGGCATGAGGAAGGACAGTCCTTGGAAGCAAAACGTGTCTCTGAACATTCTCAAGTACGTTGAAGACTTTTCATTTATTTTATTTTTAACAGAGGGCGCTCTGAGATCGGATATGTCCACAGATTTCAGACGATCAATGATTGATGAGATGTTGCCGTTAGCATTTATCAAAATTTTTTATCATTTTGGATTTAAACCATGTATTTCACAGGGCCTGATTAGTCTGGGAACGCAGTGAGCGCAATTTGAGTTTTATTTAAATTTCGGATGGCAATTGCACCAGAGATACAGTACTTACATGAATCAGGCACAATATGTAGATAAATTAATAGTAAATTGGGCTGCGACATGTAACTAAGTTACTAAGAACGGAAGAGGGAATTTGCAGGTCTATTATCCATCTTTTTACATGAACCCTTCATTTTGGGGGCTATTTAATAAGCAAATGCAAATTTGCAGTAACCTACGGCAGCCAATCAGAAGCATCGATCTAGTCTATGGTAGTGGTAATTGTATCGCCGCAGTAGCTGTTCTGTTGTAGTCATCTCACTGGCGATAATATAAAAATCATTAAAACAGAATTTTATTTTATTTTTTTTTAAAAAAAATAAGGGTTAAGTTAACTTTTGGTGTTTCGGACCTGTATCAACAGGGAAGATAAGTATCATTCAACTGTGTTGCATCGATAAGTGTAGAAAAAGGAAAAAAAATCAACGTAATTGCTGGAGAAAGGGGTCTATTTATCAGTAATGGCAAAAGTTACTTCCTATCGAGGTTGATATATAAAGACTATTAAAGCAATAATTCATCATCATCATCACCATTTATTTATAATGGCGCCACTAATTCCCCAGCGCTGTACAGAGAACGCACTCACATCAGTCCCTGCCCCATTGGAGCTTACAATCTAAATCCCCTAACGTACACACACAGACCGAGAGAGACAATCATTGAATGTTCTTCTCTTTAACAAGACCCTAGTGTCGTTCTAGTTCAGGTCAAGAGTCAAGATCTGTCATCGTTAGAATATATTCCGAGTTTAGTTGACAATCGGTAAACCAGGAGATGTGTGATGTTCCCTCTGTATAGAAGTTGGGTGAATGATTAGCAACATGTCTTTGCCGTTGAAGGGAGATACACCTTTTCTTAATATTGAACTGCTGGCTCCTTGCGGCTCACGTCTACCTGCCCGTTGGACTTGTTTTGGTTTTGCGCAGCACAAAAGGGCCCAAGTATGCTCACAAGACAGGCACAGGTGTTTTGCGATCCGAACCAGCGCTGTGAGCCTCAGTTACGGGGTTCACTGGAGGCGCAGTTTAGTGCACCTTGGTCGCTTTGCAAAATGAAATTTAGTTTTTTACACTGCGTCCCAGGAGAATAGAGTATTCTCAAGGTGCGCCTGTCACTGCGTCGGCAGCTATTGTGCCTGGTGTACAACTAGTCATCAGCGAGTTTGGCAGCTGCCCTGTAGCTTATGTGGGCATCGATATATTGGGCATACACAGAGATACACTATGCAAACTGGCGTACGTCCCACTCCCGGAGTCCCTAACCAGTCCCGTTACTTTATTCTTTGACGTCTTTAATAGTCTTTCTGTGAAGAACCCTTAACGGACCTTGTTTTCCTGACCTACCAGGGTGCCTCTGTTTATATAAGGATTTGCAGAACGCTTTTTGTATTGACATTGGTTATATTAATAGAAAGTATTTTAGTTGTTTATACAGCAGGTGTTTGTTTTGTAGAGGAAACGTTATTAAGTGACACATCCTCTTCTGTAATATATCGGAGAACAATACATTGCTTAAGTGTCCAATCACAGCCATCGCCATGTCCTCAATCCATGTTTTCTTTGTGTCCGCAGATCACATGAGAATGGGTTTATGGAAGATCTTGATAAAACGTGGGTCAGATATCAGGAATGCGATTCTCGCAGCAATGCCCCGGCTACACTGACCTTTGAGAACATGGCAGGTAGGTGTCACTGGTCGGAGCTTTGCCTTTGAACGTGTGAACCAGGACGTGGATTGGCCATAGGACACTTACTTGCTAATATTCTTGGGACAAAATACCACCATCTTCAATTAACCTCAGCCACACCCATTCTAGAAAAGACCACGCCCCCTTCTGCCACTGAAAATCGGGACTATCCAACCTTTATGGCTCCTGAACGATATATAGTCATTTTTTTTATTTTATTTTTTAGGAAATGTATTGCTCAAAGTAACAATTTTGTAAAAAATATTTCGATTTTAACCTTAAAAAAATGATTTGGTTAATTTTATCTAGCACAGGGATGTATATGCAGGAAATAATTTTATGCAACACTGTTGTACAGGCTTCTGCACATTTAGGACGTTGTGCCAGCCTCAAGATTGCTAGTTCTATGTCAGGTTTGCACTCGCAGCCTCCGGGTGACCTCATACCCAGCCCCTAGTGATGTCATACTCATATTGGCCACGCCCCCAGGATATTGCATTGGGAAGGGATTATGGCACATTATGACATAGGCCTATGAGAGGATTAGAGGGTCCTGACAAAGAGACATAAAGAATAGCAGTCTACTGAAAGGTAAGGCTTAGTGGCCAAGTCATTGAAAATGGGTAGATGGAAAATACATCTCTAGATATTTAACTGTTATATAACATAGGTCTAGAGAACCTTTAGTGGTCAATATTGTTCCAATTTTCCATTTCCGCTTGACCAAACTGATTCCCCCGCCGGTGAATCTCAGAAATGACTAGAAAGCTTAGAGACGCCAAACTTTCGCCAAAGTGTTTTTGCCTATCTCGCGCCTTCTCTTCCCAGGTGTCTTCATGCTGGTGGCTGGCGGCATTGTTGCCGGAATCTTCCTGATATTTATCGAAATTGCGTACAAGCGGCACAAGGACGCCCGGAGAAAGCAGATGCAGCTAGCCTTTGCCGCCGTCAATGTGTGGAGGAAAAATCTGCAGGTATGACAAAACGTTTTAGAGAACTTAACCAACAGGTGCGTCCCTGTTCCTCTGTCAGAGAACAGATTCTATACCATCATTGAGTCTACGTCTTGTCCAGTCCACATCCAAGTCCCTTCATTTCACTGTGAACCTCGGGTGTGACCATGTAACAGTGTTTTGGTGTCGTCCTACGTTGTCTACTCTCAATGTCTTGACCAAGTCACTGTCAGGAAACGCCGAATATTGCACCTTCCTTACACTGAAGGGGTCATTCTTGTGTCTCATTACATCGTTCTTTAAATGTCAAAAAACAAACAAACATCTGTTGGCCACTGTTCAAACAAGAGACTAAAATTGCAGTGTTAGTTCTACCGTGAAACCAAAAACATTTTTAGAATTCATTCACGATTAAAGAGCGCCGGTTATACGCAACTGCGGCAGAAAGATTTTAGTCTTAGCAAATTTTCTTGAGAATGCAGCCTGTCAGTTTACTGGTTCTTAGAGAAATGATAAGGTGCATTCGAACATTGGGGAAATCCACAGCATGGTGGCAAACCGAGGGGGGGGGGGGGGGGGGGGGGGGGGGGGTTTCCTAGTACCTGGAAACCCCCCTCCAAGTCTGGGGCACTGTATCATTGAGGTGGCTGGACCCTGCTCCCGCTTTACACGGCTCCGCTTGAAAAGGGAGAGCTGCGTGCACCTAACAGTAGTGCAGGCAGCATTGCCCATGTATATTATGGGGATAGGAAGAGTTGGAGAGCAGCCAAGCACTGTCTAATATTATAGCCACACCCCCATGCACGCTGGTCACGCCCACTGGTGGCGTGGTGTGGAATCCCCCCCTCTACAAATCCTGCGTTTGCCCCTGGTTACCTCTGCCGTATGCCTCACAACCTGGCCAAATGTTGCCACTAGTTGTAAGGGATTAATTGGCTGCCTTGTCCTAAATATTAGTTTAGCTCTCAAAATGGCTACCTCCATTAAGTACACTTTAATTTATCTGTTTATACGATGGCCCATATAGCTCAAAAAGTGACTTGTCACATTAGACATGCACACATTTGTCCTCTGCACAGACGTTCTCAATTCTGGAATGGTTTGAAATTTTTTTAGTGCATTATATATTATCTAGAGTACATGATAAATCTTTTTTTTTTTTTTTTCAACAAAACCCCATCCAATACTGTAATTAGTACCCAGCCAGAACGCACGTATCTTATCATTAGTTCATAAAATCTGCTTTCAGTGTCCGCTCTCCGTAATGCCCATTTAGAAAATTGTCAGATCTTACAACCATTTTAATTTTTCTAGATCTTAGTAAATTGAGTGTGAGAAAGTGCAGCAATAAATAATGAACAGAACCCACAACCTTGAGCCTTGTAACTGATTTATTATTCTGTAAAGCATTTTTTTATAGCTAGAGCTTTGCAAATTAGGTGATGGACAATCCGTCCATCTCAATCAGGATAGCTTAATAGGTTTATATTGGATGTAAGATCTGAATTACAGTTAGGAGAAGTGAAACCATTGCTTGGACCAGAAGTGCACAACCTATGTGCTCAGATTTTAGGGGGTCCCTTGATTGTCAGATAAGCAATATATTCTGTTGGGGTCCTCCTTTTTTGGGGACCCAGAGCAATGACACACAGACGCTTGAGGCCCCTGTATAATGACACAATGACGCTTGGGGCCCCTGTATAATGACACACTGACACATGGGGCCCCTGTATAATGACACACAGTGTCCCCTGTATAATGACACACTGACACTTGGGGCCCCTATATAATGACACACTGACACATGGGGTCCCTGTATAATGACACACTGGTACATGGGGCCCCTGTATAATGACACACTGGTACATGGGGCCCCTGTATAATGACACACTGCTACATGGGGCCCCTGTATAATGACACACTGGTACATGGGGCCCCTGTATAATGACACACTGGTACATGGGGCCCCTGTATAATGACACACTGGTACATGGGGCCCCTGTATAATGACACACTGACACTTGGGACCCCTGTAGAATGACACATTGTCACTTGGGACCCCTGTATAATGACACATTGTCACTTGGGGCCCCTGTATAATGACACACTGACACTTGGGGCCCCTGTATAATGACACATTGTCACTTGGGGCCCCTGTTTAATGACACACTGACACTAGGGGTCCCTGAACCATGACACAGAACTAAAGATCCATTCACTTCAACTGCACTCTTCTGACATTTTAAGTGCCCCCTTCACTAACAAACGACGGAGGAAGCCATCTTGTTTGCTTAACCAATATTAATGAGACCACGTGCTATTTAGTCACCGGGAACGTCATCACTAAGCCACTTGACGGCTGCCATCTTGTGGGCTGTACCAATATCCAGGACTTAGTGCCTCACGACTGAAGCTGAACATTGACAGGCTGAGCACAAAGATGGCCGACATTTGATGACACTTCCACTGTACTTGTCAAGTTACGTGTAAACAAGCCAAAGGATGGCCTCAGTCGTAATAATTATACACTATATGACTGAACTCCAGCTTGGCACAGAGCTAGCAATTATAATACTGCAGTTTTAGTTTCTGCCTATACTTGCAGGTAATGATATTTTACATATCTGTCAATGAAGTTATTCATATTCTGTTGAATGTGATGTCGAACTAACCCTTCCTTTGCAGCCGGGGGAGCGCAGAATTGTGGCCAAGTGAATCGATTTCATTGATGTAACATTGGACTGCACTTTCCAGATGGTCTACAGCAACATGGGTTCTTACTGTTCCATACAACCCCCCCATAATTCCATATGACCACCATATATCACACTGAAACACAAGCCCACGTGTCTCAGTCACCAAGATATAGCAGCTCCAGACGCCCAGCAGATCATTGCTGCAGAAAATACCCAGTATCTTCCCAATATTTTGGTGACAAACGCATACGAACCCATGTTTTTCCTGTAGCGCAATATTTAATTCAGTTGCCATGGCGACAGACGCTGGTGATTTCTAAATGAAAAATACAGGTTTATGCAAAAAAAAAAAAAAAGCAAACAAAAAAAACTAAAATCAAAAGTGCAGTTGCAATCTACATGCTCAAGATTGATTCCCAAATACTGTGGTGCGAGTGCTCTTTTCTACAAGGTCCTGCAGACTTGGGAGACATAGACAATGACCTATCACGCACACAAACATGGCGAGGGGGCAACGTCTCAGCCAGCGACTTGCTCTGAAAACAAACAAACGCTAAAACGATTAAGGCGTCCGTCCCGTCAGAGCAAGCGTTAGTTTACGAAACTTTTCTTTATTGCTTATTGGGTCTACGATAATGATAATATTCTCTTTCAGGAAGAAAAAAAAAAAAAAATAACCCTAAAGATTTAAAGATGTATTTGTTTCCAAATGTTGACAGATACTTAGCGTCGCTGCCTAAATATCTTTCCATTAGAGGGGAGAGGTCCCTTTAAAAGCAGCTGAAGAAAAATGCTAATTGTTAGTGACCTATTTTTTTTTTTATATATATATAATCTCTTAATAACTTAATGATAATAACCTTGTTTGTACTTGTAAATATTAGTGGAAATTCAAGCCCTGGTTTTCTCCAGAGCCTTAGATGCCAAATACTTAGGGCATAATTAAGTTGGATTAAAATATATAGATATATATATAACTTGTTGAGTGAAGAAACCTGTTACTGAATACTGTGCAAATATAGAAATTAAGTCCCAAAGAGGCCGACGGTAAGAGCGTTTTCCTGGTGTCTAGTCTCTCAGTAAACTCTCTCCCCTTGGTGGGAGAAGTCTGCGTGCCAAGGGGCACTAGACCGGGCTTGGCCAATCCGTGGCTCTCCAGGTGTGGCGAGGCTACAAGCCCCAGCATGCTTTGCCAGTAGATAACCAGCCGACAGCTGGCCGGGGCATGCTGGGATATGTAGTTTCGCCACACACGGAGAGCCACGGGTTGACCAGGCCTGCACTAGCCTATCACGAGCACAATTTTCACTTGCCAACCTTCTATACGACCTCTGTACCCCGTGTCCATGTCGGGGGCCCTGCCTGTACATGTTATGTGTGCATGTCACTCTGTCGGGATAGAGAAACGCTTACGCTGTTGAAAAAAAAAAAAACAATTTTACAATCTGAGAACTTTCCACAGGTGGGGACCACAGAAAACAAAAGTCTGTCACATTAATAGAAGGAAGGCAAGTGGAAACAGATCTATTTGTTTAAGCAAAAATTTGGATTTGGGATAACACATGGAGCAATATATAGACATTCCATACCATTCATCCCGCTTACTACCCATATGTGCATGCCTATCTAACAGCAGAATGGTAGATTCCCCAAAATTTATCCCATCTAAGGTGCCCGCTCACCAGTGGAATAAATTTTTGTTATACCCTCGGTCGGTATAACAGAACAAAACTCATCTTTTTCTTTTCTTTTTCACCTTTTTTGATTTTTATGACATTTTCTTATGCAATGTCCAAAAAAAAAAACAAAAAAAAAAAAGCTAACGCTTCCCTTATTTAATTTGCTTTTTTTTTTTTTTTCTTTTAAATTAAATTTATTTCATTTTATATATATATTTTTTTTTTTTTGCTTTTGGAAAAAAAAATAAAAAAATAATTACGCTTTGCGCCAATGCACCATTAAAATTTTTGAATACATTTTTTTACAGAAAACTCATACAATGACCGCTTTCTAATGCAGTCTTCTATCTTTCTTGTGACGTAGCCTCCAGCTTGCAGATCCTAGCCTTCTCTAATCGACCCCCCCCCCCCCAACAGTCCTTAGAGCCCAAAATAGACTAGACTGAGATAATGTCGCCCTTCTTGTCCAGTGAGATTGGCGTAAACGCCTATGGTCACCATGTTTTTTTTTTTCAAACTATGGCGTTTAAACTTGGACAGGAGGAACTCTACGGTTTCTCCAGGGAAGTATAGTAACAATCGTTTCCCCTAGTAAATGAAATATATAGTTAGTGTGGTAGGACCATAGACATATATCGATAGTGGAGTAGGACAGTGGTTATGTGGATATATACTAGTATGGCTCACTCCAGTTTATGTCTAAGACACTGGTGGAATTATTGGTCATTGTTGAAGTCATTAACCTAGTGTCTGAATGGTGACCATTCCGTTGACCAGTCCCCGCTAGGTGTCCCAAGTTCCCCATAATTAGGAACCCATCCTTAGATGCCAAGGGAAGCCTCCTAAGATACGGCAGCATCTTGTCACCTTGGACTATATTCGATAGACATAGTTAAAGGAGAGGCACGTTAGATATCTAATTGATTATACATATTCATTTTAGGATAGAAAAAGTGGTAGAGCAGAACCTGACCCTAAAAAGAAAGCCTCTTTTAGGTCCATCACCTCCACTCTGGCCTCCAGCTTCAAGAGACGTAGGTCTTCCAAAGATACGGTAAGGACGAAGAATTGAGCTCTCTCTTTCTATCTCTTTCTCTCTTGCTTGCTCTTTCGGAAGAAGAATTCATCTCTCTCTCTCTCTTCCTCTCTCCCTCTCTCTCTCTCTCTCTCTCTTTCTCTTTCTCTCTCTCTCTCTCGCTTGCTCTCTCTACTGTATGGCTCACTTTCATCTTCTCCTCTATGTCCTTGGTCCTCTCTGTTTCTCTTTCCTCAATTCCCTCTACTATCTTCTAACATCCCATTGGTTGCCAAACGCCCATTCAGAAGCTGCACATTGTACATGCAGTACATCCCAGTCCCATGTTTCGTCAACAGTCAGTCATCGAAGTGTAACCAAAATAATTCTTCTGGACTCTGAAAACATGGAGCCAGTTTATATATATATTTTTTTTGTCAGTTTTAAGACACTGGTCAATTTTTTTTTTTCTTTTTTTTTTTTATTGGTGCCAATCTTCAAAACCAAGAACTTTATTGTGTGTTTTTTTTTTTTTAATTCAGTGTTTCTCCTGTTCGTTGTTGTATGCCTTTCCGGAACACACTATATTTTATTTTGGCAAACTATCACATCACTAAGAGTCATGTTTGTGTCACAAGTGTGTGTACTTATTTTCGTTTGTGATGACAGCGTTTTGCTGAGGAGAAGCCCCACCTGCCCTCCCCCTTTGCCCCCCACAAAAAAAAATAGAACCTCTCAAACCCTCTAAAATATGTTCCATTAATTCCAAATGCAACAATTTGCTTTACTGAGATCCTGACAAATTATTTTTATACGTGCTTATGCCTATATAGAGAAATATGACTAAAAGTAGAACTGTCAAAGTGTACGTTGCTGGTTTCTGCTGTGTTCCTAAATGTGTGAGTTTGTTTAGGGTAGATTTGTTTAGGAAACCAATGTGCAATGCTAATGTATGGATGTATCATGTTCCAGATTTGTATAATTTGTATAATGTCGCAGTTTAATCAGAGTATACTGACATACACACATCTATATGATAAGCATACATACCCAAAACTCTATATACACGTCAGATTACCCACTAGGTAACATCAGCGAGCTCCTAAAGCCTGGATCGATTGGGTGGATGGGGTTAGAAGTGGGATGCACCATTGAAAATTGCTTAGTAGTTGCATTGTGGTTTAGCTGTTCCAATATTCCTTTAGCATGAAGGTAAAAATGTACTATTAATTGTAACCCGGACTTTCCACAGCAGCTATGTTAAAAAGGACAGTGCCCTCTCCATCACACACGGTAGATACACCCGGAAGATTGTCGACAATTACTACAGTAACAGCCCAGTGTTTATACAGCAAACAACTCATATATCAGTGACCATGTTCCTATGTGTGAATTAATCTATGAGACCAAGAGGTAGATCTCCAAAACTGTCTAAAAAAGAAAAGTGGAGGTGTTACCCATAGCAACCAATCAGATTCTAGCTTTCATTTATATAGTCCCTTCTAGATAATGATAGCTAGAATCTGATTGGTTGCTATGGGCACCACTTCCACTTTTTCATTTTAGAATGTTCAGTAAAACTACCCCTAAAGTCTATATGTCAGACACAGGCTTCTGTACTGCCCCAGTTAAGAACTTAAGCCCTCTTAGTTGACAGCTCTCAGCAAAGGAATGGGACAGATCGCATTCTATACAAATTACAGGTATATTATTGAGCTCACTAGTGTGTAGGTTTTTAATCACTGACTGGCTAGTCCGTATATGAAGCAGTTATGAACACAGGTGTATGAAGTTAAATCCTAAGTGAGGGGATGGTGACAAATTCCGCACACATAAATTGCTGGTTTTTGCAGCGATAAGAAATTCATTAATTGGAGAAATTTATCAATTGACTCATGTCGGTATAGTGCCTCTAATAAGCAGCTGTCCCAGCAAAGACTGCTTACCATCGAGTTCCGCTCATGGCTTGTTCAACACAGCAGTCGAAAGGCTTCACTTCTGGTTTCTCACTCTTGCTGTCTCCATTGCGCACTATCGGTTATAAGTCAGCACATGTGACTAGACTGCCCGGTGCTCTAACTCTCCACTCCTGCGACCCTTTACACACTCTTAGATGAGGTTAGCAGCTGAGTACAAGCTCCAAACGCTAAGCTTTATGGAGCTTGACAGATTGCCTCGTTTTGTTGTTCCCACATTAATCGCTACTTTAGTGAATGCCGGAGATATCTGTCTATCTTCAGCGCTAGAATCTTGATTAATTGGTCCGAACCTTAAATATACCGTAATCCTGTGAAAATGGTCATTTTTGCTGGTTTAAAGGCTTGGAAAGGCTTACTAAATCCTTTGGTCTACTGTGTCTCTAAAACACAACTTTTACATTTAAATATTCTAGAGTAGCACAAATTCAATATATCTTTGTTTAAAGGGGTAAGAAGATTTGTACCCAAATAAATATTTACCTAATGCACCCCCCTACCCCCAGTTTACAGAACTGGACGTCCAGGATGGTTCTAATCAGTACTTTCATCACAAGGCATGATGAAGTTCACAATTCTAATGTCAGGGGGCAGATGTGTCTGGGGATAGCTCCCAAACAGGTTCCCAGATCACCCCCATTCTGCTGGGTGGAGGCGATGTATGGTTAGATCTCTAACAAGGTGAACATATTCTTAAATGCTTCTGTTGTTCAGACAGAGTTGTTTATTTTTGTTACCCTTGGATACAACAACAGCTAAGATCAGCTCTGGGCATTGGATATGTTTTTTTTTCTTTTAAAAAAATAGAAAATAGAATTCTGTGAAGGCGGAGTTCCCCTTTAAGATTTCGTTATCACCAGATATATAAATAATGAATATCAGCCATATCTGTGGTAGTCTTGGGAGATGCATCCATCTTCTGAGTGAAAGTCCCTAGTCAAGTCAGGCGTGATAATTAGGAGCGAAAATAATATTCTCTTATCGGGTAGATGAGGAGTCCAAGGCTTTCAAGAGAGATACGAGATAACTGCTCGGATAATAATTGTGCATTATGGGGATTATCCCTGCAATAAATTACATTGTTGTTGAACAATATAGTCTCTGACGCACCTTTGTTTAGGGGAATTATCACGACAACAAACCTTTATCTCTGCATATCCTATTAACCTTAACCTTGAGATTTATTAACTATATTGTTACTTTTACTGAGAATGGTTATATGACTTCTATACTGGAAAACTGTTATGCAGAATGCTCTGAAATCCAGAAATTAAGCACGTATTCACTATTAGGTATCAATAAAACTTCAAAACCTCTAATAGGGGAGAAGCTGCTCCCCATCTCACGAACCTTTAAAAAAAAAAACCACAGGCACAGAAGCATACTATATACCAGAATGACGAGGAAACCTATCACCTATCGGTATTATTCGCAAACAGCCAATCGCAAGAGGTGCCAGCGTCTTGCAAATCTCCATATGCATGCAGACAGTTTTCTGGGCGTACGCAGAACGACTTTGCGCAAGATACGCTACACAAACCGGCGCACGTCCCTCTTGGATTCACCCCCAAGTGCTATTTTGTTTTCACCAGGCACTATGTGGAGCGCTGCTTAGCTTTCTGGGTTAAAGATCCCATTCCTGCATTTTGTGACATAACTGATGGGATTTTTTTGCATTAACTGGCACCTAACTCACACTGAGCGGGTCATGTAGACTCTTTACCGATTGGCTTGATGCTGCTTCCAATCTTTACGGACAAGCGTCAAAGAAGCACCCATCAAATTGCCTGGAAAAGAACCTATATCCAAAGTAGCAAGCTCGTCCACATCTTATAGACAGGCATCTGATAACAGTTAACGCTGTCAGCATATCTTACGCTATGGGTAAAATAGATAAAAACAATAAGTTTGTCTGTGGTGCACTGCAGATCCCAGCATGCCCAGGCCGCCATTAAGCGGTTGGGCACGCTGGCACTTGTAGTGCTACAAGCACCATCATACCCATGGCTGCAAGGACATGCTGGCACTTGGCGAACCACAAGTATCAGCATGCCCTGCTGGGACTTTTAGTGCACCAGAGAAAATGTACATTTTTTTTTTTTTATTATTTTTTTTTTTATTATTATTATTTTTTAATGGATGCTTTTGTTGCTTTGGCTATAGTCTTATTTGCTCTCCATATCGTAAATATATTGAGCTATTTGGATTATTATTCGATATACAGGGCTGTTCTTTGATGTTTGTCATCATTCGAAAATTGGAAAACAAATGGGAAAAGCAGAATTGCACCGTTAAAAGGAGTCGTGTTTGCAGGTTTGGTCTTTAAATCAGCAGCTCCAATACCTGACAAACACAGTAACCTGTATTTTCCCTAATTTGTTCATATGAAAAATAACATTTCAATGAAAAATGCTAAGCAAATTCTTTACCGCTTATGAAATGGAACAAACTTGAACAGTCAGTATACTTTAGAATTCTCTTACATGGTCGATCAGACACTGAACACGCTGCCGACATATAAGGATTGTGCTTTAAGCCCAGCGGGAGATACACGCTTCCCACCGATTTGGATCAGAGATCCGGACAATGGAGCTATTATTCTCCTATATTGTCGCTGTCCTTTGCCTTATACAAAGGAGATACAAGACCGGGTCTCTCTCTGTGAGGCCTTTGCAAAAGAAAACAGCGGCAGATCTAACTTCTAACCCTTCTCTCTGGATACAAAACAGATCCGGTCATTAAACCATCTTCTACGGATAATACGACTTGCCCCCAACCCGGCAGCCGATAGCTTTCTCCCGTGATGAGCGCTCAAACGTCGTCAACGCAGACAACAAAGCTTAATAGATAATTGGGGTTACAAGAAATAAAGATTCACATAACCCTTGAGCTCAGTAATAAGTTAAAACAATACATTCAATCAAAGAAAAAGACGTGCGGCCCTAGGGCCGTCTGTGGCCCCTCACTGGTCTACAATGTGCAATTAACCTATCAAGTTAAGAGTAGGGTGCAAGTGAGAATCACAGTCAAATGTTCAATTATGTTAATGAAGGATGGACGAGGTCTGGGTAGGTTGGTGATAGGATAGCAACGGAACCCACCTGGGGAAGTTACCATGGGGTCAATTAGATAAGTTAAGCCCTTGATATAAAAAAAAAAAGCAAAAAAACTATGAAGTGTAGTAGTATTATAAACTTTATCTTTACTAAATAACGTACACTGCGCACTATATTGGATGTCATCCCCCTATTTTGCCTATACGGGAACCAAATTTAATTGCTGAACAGTTCAGGAAATTCACACAGTAATACAGCCCCAGGGGTAAAGGACACTGTACACACGAAGACAATAGCATTGAATATATTATTGCCACATATAGGAAAGTGCCTACCACACCTCTGTCTCCTAACCGTTAATGAAATCAACCAGTAGGATGAGCGTTAAATTCAAAATGTGTGTCCTGTATATCGTTATCAGTGTAACAAATGTTCTCAGCAAACAGCAGTCAGTGAGCCACCTGCTTATGTAACTAGCCCAACATATTGTCATTTTTACAGACATTAAACTCTGCAGAATGAGACAGAAGGTGAATCGGCAGAGTCCGGGCTTGGCCAAGGTTGACCCTCACCTTTCCTCTGCTTGTTTGTATTTTGCAGCAATACCATCCAACTGACATCACCGGTCAGCTAAATCTGTCCGACCCCTCTGTTAGCACGGTGGTGTAGTACAAAGGAAGAGAGACAATGACTGTTCTGGCCTGTGGATGGTTTGTAATGGACCTAAGAGCCACGCGTTTCGCATTTGCATAATGGTAAGAACGAGGTCACAGAAAGGACTTTGGGACTGCATGTTTTCCACACACCCCCCCCTCCCTCTGCTCAAAAAAATTACCTGGCCGGATTGTTGGATTGTATTTTTTTTTTTTTTATACTTACTGGAGAAAAATGAACTGAAACTGTAAAAAAAATTAGCCGTCCCGCCACCCTGTTTTGCTATATTTATTTTTTCAACTTCAAACCATTGATTGGAAAGTACGAGAACAATATAAGAACACTGAACGTTTTGCATTATAACTGATTTTGTTTTTGAATTTTTTTTTGCTACTATAGACATGTACTTATTACACATCCTGCACACATTTTTATTGCATCAATTTTTGCGTTTTGCACTGTTTTTCTATATGCATGGGATATATATTTCTATACACGTATCATTTTGTGTGCACCCTATTACCCTCTCATTTCTGCTTTCTCTGAACTAATGTTTTTTTTTTATTATTATTATTATTGTTATTATATGTTTTTCTAGGGTAACCCTTGTTTCATGGTTTATGATATTTTAGCTGTCATCATTTAACCTTAAAAGAGACGTGTGGCCAAATATATATATTTTATATGTTGCGTAGGATTAACTATAATTCAACTTTATTTATTTATAATAATAATAAAAAAGCAAAGCTGCATTATATTTAAAGTGGATCGGTTGCCCCAGACAAAGGAGGCGGCCATTTTGTGCTCTGAACCAAGGTTCATGAGGGTGCAGGCGATGACTTAGCTGGGGACCAGTGATATCACTGAGTGTCGGTAATGTCACTGGTTGCTAGGTAACCCATTGCCTGCCCATGTTTACTGTCTCAGCTTTCAAAATGGCCGCCTCCGCAGACTGTAGGTGAATGAAATTAATTTTTTTGAATTCCAGTCTCGTCAGTGTGCGTTCCTGTGGCTCGTAGGAGTGCTTTAAAGCATACTTGTCACCTATATAGAGTGGAGGCAGCCATTTTGAGAATGCAGCTATCAGTTCACTAGGAGCCAGTGACATCACTGAGGCATGGAGCATTTTGTGTTGTCATTGGCTCCTAACGATTTGAGGGAATGCACCTTTAAAACCTGTAGCGTTTACGTGTGTGCTTTGATACTGGACCTAGAAGCTCTATTGGTTTTCATTAGTTAGTACATACAGACAATAGAAAACTATAATAATTCTCTGTAAGTATTTTTGCACATGCATCATTGCCAACTATCCCTAATTTCCAGGGACGGTCCGAGGTTTCAAACAGTTGTCCCAGAAATGTCCCTATTTTTCAGAACATATTTAAAGATTCAATCCCACAGCATGCATCTGAGCTATCCTACAAAATCATTATCTCCTTTTCAAAATCTATCTGGTTGGCAAACAAAAATGGCTGCCAGGAACGGACGCAGTCAATCTGCTACACAGACAAAGGCTAACAGCATGTCATGTGATGGCAGAGGGGGAGAAAGAGGATGTCACAGAGCAGACAGAGCTCAGAGGGGCATTTCATGTGTGAAGTAACTGTGGTTACCATGGTAGTCCAGAATCATAAATCATTAATAACAGCCTGAAGAAACAAATGAAGGGAAAACTCTGAATTCCGATATTCTTATTCTTCATATAGCCTGCCACAGTGATTAATGTTAAAAAAACACACCTGATTTATTTTTGGGGCTTGCTGCTTTAAAACGCAAAAAACATGTCAAGTAGGGGCAGTGGTGCCCCGTGCTCTAACCGGGACATTTCTGAGCTTCATGTGTTTGGATTTACCGACTCGTTGGCAAATGTTGGCAACTATGCACATAGTGTATACTGGCTTCAGATGAGCATTGTGAAGTGTACGTTTGCAAACATTGTGATATTTGTTAACAAAAATGTATTTATTGTCGTCAGTAGGATTTTCAAAATGTCAAGAATGGTATTTTGTCTGTATTTTCCAGGAGAATGATATTAAGATGGTTCTGTTGTGGCTGTGGTAGAATTGAGGGACTTAAATGTTCTGATTGTCTTTTTACTGGACTGCTGATTACTGAGTAAGGAAAGGCGTCTATCTAGATTGCTGTTCTTAGCAGAGTGCTGATTACAGGAATGGAGATAAGGTGTCATAGTGAAATTTTTCAGACTTCTCTCATCTGGAGCTAGTGTTGTAAATCCTCACGGTAAATGTTCTCCAACAGCTGCCATCTGGAGCTAGTGTTGGGAATCCTCACAGTAATTGTTTTCCGACAGCTGCCATCTGGAGTTAGGGTTGTGAATCCTCACGGTAACTTTTTTTGTGACAACTGCCATCTGAAGTTAGTGCTGTGAATCCTCACGGTAACTGTTTTCCGACTGCTGCCATCTGGATTTAGGGTTGTGAATCCTCATGGTAACTTTTTTTCTGACAGCTGCCATCTGGAGTTAGGGTTGTGAATCCTCGCGGTAACTTTTTTTCTCACAGCTGTCATCTGGAGTTAGGGTTGTGAATCCTCACAATGGGATTGGTGGCAGATATTTGGGAAGTATCTTTCTACACCCCTTTTTAAACACTGCTGATTCCTTTTATAAAGTTTGAATACATTCCTTCCATATTTTCGGCATCAATGAGGGGCGTGGATAGGCCTTAAATGGTTGTAATTTGATTGGATCTGGGCATCACTTGAGTAAATCAAGGGCACAGCCTATTATATGCCAATTTTCAAGCCATTAATGTTGACAGGTACATTCAGGAGTTCTATACTTATTCCCCAATTCTAATATATTATAGTGAAAAGTTACCTAGAGAAGACTATACTATCCCATCATATTATCTTATATAATTAGCTATAAAATTCCCATTTTAGAATCAAGTATTCCAGGTTGATTGACACAAGTTAGTTCGATAAACTGGACCTACGGGGATATCAAACTAATGCCGGCAACACACAGTGCAATGTGATTCAGTCAAATTGGCCTCATATACATCAGTCTCTCGTTGTGTGGACCCAAAATGATCACAAACTGTAATTCTGATTGGTAAAAAAATATAGTCGGGTTTTGATTGAGCAAGTTTGACTGTAGTGTCAGGGTCTGTACACCAGGGGTCAGTGTGATAATGGGATTATTACAGATACAGCTTGTGATAATGTCCCAGATAATATGTAATGACTGATTACATTGTCGTGGAACGGTTTTGTATTATATGTAATAACTCCTAGTGTAATTGGTTATATACAATGCATAAAAACAACAGTGGTTTGTAATATCCATATCATTTACAGTAGGGAGCAAGTATTTTCTTGTAATACTGTGAGTTGAATGATGACCATAGGACAAGGATAAATCACTATCAGAATATGAAGATAAATTAATTATTAGTATACCAGTTGAACAATTATAGATTTTTACTGATAGGCAATCAGGGTATATTCTTCAATCATTTAAATTGATTGTCAAATACCATCAACAATCATCATCAACATACCGTTAATTATGATTGGATCGCAGGTTTTATTTTGGGGTTAAAAGCTGGATGTCCCGACAGGGCTATTGGCCAATAAGGTCATCAGTCTTTGTAATCCTCGTTATCTTCCCGGGTTCATGTTTGTGATTAAAATGTCTCTTGTATCCATTCGGAGAGTTCCGAATTGTTATATCCCTTGTGCCAAAATACCAATCAAACGTACCCGCCAGCTAAAATCCCGGTAACTGGCTGACGTCTATTCAATATTGTCCTGATTTAAGAATGACTTTTGAATCCCAATCTTTATATATGTCTCCTATGGAGAACAGGAAAGTACAATTTACAGTAATGAACTTGTGTATAGAAATGTTTTCATAGATTTTAAAAATTTCCAATTTGCTGAACTGTCATAAATTTCTTTAAAGAAAACAGAAATATTCATAATTTTTCCCGTGTTAGATTTGTCCAAGTGATATTTTGGGGAGATGATGTAATTGTTCTTTAATGTACCCCGATGACTTGTAAAGGTTACTGTATGCTGTGTGCTACGATAGATTATTCTGATAATAGGGGTTACTTATCCCAGGGGAACTACGCCCTAGCCGGAGCTCAAGTATTTTATTGATCCGTAGTGTCATCAGTCAACTGATTTTATTATTATTAATTATTATTATTATCCTTTATTTGTATAGGGTCAAAATATTACACACTGTTGTATAGCCAGAGAATTGTATTCCTTCACCAGTCCCTGCACCAATAGAGCTTACAATCTAATTCTCGATCACAGGCACACACACGCAGTATGTCTTTGGAGCAAATGACGCACACACACACGCATACAGACAAACAGACACACACATGCACACACACACACACACACACACACACTAAACTCAATATTGTGCTTCGGTTAAAGAAAATGAAGTTGTTCCCTACTTTTTGCACCTTCATATGAAAATTTTTCTTTCCTTGCCATGCAAAGGGCCTTGATTTAAGATGAACTTAGAGATTAACCATTACTTTCAGTGGGTGTTGCACCCTAGCAGCACAAGACAAAGTTGGTGCATGTACATAGATATAACTGTGCTAGAGTCCCCCTCACGTTCCCGAGCAGCTGAGTGATGAGAGGATGAAACTACTTTTTAAGAAACAGGAAAAGTTCAGTCCCATTTACGTTCCACATTTTGCCCTGAGATACTGGAGGATTGTTTTAGTCAACCAATCAAATATTTGCTTTCATTTTCCAATCTGCACGAAATAATAATAGCTGGAGTTTGATTGGTTGCTATAACACCACCTTTCCCCCCCCCCCCCCATTACTTATACGTCATACACCAAAGCTAAATCATTTTAGCGTTGAATCAATTAGTGCTCCCTAGACCAGTGTTGGCTAACCTGTGACACTCCAGGTGTTGGGAAACTACAAGTCCCAGCATGCTTTGCATATATATTGCAGCTTATTGCTGGAAGGTATTGCTGGGACTTGTAGTTTCACAACACCTGGAGTGTCACAGGTTAGCCAACACCGCCCTAGACTAAGAATTTTTCCATGGTTGATCAGAAGGAGGCAAAATATATAGCAAACTTATTGTAAAAAATATATATACTTAAAAAATGTGCACACAGTGGAGGCAGCCATTTTGTGGATTAGTCCAATATTAATGCATCCAATTAATTTACCAGGAACTAGTGGCATCACTGAGGTACTAATGACAAATAGTCATGATATTTGACCAATATTTCCATTTTTTAGCTATTTACTATATATTTATCAGTACTGGCTTTAGTGAGTGGATAGATACCTTCAAATGAATATTGGTTCAACCCCCAAAACGGCTGCCACCATTGCTCTTTAATATATAAAGGGTAGATTTGTCATACCTTCTGAATAGGACATGTGGAGGTGTTGCCCATAGCAACCAATCAGATTCCAGCTCTTATTTATCCAGTACTTTCTCGAAAATGATAGCTGGAATCTGATTGGTTGCTACGGGCAACACCTCCACATGTCCTATTCAGAAGGTATGATAATTCTACCCCTTATTTACTTATTCTTAATATATTATCACAGCTAGTAGTTATCATAACAGATAATATTATATTAGTATTATATAATATATATACATATATATATATATATATATATATATATATATATATATATATATTATATACTAGTTATGATATGATTTTTATTTATTTTTTTAAATGACTTTTAACTTGTTTGTGACGTGAGACATTGGAGGACTTAGGTTGACAGAAGTTGCAAGAATTGGAAGGACTGACCGATTAAACATGTTATTGCTATTTGTATAATTAGGGCTTCAGAAGAACCTCTATTAAACATGTCACTGTCGCTACCAAACACTGCTTTCACTAAAGGGCGACGCCACTCAGAAATCATTTTGCCTAATTAAAATCATTATGTTGTACACTACAACTTTCAAAAATAACTCTTGATACTTGAATGAGGACTCCTGCCTGAAATTGTCTGCTTAATATGCAGAAGCACACTGTTGCTGCTATAAAACAGGTAGGTTGTTAAAGACTGACGTTCCTTAGCAACATGGAAACAAGCGGTGGACTGCACTGATTGTTTCCATGGCTGCACAGGTTGCTAAGGAGTGTTTCTGCATTATCAGCCTACAATTTCAGGTAGCAACCAGTATAATGATTTTGAGTGTTATCATCCTTTAAAAAAATGATGACACTTTAGTCCCAGGAAAAAAATTGTGCCTCCACCTGGTGAGTCAAACTGTATGAATCTAATCACCGTGCAATGATCCAGTACAACTGGAATGCACAGGAAATCGACTGCACACATTGCCCTCCTATTTACAGGTCAGCTGACGACCACGTACCAATGAGGCTCATCGACCAACTTGATTTTTAATTCTGCTAGATCCAATCCAATCCAATCAGTTTTTAATTGGCAATCATGGTTGTGCAATTTGGTTGAATTGAATTGAACCAATTGACCAACCGAAATCTTACAATGTGTGGACAGCTTTTTTAAGTCATTAACATACCACTGTCATTAGTACAAATACTGACACTTCGTTTGTCTTATAAAATATATTTGACAAGCTAATAATTATTGTATATTTAATATATAATTTGTAGTCCTTACTCTGTATTTAACTACTGATTTCGTCTATTCTATACTGTATGTGTTAATGTTTTATATAACATTTTCTTTATTCTGTAGATTGATGGACTATATTACAGATTACGCTGCATATTATAATTAACTTGGTTTCATGTGTATTCAATGATGAGCCAAACATACACAAAGTTACAATGAAATGACATATGCTGTATTTGATCACGTTAGCAGGTGGGGTTAAACGTGTCAATCGTCTTTAATGTGGTAAAGATACAACATTTCTAACAGGTTTTGGGCATGAGAGTCTGTAAATGATGGGGAACTGTTCCCTTAAGTAAAAAATAAAGACTTGCGCTAGACCCGGATTAGTCAGCCGGTGACTCGACAACAATTGCGGAACTACCCAAAGGCTGGTGAGTCGTGCTGGGACTTGTAGTTCCCCAACTGCTGGCCAGTGACTGGCTGCCCATCTCCGGACCAGAAAGCTGTTCAAAGTTCTAATAAGAGGATTTGAAGTCAGATATACGTTTATATTTCATATATAAATCTATATATTGCTATGATTTGTTTTTACAAATTTGTATTAAAAAATGATATTCTTGAACGCTCAGTAATTTCGATTTGCTGGGTAAAAGTTGCTGTATATGCCGCGTCAATGTCACATGAATGAAAAAGATATTTCTAAATAAACTTTCTTTAAAAAAATACTTTGTCCTCTTTGTTATTTTTTTTTAAGAAAATAATTTACATTGTTCATTTGCAAAAGAACAGGCAAGAAAAAAATAAAATATTGAACTAATGTCACTTGGTAATAACAAAGGCAATAATGACAACACAGTTTAAAAAAAAGTAAACCTGTTTGTTTTTACATATATATATATATATTTGTTTTCATGAAATACATTTATTAGGATGATCTGCGGAATATAAAATACATTTTTACAGTTGCTCCTGATTGCAAACACATGTTATAGCATGCACACGAGACGGTCACCACTACTGATCAGGACTTAGACTAGCCCTGTAGATGGAGCAAGAGAGCTTGCTTCGCACGTGGCTGCGCTCGAGTTTGGCACGCCGCTACTGTACATTAACTGCGGTCAAACGCCCCTCCCCCCGTCCACTCCCAGGCGTACTTTGCATACAAGGATGAATCAGACAGAGCTGCGGTTACTGGTGTATGTCACGGTTCTGGGTATGCACAGAGAAATCTTGTCTTTGATAAGCGCAAAATCGGTAGATATGTGCCTTAAATAATCAGGCCCAAATACAATAACTAAAAACAGAGAAAAAACTTTATGGTATTGAGAAACAAAATAGATTACTTGAAAGGAATATATAAACGGAGACATTGCTTATTAAGATAAAATGCAAATGATCTCAATGCAAACCCACAAACTAACAAAAACGTATTTGTGGGTTTGCCTATTCTTAAACAAAGACAAATAAACAATTTTCTTTTAAGGGTCTAATATAAAGTTGGACGTATTTTCCGCTCCCCCCCCTGTCCACCTCTTCGATCGTAAGCAAACGGCCGCCAGCGCAAGATGCGTGATGCGTCTCAGTCTACATGTGGCCGCAAACGTATCTGGTGTTTTCTGATCATGGGCAGAAGTAAAAAAAAAAAGCACATTATACACTGGAAATGCAGCTGGCGTTCAACTCCGAGCAATTAAGTCTTTAAATCTTACCGAATTTGTTTTAAGAAAATGTTGATGTTAAAATTGACCTGTTTTAAAAATCGCTATTAAAAGTACCATTTAAAAAGAAAAAGAAAAAAGATTAATTTCATATGTTTAGAAAAAATAAAACATAAGATTCACGAAAATAACGCTATTATCGGTGAAGCTCAATATCTGATGATGCAAACCAAGTATTTAAGCCTAAGGCTGGGTACACACTACAAACAATTGATATCGTTAATGATTTTACCAATGACTGAAAGTCCCGATCAGCTGATCCCTGTGCACACACTATACACGTTTTACAGGATTTACCGTCAGATTTGTGCTCTTTATCTGTCATAACCATCGGCTGAAAAGATGGTGACTCTGCACACTGCATGGAGATCTATGGACACTGCCGGTCCTGAGTGCAGACACACTGCATAGAGATCTATGGACACTGCCGGTGCTGAGTGCAGACACACTGCATAGAGATCTATGGACACTGCCGGTCCTGAGTGCAGACACACTGCATAGAGATCTATGGACACTGCCGGTGCTGAGTGCAGACACACTGCATAGAGATCTATGGACACTGCCGGTCCTGAGTGCAGACACACTGCAGGATTGGAACGACATCGTTCTATCGTTGAACGAGGTTATTAGTCCGGTTTATAAATCAAATCAAACGATACGATGAGCTTTGTACACACTAATGCGATATCGGGCCGGACAGTCGTTCATCGTGTGATTGACCCGATAATCGGGTGAAAAACCTGTAATGTGTACCCAGCATTATTTACCCCAGCAAACACTTAGTGGCAGGAGCATGGTGGTATAATCAACCCACCTATTTCTCAACGCAACCTGCTTTAACAAGCTCTGCCCCATCTTGCGGAGCTTTTTAATGCAGCTTGCATTGAAAAATAGACGATAAATAGAGACAGGTGACTGGTGAAAGACGAAATTGGTGTTATATATAGAGGGCAGTTTAGGTTTGGTTTAAGCAGCGGTAAGGACTGGCAGTGTGCAGGTGAATTCGCTAGGAACTAGTGAGATAACCAAGGCAACATGCGCTGAATATTGGATAGCGTAAAACAAATAAGGACGTAGAAAGAATTGGCGTCACCGGTTCCTCTACATTCGACACTCTGGTATGCGGTGCCCAGTTGTTATACTCTCTCGTTTCCGAGCAGTTTTTTTCTTGTAGACCCGCGGCCTTCTCTGGGCTCGCAGTAGTAACCGTTCGTAGCAGACAACTACCGACCCAGCCAGGAGGCAGAGTAAGATGCTCATAACGAACAATGCCATGCCTATTAACAGAAAATATAAGTATTCGAAGAGAGTGAAGAAGTGTTGGCACTGGTCAAAAGACTCCCTCTCGATCTCCATGACCGGATACTGGTCCAGGTATTTTGGGACTCCACACAGGGTCCTCTCCTTCTCTGAAAGACAAATATTCTTTGACTGTTCAATGAAACATAGATTTTGAACACATTCGTCTATTAATCCTAGTGGGAGCAGCCATTTAGATTGTGAAAGCGGAGGTATAGGGAGATATCAGGCTTATGTTTTAATGAAACAGTGCCCCCCTGTGGACAAAATGTCAATGAAGTTGGTTTTGCCTAACAATAACCTTTGAGTTGACATGGTATTGTCTCCGCCAACCTATTCGCGGTGGAAACAGGCATATTGTGGGTTTTATCCATATTCACGAGTAAGAAGCCTATCCATTCACCAGGAACCAGTGACATGTGACTCAGGCAAAATAGAGCATTTTCAAGACCTTGGAGTAGAGGGCCTAAAAAGAATCTTTTAATGGAACAACTAGAAAATCTTGCTAAAGAGATCACAGATCTCTTCTAGAAGACCTTGCTCCACAGCTCGCACATCTTACACTGGAGTATGGAGGAGATCTTGCTCTAGTGTTCTTAGAAGATCTTACGCTAGAAGATATAGGAGATATTGCTATAGTATTCTTAGACTAGAGGGTGTAGGAGATCTTGCTATAGTATTCTTAGAAGATCTTACACTAAAGGATGTAGGAGATATTGCTCTAGTGTTCTTAGAAGATCTCACACTAAAGGATGTAGGAGATTTTGCTCTAGTGTTCTTAGAAGATCTCACACTAAAGGATGTAAGAGATCTTGCTATAGTATTCTTAGAAGATCTCACACTAAAGGATGTAGGAGATCTTGCTATAATATTCTTAGAAGATCTTACACAAGTGGGTGTAGGAGATCTTGCTCTAGTATTCTTAGTAGATCTTACACTAGAGGGTGTACGAGATCTGGCTATTGAATTCTTAGAAGACCTTACACTGGACCTTCTAGAAGACCTTGCTCTTCAGCTCACAGATCTTACACTAGAGGATGTAGAAGATCTTGCTATAGTATTCTTAGAAGATCTTACACTAGAGAATGTAGGAGATCTTACTACAGTATTCTTAGTAGATCTTACACTAGAGGGTGTAGGAGATCTTACTATAGTATTCTTAGAAGATGTTACACTAGAGGGTGTAGGAGATCTTACTATAGTATTCTTAGTAGATCTTACACTAGAGGGTGTAGGAGATCTTACTATAGTATTCTTAGTAGATCTTACACTAGAGAATGTAGGAGATCTTACTATAGTATTCTTAGTAGATCTTACACTAGAGGGAGTAGGAGATCTTGTTGTAAAGCAAACAAAAGATCTCACACTGGACCTTCTAGAAGACCTTGCTCTACAGCTCACAGATCTTACACTAGAGGATGTAGGAGATTTTGCTGTAGAATTCTTAGAAGATCTTACACTACAGGATGTAGAAGATCTTGCTATAGTGTTCTTAAAAGAGCTTGCACTAGAAGATGTAGGAGATCTTGCTCTAGTATTCTTAGTAGATCTTACACTAGAGGGTGTAGGAGATCTTGCTATAGTGTTCTTATAAGATCTTACACTAGAGGGAGTAGGATATCTTGTTGTAGAGCAAACAAAAGATCTCACACTGGACCTTCTAGAAGACCTTGCTCTACAGCTCACAGATCTTACACTAGAGGATGTAGGAGATTTTGCTGTAGAATTCTTAGAAGATCTTACACTACAGGATGTAGGAGATTGTGCTACAGTGTTAATAAAAGATTGTACACTAGAGGGTATAGGAGATATTGCTATAGTATTCTTAGAAGATCTTACACTAGAGGGTGTAGAAGATCTTGCTATAATATTCTTAGTAGATCTTACACTAGAGGATGTAGGAGATCTTGCTATTAAATTCTTAGTAGATCTTACACTAGAGGATGGAGAAGATCTTACTATAGTATTCTTAGTAGATCTTACACTAGAGGGCATAGGAGATCTTGTTGTAGAGCAAACAAAAGACCTCACACTGGACCTTCTAGAAGACCTTGCTCTACAGCTCACAGATCTTACACTAGAGGATGTAAGAGATCTTGCTGTAGAATTCTTAGAAGATCTTACACTACAGGATGTAGATCTTGCTATAGTGTTCTTAAAAGAGCTTGCACTAGAAGATGTAGGAGATCTTGCTCTTGTATTCTTAGTAGATCTTACACTAGAGGGTGGAGGAGATCTTGCTCTAGTATTCTTAGTAGATCTTACACTAGAGGGTGTAGGAGATCTTGCTATAGTGTTCTTATAAGATCTTACACTAGAGGGAGTAGGAGATCTTGTTGTAGAGCAAACAAAAGATCTCACACTGGACCTTCTAGAAGACCTTGCTCTATAGCTCACAGATCTTACACTAGAGGATGTAGGAGATTTTGCTGGCTGTAGAATTCTTAGAAGATCTTACACTACAGGATGTAGGAGATCGTGCTACAGTCTTAATAAAAGATTGTACACTAGAGGATGGAGGAGATCTTGCTCTAGTATTCTTAGTAGATCTTACACTAAAGGATGTAGGAGATCTTGCTGTAGAACTCATAGAAGATCTTAGAGTGGAGCATGTAGGAAACTATATAATGAAGCATTTAGAAAATATTGACCAAGTGCATCCAAAAAGATAAAGAAATCCTGATTATTGTACAACAAACCAACGTAGAATAGTTATATTATTGTGAAACTCATTCAATTCAAATGTTTTACTTTTATACTTCTGATAAAGGAGTTGTAAAGATAGACCCAAAGTTGTTATCATGTAGATCTATAAGTAATAGAATCTTACCATTAATTTTCTCAGCATTGTCAATCATCCAAGATAAAAGATACTGAATTTGACAAGTGCAAACCCAAGGGTTTCCGTCTAACCTCAGTTGCTCCAGAACTGGTAGTTTGTACAGAACGTCTACCCTCAAGCCAGGCAGGGCATTGTTGTGTAAATAAAGAATTCGAAGATTTATCAGATGATCTAAGACACCCCCAGGCAGCCTGACAATCCGGTTGTTGCCCAAATTTAAAGTTGTTAGCCTGGACAAGGGTCGGAAAACCTCAGGTTTTAAGGTGGTCAGCTGGTTGCTGCTTAGATCCAAGTAGCTGAGGTTCTGGAGGTGTTGGAAAGCCTGAGAGTCAATATTAGATATAATATTGTTTTGTAACTCCAGATGTTTAAGGCGTGGGTACTTGTGGAAGGATAGTGTCTTCAGAGCTGTGACCTTATTGTAGGCCAATAGCATAGTATGAGTGTCGTCATCCATACCTTCTGGAACAAAATACAGACCTTTCCCATAACAGACCAAGAGTCCTTCATGACAACTACAGACATCAGGGCAAGATAAGATCTGGAGGCCGCTCAAACTTATCAGTATCCAATATATGAAGAGCTTGACAAAACCCTTCGAATCTTGATGATATATATATTCCATCCCATCTGCCATCGATGTTCAACTGGGACGATATATTAAAACTCTCCAAAACCAATGAATAAACTTGAAAGTTTGACCTCCAGCATCTCCTAGCCACGTCCAGATCAACACGACTTTCTTCACAGTTAGCAAAGTTTTAGAGAACCACCTTATAAGTTTGCTATAGTGAATTAAAGTGGAGAAATTTCTATACCAGCCTTAATTTCTTAGGCAAACGACAGGTCACATGAGCTGTGCAAATATTAACAGAGATTAATCAAGGGTTATGCGGTTGGTGTAGTTCTTCATTGTTCTGGTATTGACAGAGGAACGAGACATAACTCCACCCAGCAGGATAGAGAAAAACAGATAAAAACAAATTCTGGCTATGCACAGAAAGGACACACTGTAAGAGATTAGGGAGCTGGATATAATGTTGTTTGCACTGAGGGTGAAACATCTAAAGTTTCCTCATCTTTCAGACCGGATATAACAATCTGTTCAGGATAAATGTGACACATTAAAGGGACATTAAACTGAGAACAGAGATTGTCTCCTTTGTATTAAGTATATAACCCCTCTCCCTGGTTAGCACAATAAGGGTCCAGTCTGATCATTAAGTAAAAAATCAAAAGGCACACACACCATCTATATATAATATTTATTGTGATCTGTAGAGTCATATAAATGTTACAAGTTGCAGAAACAAATGTAAAGAAATATTTGTGGGGTTACAGTAACTGCGTAAGCACAACAAGGGGCAAAACCATGGCTAAGCTGTTTTTTGCCTATTACTATATTTCTGCAATATCTTAATTAAAAGAATATTTATCCCAATATGCTACCTAAAAATCTTAAATTCACTTGGGTAGACTACAAGATAAAAAAGTTATTTTCAGGGTAACAGTGACCAACGTTGTAAATTTTTTTAAAAATTGGTCTGAACATTAAGTGCCCAATTTATGTACGGATGTACGGCCAAATATCTCTGCGCATGCGCCAGAACGGGACTTAACGCCAGTGAACGCGAGTGCATGCGATGTCCGACCGCAAATGGCGCTTACAACTGGCTACGATTTGAAGGGCGGAACAGCGGAGGGAGGGAGAGAACAGGCGTAGGCCATGCACCGTAAGGGTCTACTGAGGTCGAGCGTATGCACCCCGTATCGCTAGAGCGTACTTATACCCAGATTCAAATGGAAACGTTTCTTGAGATCCTCATCTACTTGAAAACGGGCGTATACGTTATGTGCATTTTTTTTCCTTTTGAAAATGAATCAGGCCCTATGACTCTGAAGCCCTATACATTTTGCTTGGATAGACAAAGAAATTAAAACAAGTTTGAAACCAACATATTGCAAATACAGCGAAATCGGTTAGGGGTATAAAGCGCCCAGGGGACTGATTTATTAAGGATCTTAACTTAAGAAACTTCTTATTTCTGTCTCCTGGACAAAACCATGTTACAATGCAAGGGGTGCAAATTAGTATTCTGTTTTGCACATAAGTTAAATACTGACTGTTTTTTCATGTAGTACACAAACACACAAATACATGACAGCTTATTTGTACACTGAAATATAAAGTTGATATTTGTGTGCTACATTAAAAAAACAGTTAGTATTTAACTTATGTGCAAAACAGAAAACTAATTTGCACCCCTTGCATTGTTACATGGTTTTGTCCAGGAGACTGAAATAAGAAGTTTCTTAAGTTAAGATCCTTAATGAATCAGGCCCCAGGTGTCTCAGTATCCAGGGACGAGAAACGTGCTGTGAAATAATCCTTTTGGAACCAGGCCTGGGAGTTTGCGGCCAAGAAATGCTGGTAAATATATCAACGCTGGCGTCTCGCACTTTGGTTCCCTGGAGAATTTAGTACATGTAAATACAGCCTGTTATTTGTAGGGTCGAGACCTGGATTTACTATATAAATATGTTTCTGTGAAAAGAACTAACAACTTTTCAAAATGTTTTTTTTTTTAGTGTCGTGCAAACATTGACTCGTCAGTGTTGCAGACTTAGCGAGTCCGTCGGCCAATGTAATCAACTCCCGAATCACACTCCGTAATAATAATACAGATGTATGATAGTAGAGATGCTCACTGACCCCCGTGAGCTGATTTTGGTTTGGATCTGGATTAGCTTCGTGTTTTGGTTTTGGCAAAAACGCCCTCGTGTGTTTTGGTTTTGGATTTTTTAGCAAAAATCCTAAAATATGCTAAAATCACATATTTTTGCTCTTTTTTGGTTCCTACATTATTATTAACCTCAATAACACTAATTTCAAGTCATTTGCAGTCAATTTAGACCACCTCACAGATCACAATATTATTTTCATACACTTTCGGACAAATACTGCAGCGACCTGGCTGGATGGTAAGCGACAGAGCAATGACACAAACACACGGCAGTTCCTACCACATCTAGGATACATTGGCACACACAGCAGTGGCAGAAAAGATAAATGTTGCAAGATGGAATTGTCCTTGGGCCCTCTCTCTCTCTCCCTCCCACCGTTATGTTGAAATCCAAAAATTGCGAGATCCGACGACGTAACGATGACATTTTGCCTCGTTTTCAGCTCGGTACTCGGATCCCCTAAGTTCGGGTGTGTTCGGTTCTCGAGGTACTGAGCCTGAGCATCTCTATTTCCTAGCAACACCATTAATTCAGAAATTACTGATCCCTTCAGTGTATGGTTCCTTGTTTCTGACCCTTTTTTCTGAAATACATTATATGCCTTTATTATAGTTCCAAGATGTATGTCAACTCTTCTTTCATGTAACGGAGAAATGTAGTCATATGAATGAGAGGGTTAGTACCATGTGTTTATTAAATGTGGACAAAAAATGTTTAAATAGCATAGTACCTTCGTCAGGCGTCAAACATGACACATGGACTCCGTTCCAAAACATGTTTTTGTCCATATTCAATAAACACTGAGCACCTACCCTCTTAATGGCCTCTGTGCTGTATCTTCCTTCTAATTCCGTTACAGTATTACACGAACATTCAAAAGGTCACTTACGGGCATGGAAATAGCACAGAGCTTTTCTGTTTGCGCAAAAGCCCCTAATTACCGCCATAACGCAGGGATAGGTACATGGTCACATCCCAGCGTGTGGAACATCTCAGGATGGCGATGACAGAAGAGAGTGGATAAATAAATTGCTTAGGTTAAAGCATGCTTTGGATGGCTAATATTTAAAAATATTTATTTGGTGTATTTATGTATTTTAATCTATACTTTTACAAAATTGTTTGCTCAATTTTTATTATTTTTTTTTAGACCACTTAAATGACCACTTCCTGCAGAATTAAACCTTATTCCTGTACTGGGAATGCGCTTGCCAACTGAATCCACACTAGGGGCTAGATTTACTATGCTGCGGGTTTGAAAAAGTGGGGATGTTGCCTATAGCAACCAATCAGATTCTAGCTTTCATTTATTTAGTATCTTCTACAAAATGATAGCTAGAATCTGATTGGTTGCTATAGGCAACATCCCCACTTTTGCAAACCCGCAGCTTAGTAAATCAAGCCCTTAGTGCGAATCCATCCAAATCTTTCCATCTGCTGGTACAAACCTTTGCCTCTCTCTCCCTCAGTAGCCATCCGGACCCACCAATTCCTGGGCTTCCCAAAAGTCTAGATGCTCTTCCACAAATATAGACGCATGCGCTGTGGATTTGCACTTACTGTTACCAAGATCAGGACACTCATCTCACGGCGTACTCTGTGCTGCTGTGAGCATTCTGATGATCTGATTGGCTACAAGTTGTTCTATACCCACCCACTACACCACTGAGGAGATCCGGATGAGCTGGCGATGAAGGTTGGGTACAACAAGGTCCTCAGTATATTCCTTAAATGTAAGATATTATGGAAAGCCGAGGTCTCAACCAAATAATTTAAAACTTTATTTAACTAAATTCTACTCATTGTTACATTGTTGATTACTGTCCTTGGTCCAAAAATGTATAATAGTTTGTTAAAAATGCTCATTTTCCCCACTGAAGAAGTCTAAAGCAATCTGACTTATTTATTGTAATAATAACTGACTAATAATTTAAACAAATGAGTATATTGAATAAGACGGAATCCTGGGGAAAAAAACGGGCAACTTCATCTCTGAAACATTTCGGTTTCTGACCATTTTGCCCCAGAGTAGTATTTTTGATGCTTCAGTGCGCCCTGGGGAAGGTCGACGTCTTGCCGTTGAGTCTTCAAGGCTCTTTGAAGCTACAAAGGATATTTTTGGAAGCGCTCTGCGGCTCCACGTCTGTGTCTGAAGAGTTGGCGAGAAACTGTTGAGCTTTAAATTCCATCATTGACACAAGAGCCACTTCCTCTGTTTTTAGGACCCCGGCTCCGGTGGCTGCGGAATCAGGAGGCGGGAAGAAAAAAAACCCATGATCATTCGTGAGCGCAAAGTAGAGATGGAGAGGTATCGTCAACCTACATTAGGACCCTTTACATTAACTGGAAGGCTTACCTAGTATCATGACATAATTATAGCACCAATGTACTCATGGCAACCAGCAGGGATTAGTCCAGTGCAAAATAAACCAATAAAATCTAACGTGTGATTGGTTTACTCAATTTTCCCCTTTCTCTAATTCTACCCAATTACCTACTATACCTCACCATCAATTACTATACCCTCTACACTACAACTTTATGTCACAAATATACCCCATGACCAATTTCTATAACTAAGCATACCCAAATATAGTAGCGAAAGACCCCATCGCTATAGATAATATAATTGCACTTCAAGGTCGTAATATTAAATTGTATTAATATTGTATCATGAAAAATGTAAAGATCGCTCATTGTAATATTTGGCCCAAATGACTGCATTTTAATGCACCTTCCTTGTAAACCAGTGTATATAATGTAATATATACATTATATTATTATATTTTCCATTAGTCCCTACTCACTTGCTCATTCAGATTCTGCCCGTCAGCGGCCTCATTACCATACTGACGCTCCACAGATCCGCCTGTTGAGGCGTGTCTATGCCACAGCTGTCAGTCATGCACTGATTAAGCTCCGCCTGTTCGTATAGTAGACGGCCCACGCAGTACCTCCCCTACAACCCCTCTACCAATCACCAGCAAGCTCTCTCCTTCCTCTACTTACTACAGATGAGAATCGGGCTCACGAAGGAAAGAGTGCGCTGGTGATTGGCGTGTAAGAGGGAGTGACGGTCTTGGAGGTGTGGGTTAGAGTTTGGATAATTTTAACATAGTTGGTGGAATTGCCCCTGACTATCCCATTTTTTGGCTCAAAAGAAGGTTAAAGAAGCTTCTGAAAAAATTCTGGTATTCCCGGTTCCATCCGGTCCGAGTTTTTGGTTGAAAAAAAAAAGTGGGTGTAGCCAGGGTATGATTGACAGCTCTGATATCGACCTGCCTCCATAGGTGCTTATAGATTGTCGGGATGCTAACGAGGTCACTGACAGGTAGAGTATAATGAACACATATTCTGTCTGACCACTCACCCGGACATACGGGGACACATTTACTGCAGTTGTCGGTCAGTTTCTGTCGCAGGCAAAGTAGGACACAATCCATCACGGGAACATTACACACTGGAACAGAAATTGTATTAAATATTGGGAGATAATGTGGATGGGTAATATAAAGACCAGCAAATATTATCATTTAACTCGTTAATAGCGATGATAGGAAAGAGGGGTCTCCCGGTCTTATTTACTAACAGTCGTGAAGCTGTGGACCAATAAGGATCTGCCACCTTGTAGTTTATGTCACCACCTCAATGGGATGGGTGTATGGTGGGTACCAACATGAGCAGGGCCAGATTAAGGGCCACACGTGCCTGGGGCTGAAAATTATAAGGGGCCTATTGTGAGAAGTGCCGTCCCACCGGAGGTGTGGTCAGTGATGTGTGGGTGTGGCCAGCGGTGTTTGGGTGTGGCCAGTGGTGTGTGGGTGTAGCCAGAAGTCTGAGGGCATGGCCAGCATCATGGAGGGCGTAGCTTGCACTTCCCTCCCACCACCTACATCTCCTCCCATCCCCCCTTATATAAAGAGTGCACCACTAACTGGATCACACATCATGTATGTAACATGAAGGTGGAAATACGTCCCAGCTGTCCCTCATGTTGGGACAAGCTCCTGGCTGGTCAGGACAGTCCCCTAAAATCAGGTCTATCCTGATGGAATCGGGACAGGTGAGAGGTAAAGGTATGTTATGTTATTGACCATTAAACATATAAACAATGGCTGATTATTCTTAAATCCCAGAGACCTGACACAAGGCTCTCAAGTAGTCTGGAAGCAAATGGCAGGAGAGTAAAAAAACGATAGTTGGAGACACAGGGAGAGTTGTGAGATAGTTTATTGGGGGTAGATGTAACATTATAGCTGGATATACCACACAGGAGTTATATGGAACTTACAACTTGGCACCTAAGACTGGAGGAATACATCTGAGTAACATTGTTGATGTGGAACCCACCTACCTACAATAAGGACTTTAGTTGGACTTCCCCCTTAAGGACACATTGGTCTTATTCCTTCATGATAACTCAATGTTTTTAATCCACATTTTATATATGATCTGTTTCAACTGTTGTATAAAGTGATAGATACATTTACTGATACATGTGACTGATATATTATAGTGGGTATATACCTTGTGCTCTATAGACTGCGTATTATTGGATTGTCTATTGATCCTATTAGCAGCAGAGACACTTACACACGGCATCAATTATCCTCCACTCACACAATGACATAACCGTAACTCATCAGAGTTATCTATATATGAGGATATCTCCTGCAAATATGTCTTTGATCCCCTTCTGGGTCCTCATGATCGTATAAGACAGGATCCTTCATGACACATAAGCTGCATCATGTGACTTAGATGTTTTACAGCTATTTCAGGCCATGTCATTATATACTTGTTACCGGATGGGCTTCACCATCCAATTGTAGGGAAAAGGAGGGACGTTCTTCTTGTACAGTTTATCTGGTTTCCTTCTCACCATCAGTAACTGACTATTACTGACCACTCCTACCGGTGTCACCCCGGCACCAGACACTCGCCGACTGCGAATGCCAACTGCGCAATAGTTGTAGAAGAATTCGGCTGCCACTACTGGGCTCCTTCTCGGCGTCCAGAACTGCGTACTTCTGGCTTGTATAGCTGCTGCAGCGCCTCTTTGCTGTGGGCTGGCTGGTACTTCCTGACCGCTTACTATGGATCAGGACTGCTGGGTAGCGGGCAGAGCGTTGACACAGAGATACTGGGTTCAACAGAGGACAGTCGTGGAGTGGATTAGAGTGTAAGCTCTTATCTGTTGGCCACAGGATACAGCAGGTAATAGTCACATGTAGAATCTTCAAGCAGTGATGGTTTATTGCTCAAGAGTCCTGACAAGGACTTTTACACACCAGTTTGAGGTACTGGTGATCATCCAGAAGCTACAGATGGAATGATACATTACATGGTCAAACAGATCTCCTTTTATACAGATTCTGACACAAATCCTGGCAGGGAGTAAACCAGTGCCCTTTACCTATCAGGCACCGAAACGTCTGATATTTTACATCAGATAGTTACCTCTTACCTGGCATAATACATTAGAAATACATTTCCTATACAAAAACACAACAAAATATAATTAAAATCAGTACATTTGCAATAATATACAGCGGTGCACTGCACCATAATTAAAATATCTACAATAAGATGTTTCTTCGTGATCCAGCCACACTCTTAAAATAATTTTTGTTAGAATAACTTTTGAAATGTTCTCTAATAAAATTATCTGAACCCAGTCTCCCCAAACCTTCCCCTTCTTCCGTCCTCCAGTTTTAAACAAACAAACAAACAAAACAAAGGAGAAACACTATCTAACTTAGAGCTAAAAAAGTTAATGGTGGCTATAATAGAAAGGTGTCAGAACACACAGTACATCACAGCTTGCTGCGTATGTGCAGACCCGTCAGACTGCCCATGCTGACTCCTGTCCACCGCCGAAAGTGCCTATAATGGGCATGTGAGAACCAGAACTGGACCATGGAGCAATGGAAGAAGGTGGTCTGCTCTGATGAATCAAGTTTTCTTTTACATCATGTGGACATCCGGGTGCGTGTGCATCATTTACCTGGGGAAGAGGTGGCACCAGGATGCACTATGGGAAGAAGGCAGCCGGCGGAGACAGTGTGAGGATCTGGACAATGTTCTGCTTGGAAAACCTTGGATCCTGGCATTCATGTGGATGTTACTTTGGAGTCATTAAGTTATGAGGAAAGGTTAGCCAGTTTAGGCATGTTTACTTTAGAAAAGAGGCGTCTAAGGGGAGATATGATTACTATGTACAAATACATTAGGGGTCAATACGGAGTGCTTTCATGGGAACTTTTTACCCCAAGGACCAAACACAGGACACGTGGTCATCCCCTAAGGTTAGAGGAGAGGAAATTTCACAACCAGCAAAGGAAGGGGTTCTTTACAGTAAGGGCAGTCAAGATATGGAATTCATTGCCAGGGAAGGTTGTGATGACAGATTCAATAGATATGTTTAAGAAAGGGTTAGACAAATTTTTAGCGGAAAGGTGTATCCAGGGATACGACCGTTAATTTAAAATAAAGGATAGTAGTGGATATAGGGTAAAAATTGGATTGCAATATTGAGTCTGGGGGGATTTTCAAAATTGAAACAGATTGGCGGTTGCCTACTCTGGATTAATTTCAAATATAAGTGCAGGATCGCAGGAGATCCAAAATAGGTTGAACTTGATGGACTGGTGTCTTTTTTCAACCTCATCAACTATGTTACTATGTTTATGTAAGTACCACCTAGCTATACGTTACAGCAGACCAAGTACACCCCTTCATGGCAGCGGTATTCCCTGATGGCAGTGGCCTCTTTCAGCAGGATAATGCACCCTGCCACACTGCAATAATTGTTCAGGAATGGTGTGAGGAACATGACAAAGAGTTCAAGGTGTTGAATTTGTCTGTCGCTGTACCTGTCCCATATAATTGGGGCACCCTTCTTCTCCATATCTAACTCAGTGAACTGTGCCTGGGACAGTCATATCTCTGCTGGCGATTAGAGAGCTACCAGCTGAGTAGCAGACAGAAGTAAGATAACTCTGCCCAGGTTTGAATACACAGACTGTAGTAGAGGCTCTGGTTTGATTTTGCAGGTAAACTTCCTTTTAATATCTTGGATGTTGCACTAGTCTCTGATGACATTGAGAAGCTGGGCTCATTGATGGCACTGAGAAAAGTCTCTGCACTAACACAACAAACCAGCTAGTTTAGTGGACTAGTAGCTTGGTGCTCTACTGACAGCAATGGAACAGTTCTTGGTTTGAGTCCTCAGGCAGGTGTAATTTTTAGGCATTTAAATGTTGCACCAGGCTGGTTGATAACATTGAGAAAAATATTCAGAAACACTGATGGCAAAAGCTAGCTCAGTTGTCTAGAAGCCCAGTACTCACCTGGATATGATGGAGATGTCTAGAAGTGAGGTACTTACTTGGCTGTGCTGGTGGAGCTTGTGACTTGAATCCCTCGGTGTGTTCTCTCTTAGTACCATGAATGTTGCACCAGACTAGTTTGTGACATTGAGAAAAGTACATGAGCTGGTCCAACAAGCCACCACCAGTGATGGTAGAATTGCAGGTTTCAATCTGCAGACAAGTATCATTTTAGTACTTAGGATATTGCACATACTTGGTGACATGTAGAAAAGTCTAACCTCCTAAAGATACTGTGCTGGGTCACTGGACTAGTACCCATGTGCTCTACTAGCAGAGATGTTGAAGGCCTGGTTTACGTTCCCCAAGACAGCATTCTGTTAGTACCTTGTATGTTGCTCCAGGCTGGTTGATGACATTGAGCATAATTTCTCCCCCCCCCTCCTATATTTAGCAAGAAAGGTGGCTCCTTAGACTTGTCTGCAGGTTCTTTGTTCACAGCTAATGGTGGAGTTTCTGGTTTGAGCCCCCAGATAGGCTTCTTTTAACTGTCTTGCCTGATGCATCAGGATGAATTATGACACTGAAGAAAAGTCATTTACATACTCTTCAAGTGGCTCAGAGGACTAGTACCCTGGTTCTCTGTTTGTAGATGATGATTGAGGTCTTAGTTCAAATCCACCAACAGCTGTAAGTTTTGAACCTTGAATTTTACACCTGGTTTGTTGAAGACATTGAGAAAAGTTTCACAAGTTCCTTATACCATGTTGGCTCAGATGACTAGTAGCCGGATGCTCTCCTGTCATTATGTGGCTGCGATCCTGGTTCAAATCCCCCTTTGTACATTGGTTGGTGCACCTGACTGATTCATAACATTGAGATGAGTCTCCCTACTTACCTGACGGATGATCTGTCTTTAGTCACATTGACGGCATAAGTTAGTGGGCAAGTAGTACACTGTGCTACTAGTAGACAGTAGTAGACAGACAGCAGAGAAAACAGTAATCTAGTGTTGAGTTAAAAGTGTAAGAAAGAGTAGTCTAGAATGAAGGTAAGAAAGTAGAGTAAATGTTTTCATAAACTGGCTGTTGTTCTTTTAGACACTACAACAGCCAAGTATATTAAAGAAAGCTGGACAAACAATTTAATACATCATCATGGAGAGAACCCAATAACCAGCCCCAGATCAGGCTAATGACTTAGGAAAGACCATCAAGCCTGTCTGGGGATTCAAACCGGGACCTCCAGCATCACAGTCAGCAACCCTGGCCACTAGTCCACTGAGCCAGTACATGATGTCAGCAGCAGTGAGACTTTTATCAATGTCATCAAGGGGTCTGGAGCAAAAACAAAGTAGCTTTAAAGGATACCAGGCTGGGGATTCGAACAAGGGACTCTATATAAACCATAAACTGATCACCTATGTACTAGCCCACCAAGCTAGAACATTTTTTGGAGATTGGCAGAGACTTGTCTCATACTAACAGAGATGTTAAGACCTGGTTTATGTTCCCCCAGACAATATTCTGATAGTACCTTGGATGTGCTCCAGGTTGGTTCATGACATTGAGCATAATCTCTCTGGGTACCTAGTAAGCCAGATGGCTCTTTACACCAGTGACCTGATTCTCTGTTCACAGCTGGTGGTGGAGTCTCTGGTTCAAGCCCCAAGACAGACTTCTTTTAACTACCTTGCCTGATATACCAGGATGAATACTGACACTGCAGAATTATTGTTTTTTTTTGCATAATCCTAAAATGGCTCAGAGGACTAGTACCCTGGTTCTCTGCTTGTAGAGCTGGTTGAGGTCTTAGTTCAAATCCACAAACAGCTGTAACTTTTGAACCTTGAATTTTACACCTGGTTTGTTGAAGACATTGAGAAAAGTTTCACAAGTTCCTTATACCATGTTGGCTCAGATGACTAGTAGCCGGATGCTCTCTTGTCATTACATGGCTGAGATCCTGGTTCAAATCCCCCTTTGTACATTGGTTGGTGCAACTGGCTGATTCATGACATTGAGATGAGTCTCCTTACTTACCTGATGGATGATCTGTCTTTAGTCACATTGGCAGCATAAGTTAGTGGGCAAGTAGTAAAGTGCTCGACAGACAGCAGAGAAAACAGTAATCTAGTGGAAAGAAAGTAAGAAAGTAAGAAAGTAAGAAAGTAAGAAAGTAAGAAAGTAAGAAAGTAAGAAAGAAAGAAAGAAAGAAAGAGTGTAGAGTGAAAGAAAATCTTTTCATACATTGACTGTTCTTTTAGAACAGCCAAGTATATTAAAGAATGCTGCACAAACAATTTAATACATCATCATGGAGAGAACCCAATAACCAGCCCCAGATCAGGCTAATGACTTAGGAAAGACCATCAAGCCTGTCTGGGGATTCAAACTGGGACCTCCAGAATCACAGTCAGCAACCCTGGCCACTAGTCCACTGAGCCAGTACATGATGTAAGCAGCAGTGAGACTTATATCAATGTCATCAAGGGGCCTGAAGCAAAAACAAAGCAGCTGTAAACATTACCAGGCTGGTGATTCGAACAGGGGAATCTATATAAACTGTAAACAGATCACCTATGTACTAGGCCACCAGGCTAATACATATGTGAGAGATATGTAGAGACTTTTCTCATGGACTTCATAAAGCCTGCTGCAACATGAAATGTGATAAAAGGAAGCCACTCGGAATTCAAAGCAGGGCCTGTACTATGACTGTCCATGGGCACCTCACTACTAGTCAGCTGGGCTCACTTATACTGTTCTCATTGTCTACAGCCTGCTGCAACATTCAATGTATGAAAATGAAACCAGACAGGGGATTCAAACCTGAGTCTCTTCTATCACTGCAAGTATAGAACATGGTTACTAGCCAGCTGAGCTATATCTTCCTTAGAGAGTCTGGCCCACATTTCAAACTCCCTTCAATCAGCTGCTGCAACATTCACACTAATAAAATTAAGTAAGACAGGGGATTCAAACTAGATCCTCCTCTATCAATACAAGTTTCAACCCCAGCTCCTAGCTTGGTGAGCCATTTCCACAAGGCAACAGACTTTTCTTGCTGTCTTCAACCAGTAACTTTGTATCAGGAATGGGCCATGTTTCTGAACTGCAAGTCCCAGCAAACTCAATAAACCTCTGTTTGACCATCAGTGGAGAGAGACAATAATTGAATTTTTTTTTTCTTCTGTGCCTGACGTTATATTCCACATATGTATTGGATGTATCCTGCAGTGTATTGTCTGTTAGAGCAGAGCGGGCCTAGACTTGTATTCATCAGCAGAGGCAGGTCCAGATAAAGGGTCACATGGGCCTGGGGCTGAAAATGATAAAGGTCCTATTGTGAGAAGTGCCGTCCCACCGGAGGTGTGGCCAGTGATGTGTGGGTGTGGCCAGCGGTGTGCGGGTGTGGCCAGCACCATGGAGGGCATAGCTTGCACTTCCCTCCAACCACCTATATCTCCTCCCGTCTTCCCTTATATACAGAGTGCACCACTAACTGGATCACACATCACGTATGTAACGTGAAGAGTGGAAATACGCCCCAGCTGTCCCTCATGTCGGGACAAGCTCCTGGCTGGTCAGGATAGTCCCATAAAATCAGGACTATCCTGATGGAATCGGAACTGTTGAGAGGTAAATGTACGTTATGTCATTGACCAATGAAGACTGTGACAGGATGGACCTCCTATGCCACCCTGTCTGTTGTGTTGCTGGGGACCGGCTGGGCTCGCCTTGCCACCATCCCCTTTCTTTATCTCAATTCCGCCCCTCTAAATGCTGTAGGAGGGGCTTTTGCTGCTGCCACCACTGGGCTCCTTCACCAGCACCTAGAACCGCGTCTTCTGGGTAACTCTCGCTGCTAAGGTACCCCCATGCTGGGCACCTGCGCGGGTACCCCTGACCTCTTGCCTTTAGATCTGGGTTGCTGTGGATGAATCTCCCTGGCCTATCACACTCTGCCAGAGCTGCAGGGTAGCGGGCAAAGCGTTGGTACTGGGTGCAGGGTACCAACATCAGAACAGCCGGATAACAGATTAGATTTGGGTCTAATCTGCAGGTCAAATGACTTACAGCAGGTAAGTAAGTGTCAAAGCAGGTTCCTTAAGCAGCGATGTTTATTAGCTCAGGACAGTTACACACTAGTTTGAGGTACTAGTGATATCCAGAAAGTACAGATGGTATGATAGTGATAGATGGCCAGTGTGCTTTTTATACAGATTTACACAGATACTGGAGGTAATCCAGCCTCCTGCCCCTCTAACCAATCCAGGTGCTTCATGCAGCCTGCACATAAATCGGCCTGGAGGGGTTTAACACCTTTTTACATTGCTGCTAGCGGCCCCACAACGTCTGAGGTTTTATATTGAATGTTTACCATCAGGATATAACATTTCTATAGTGCTTTGAATGCAATTTAACTTGCAACATTCACATTCATCTGTGATCACTTTATTAGGGAGTCTACCAGCAAGTATAATTACCTCCTCCTGTCTTTCAGACTCAACAGACGTTTTGGTCACTGAGCGATGAAAGGTCTAATTAACATGAGATTACCTGTCTCCAAACAGTTGCAAACATGACATACTGTCTCAGAAGTCCATATATTTCCATACAAAACACATAACAATATAAAAAGATAAAGTACACTTGCAATGATGTGCAGAGGTGCACTGCACTCCTAATTACAATAAATATCTCCAATAAGCTATTTTTATTTCTACGTGATTCAGCCACAAATGCAAAAATACAAAACAATGGTTGACTAATTGTATTTATATAGTGCATTACAAGAAACATACATGAAAAATGGTAATTTCCAGGCTTTTAACATTGAACAAAACACTGGGTGCTGAAAATTTAAGAAAATTAAATAAATAAATAAAACTTGAATCTATGTAAATAGATAGATAGATAGAGTCTATTGTATGTATCTATATTGATCCTAATATATAAGCACTCAATGTCTACTTTATTAGGTATAACTGAACACCTGCTAGTTAATGCAAATACCTAATTAGCCAGTCATGTGGCAGAAACTCCCAGTCCCATAATGGACTACCTTGGTCTTGGTCAGTGAGCCATCTGCATTTTTTTTCCTTTAAAATGTTCCTAATATGCTGCTGAGTTGAGTCTTGCCCCAGCCCTCCCCTGGCAGACTTGGTCAAAAATTTAAATTGTAGTTCAGACCAAACACCAGAATGGAGTAGAAGTGTGATCTAAGTGACTTTTACTACGAATGATTGTTGGTACCGTACGGTTTGTTTCAGTACCTCAGAAACTGCTGATCTCTTGGGATTTGTACACACAACAGTCTGTAGAATTTACAGAGAACGGTGCTCAAAACCGGAGCGGAAATTCTGTGGGTGTAAACGCCTTGTTAATGAGACACGTCAGAAGAGAATGTCCAGCCAGGTTCCAGCTGATAGGAAGGTGACAGTAACTCAACTAACCATGGGTGGTATGCAGAAGAGCATCTCTGAATGGCCAGCCTTGAAGTGGATGTGCTGCAGCAGCAGAAGACCACACACCCTTGTGACCGCCACACAATACACAGCACTCTTGTGATCGCCACACAATACACACCAACTTTGTGACCGCCACACAATATACACCAACCTTGTGATCGCCACACAATACACAGCACCCTTGTGACCGCCACACAATACAGAAGGCAAACTTGTGACCGTCACACAATATAGAGGGCAACCTTGTGACCACCACCCAATACAGAGAACAAAATATGATTTTTATTGATACAAACAAACTGTGCAGTTAATGTGTGAGAATGTGATTATCAGCTGTTGGTCATTTTCATACCTTCTAACACCTCAAATGGCCAAAGAAGAATGTATAAGATTTGATATATATAACTATTCTTTCATCTTACATCTGAGCAGACTTCAAAATACAAATAGTCAAACACAGTTACCTGTCAGTGGCACCAGGGTATAATCTTCATTGAAAAAGATGTTGCTGGGTGAATTTCCTCAGGGCATCGTGAGTGTTAGTAAGAGGTATGGGTTTATATAGTACTCCTAATTTATTTGTTTCCACAGCTATCTTTCTAATCTCCATTGAGTATATTGATACATGGTTTAGAGATGTCTATTAATAGGTATTACTTGACATAATTACAGGATCAACTACATCATAACACTCTTCCTGATTGGCACTCCATCATTTATTAAAATCCTCAAAATGGGCAATTGAGCGCTTACTTTATTACTAATCACTCCCAGCAACGTGATTGGTGAGTGGCTGGTGCTACCCACCAATCAAAGCGCTGGGAGTGGTCTAGTGGTTAAGACAGTTTTCCAGCCTCCCCCATAAGGAAGAGTCACTCACAGGGGTGCAGAATGGTCCCATTAGCTGCTCAGCCAATCACAAGTGTTTTCCCACGCTGGTTGTTTGTGATTGGCTAGCGGCTAAGGGAAGTCCCAATAACTCCAGGTAACAATCGCTCAGTGTCCGGGCTCTTATCAAACAATCTAGCGTTGGATTTTATGGTTTTGTATTTTTTCTCTTCCACTTTAGAGAAGAATTTCCCATTGGATTACGACAAACAATAAATAATATTTTATTTTATTTTAAAGTGGTGAACAAGGGGTTTCAGGGAGTTTTTTGTTTCAATTAAAATGTATTTAAAATATGTGTCTGTGTGTCTTTTGTACTGCTTTCTATCATGTGTAGGGTCTTCCGATCCCTGTCCATTATACTGGAATTACAGCTATTGTGGAATTACATGTTTTAGCATGCACTGGCAGCCATTGAGTGTAAGGGCATGCCCTTCCTGCCAATGGCTGCCAGTGTGTTCTGGAACATCTAATTTCACAGTAGCTGGTAATAGTTTAGGTAAGAACAGCTGGGCACTCAGCGGCTAAGTTCCTCACAAAACTGAAAGTTTTCCAACTTTACTGTTCGCCAAACCCCTCGCTTATTGCATGAGATCCACCAAGCCGACACGTCCTTTAAATCGGTGGATAATAATTGGGCTGTCACATACAGACTGTGCTTAGCCCAAATCCAACACTGATCATTAGTAATAGTAGTATTACTAATATTATATATTGGCTATATAGCTATTGATAATGGTATTACTAATCATCTGATATATTGATAATCCTACTAATATATATTAAGGATGAGTGGACTCGGATTCCTGGAATCCGAGCCCCCCCGAACAGTGCGGATCAGAGTCAGATCTGAGCACTGTCCGGGTATTCCCGCCGATTCCGAAACTTAAAACGAGGCTCTGAGTCATAATCCCGCTGTCGGATCTCGAGATACTTGGAACCTTTAAATTCCCCGCTTGCCGCCGCCATCTTCACTCGGGCATTGATCAGGGAAGAGGTAGGGTGTGTTAGGTGGTCCTCTGTCCTGCTATTTCTCATGCTGTGCTGTGCTGTGCTGTGCTCTGTCCTGCTGAGTCCAGTGGTGCATCAGTCCTGTGCTCTGTCCTGCTGAGTCCAGTGGTGCATCAGTCCAGTGCTCTGTCCTTGCTGAATCCAGTGGTGCATCAGTCCAGTGCTCTGTCCTTGCTGAGTCCAGTGGTGCATCAGTCCAGTACTCTGTCCTTGCTGAGTCCAGTGGTGCATCAGTCCAGTGCTCTGACCCCTGCTGAGTCCAGTGGTGCATCAGTCCAGTGCTCTGTCCTTGCTGAGTCCAGTGGTGCATCAGTCCAGTGTTCTGTCCTTGCTGAGTCCAGTGGTGCATCAGTCCTGTGCTCTGTCCTTGCTGAGTCCAGTGGTGCATCAGTCCAGTGCTCTGTCCTTGCTGAGTCCAGTGGTGCATCAGTCCAGTGCTCTGTCCTTGCTGAGTCCAGTGGTGCATCAGTCCAGTGCTCTGTCCTTGCTGAGTCCAGTGGTGCATCAGTCCAGTGCTCTGTCCTTGCTGAGTCCAGTGGTGCATCAGTCCAGTGCTCTGTCCTTGCTGAGTCCAGTGGTGCATCAGTCCAGTGCTCTGTCCTGCTGAGTCCAGTGGTGCATCAGTCCAGTGCTCTGTCCTTGCTGAGTCCAGTGGTGCATCAGTCCAGTGCTCTGTCCTTGCTGAGTCCAGTGGTGCATCAGTCCAGTGCTCTGTCCTTGCTGAGTCCAGTGGTGCATCAGTCCAGTGCTCTGTCCTTGCTGAGTCCAGTGGTGCATCAGTCCAGTGCTCTGTTCTTGCTGAGTCCAGTGGTGCATCAGTCCTGTGCTCTGTCCTTGCTGAGTCCAGTGGTGCATCAGTCCAGTGCTCTGTCCTTGCTGAGTCCAGTGGTGCATCAGTCCAGTGCTCTGTTCTTGCTGAGTCCAGTGGTGCATCAGTCCTGTGCTCTGTCCTTGCTGAGTCCAGTGGTGCATCAGTCCAGTGCTCTGTCCTTGCTGAGTCCAGTGGTGCATCAGTCCAGTGCTCTGTCCTGCTGAGTCAAGTGGTGCATCAGTCCAGTGCTCTGTCCTTGCTGAGTCCAGTGGTGCATCAGTCCAGTGCTCTGTCCTTGCTGAGTCCAGTGGTGCATCAGTCCAGTGCTCTGTCCTTGCTGAGTCCAGTGGTGCATCAGTCCAGTGCTCTGTCCTTGCTGAGTCCAGTGGTGCATCAGTCCAGTGCTCTGTCCTGCTGAGTCCAGTGGTGCATCAGTCCAGTGCTCTGTCCTTGCTGAGTCCAGTGGTGCATCAGTCCAGTGCTCTGTCCTTGCTGAGTCCAGTGGTGCATCAGTCCAGTGCTCTGTCCTTGCTAAGTCCAGTGGTGCATCAGTCCAGTGCTCTGTCCTTGCTGAGTCCAGTGGTGCATCAGTCCAGTGCTCTGTCCTTGCTGAGTCCAGTGGTGCATCAGTCCAGTGCTCTGTCCTTGCTGAGTCCAGTGGTGCATCAGTCCAGTGCTCTGTCCTTGCTGAGTCCAGTGGTGCATCAGTCCAGTGCTCTGTCCTTGCTGAGTCCAGTGGTGCATCAGTCCTGTGCTCTGTCCTTGCTGAGTCCAGTGGTGCATCAGTCCAGTGCTCTGTCCTTGCTGAGTCCAGTGGTGCATCAGTCCAGTGCTCTGTCCTTGCTGAGTCCAGTGGTGCATCAGTCCAGTGCTCTGTCCTTGCTGAGTCCAGTGGTGCATCAGTCCTGTGCTCTGTCCTTGCTGAGTCCAGTGGTGCATCAGTCCAGTGCTCTGTCCTTGCTGAGTCCAGTGGTGCATCAGTCCAGTGCTCTGTCCTTGTTGAGTCCAGTGGTGCATCAGTCCAGAAACTGAGGGAAATAATCTCTCAGTGGCTTAACCCACTTAGACTCTCCTGGGGATTTGTGGTGTCAGACAACGCCAGTAACATTGTGCGGGCATTACATATGTGCAATTTCCTTTGTGGCTCCATTATCCCAATTAAAAGGATTTTTACCTGTTGGTGTAATGATGTTATAAACACTACACTTGAAAGCTTGAGCCTTTAAATGAAAAAGTCACTCTTCATTGCACGAAGATTTGCAACAGGGACAGTTTTTTTGTTCACAAAGTCAACAAATAACACTTCGACGCTGTCTGTCTTTGACATACTTGATGGGATCTCAATGATGAATGCTCTGTACCATGGTCGTCAAAAACAAGAGATAGTGACGCGCTCGAACTACACCCTCTATATGCTGCAGAGGATGTAGGAGCAGCCATATGTGCAGTGGAATTCAGACCAGTTGAGGGTTTTATATTGTGGCCCCGGTACCAAATTGGGTACCGGGGCCACTCCACTACGCAGTCCACATAGATGCGTATCAGATATTAAACTACGTTCACTGTTGCTGCTGTACCAAAAAATCAAATATTGTACCTAAAATCAATATTGTGAGGTGTGAGGTGTTCCGAATAGACTGGAAATTAGTGGAAATGATTGTTATTGAATGTTATTGAGGTTAATAATAGCGTAGGAGGGAAAAATAAACAAAAAACTTGATTTTAACCCTTTTTATGCTTTTTTAAAAATAAATCAGAACCCAAAACCCTAAATCAGAACCAAAACCTTTCGTCAGGTGTTTTGGCAAAACAAATCAGAACCCAAAACCTCAAGCTAATCAGAACCCAAAACACTAAAAGTGGCCAGTGCACACCCTTAATATATATATACATATAAACTGTATATATTCCATACATTAGACAGACTTCTTACCTACACCGAGAGACGTTGCGATGCTGCCGTTACAGTCACATTGTAGGGAGTCTGTAGATTTTTTGGGTACAATACATTGTTTCCCACTGATCCCAATGGTACAGGCTGGAAGAGAACGGGCATACAATAACTTACACTGGTACTTAAAAATAAATCTATTTATTGCTGATAATAGTCCACAGAATAAAGTCAACATGAATAATGTTTCACAAACTGTCCGTATCGTAGTTAAATCGACAGATTAAACCCTCCGGGCTTCAGTTACAGAACTGTGTGCTGTATCCAATGGTCATTAAAGGGTGGGGTGGAGTTAAAATGAGTGAGAATGTGGGAGGGGCACTGACAACCTCGTGGCCTACAGAGAAATGTCATCCACCAAGGACTGCTTAATTATTGGCGGCTGATAATGCTGCCAATAATAGGAATATTATATATTAGGAATCACATCTAGCGTATGAAACAAGAGAAGTAGTACTGTGCAGTTATCCCTATGTACAATATAAGGACAGATATTAAGAATCACATTTACGTATGAAACAAGAGAAGTAGTACTGTGCAGTTATCCCTATGTACAGTATAAGGACAGATATTAAGAATCACATCTAGGGTATGAAACAAGAGAAGTAGTACTGTGCAGTTATCCCTATGTACAGTATAAGGACAGATATTAAGAATCACATCTAGGGTATGAAACAAGAGAAGTAGTACTGTGCAGTTATCCCTATGTACAGTATAAGGACAGATATTAAGAATCACATCTAGGGTATGAAACAAGAGAAGTAGTACTGTGCAGTTATCCCTATGTACAGTATAAGGACAGATATTAAGAATCACATCTAGGGTATGAAACAAGAGAAGTAGTACTGTGCAGTTATCCCTATGTACAGTATAAGAGCAGATATTAAGAATCACATCTAGGGTATGAAACAAGAGAAGTAGTACTGTGCAGTTATCCCTATGTACAGTATAAGGACAGATATTAAGAATCACATCTAGGGTATGAAACAAGAGAAGTAGTACTGTGCAGTTATCCCTATGTACAGTATAAGAGCAGATATTAAGAATCACATCTAGGGTATGAAACAAGAGAAGTAGTACTGTGCAGTTATCCCTATGTACAGTATAAGAGCAGATTGTGGTACAATATTTTGCTCAGTTAGAATCTCTATTATTTTATCATTTATTGGTCTTTTCTATTAGGTAACATAAATGTTCTGTATCACACACAAATATTTGCTGTTCCGTCTTTCGTTTGGGCATTCCTCTTACCCCTACGGATGTAGGCCGTGGTCCCCGCTCTGGTCACCATGGCAGATCCGCTGGTCACCAAGTAAAACTTCGTCCCGTCCTGTATAATCCCGTAACACCAGCTACGGCGGTGATGACACGTCTCTTTGGCGCTGCTCAGGGTCTCCTCCACAGGAAACATGGAGGATAGATCTCCGGGGAGACCTTGGCGTGGAGCCGCCACGAACCAGTCTGTGTCTGGGGACAGAAGAAACGTCATCGTCTCACTGCAGCGTTGTGATCTCGTTACACGTTATAGGTGGAATTCAATTGGCCATGTAACTTTCGACAATAACGCGGTCAGCGCACTATTACCGATATTACAGTAAAATTACGCATTATTATCGTTAATACGGCAATCTTTAACGTTGGTTTTTGTTAGCACCTCAGGGAGCCGCGGGTAGAAATCAGGGTTAAAATTACAGTATCAACAGTAATACAATTAACGCAGCGTTGAGCGCGGCCGAATTGAATTCCCCCCTATGTGTTATGTACGTCCATGAGACAGGATGACAGGACCTCGGCTTATAAACCCTCCATGCCAAATCGTGTCATGCAGGCCCACATCTCGCCCACTCTACTAGCAGGAGGAATGCCTTGCGCTCCCGGGAATCCGGGAGACCTACCTAGAATTCGGGAGTGTCCCAGACATTCAGTGATTAGCGTCTGTTCCACATGGCGGTCTACAGCAGGTCTGGACAACACGTCTCTCTCCAGGTGTTGTGAGACTACAAGCCCCCAACATGCCCTGCCAGCCATCAGCAATTGGCAGGGTCGGATACCTCCGACCTTAGTCAGATACCGCCCGGCACAAACTCACTGCGGCAGATCCAACGTTTACAGATTCCGCCACGTTTACAGAATATGGCGCACATTCACTGGAGCCGAATCCCGCAGTGAAATCCGCAATGTTTCCCGAGCAGCGACGCCCTCACCTTCACGGCACTTGCATATAAATGGCCTCTTATCGTCGCAGTTGCTGTCTGTTAACATCTTCGATTGTGTGTTAATCAGCGCACAGTCCTTCAGGCCTCCGTCCGCCATGTCGTCTTTCAGAGACCTGCACAAATGTTTATAAATATATAACCCTCTCTGTCACAATATATATAATGCAGACTGAGTATAGTAAGGGCATGTTGCTTAATTGAGAACTAAGGCAAACCCGCATGGAGACGAAGATACTCCTGTCAGTAGCCGCTTCACTGACGGGTGTCTTAGGGCTGGTGCTAATACTCTCTTATGATGATGATGAGGACAGTATTGCTTCTGATTGGCTGATTGCGGAATCACCTCTGAAGCTGATTGGATCTTTCTACATTGATTGTGGCTATATTGTGTGATTTTATGGCATACTTTAGAACACATTTTTTGCTACTTTCATGCGTACATAGAATTTGACGGCAGATAAGAACCGCTTGGCCCATCTAGTCTGCCCGTATCCTAATCTATGGTGACCTCAAACTCTATTTGATCCTTAGATCTTTGTAAGGATATCCTTATGTCTATCCCAAGTATGTTTAAATTGCTGTACTGTATTACCCTCTACCACCTCTGATGGAGGCTATTCCACTTATCCACTTCCCTTTCTGTGAAGTCATTATTCCTCACATTTCCTCTGAACCTACTTCCCCCCAGTGTCAGTACATGTCCTCGTGTTCTAATACTTCTCCCCCCCCCAGTGTCAGTACATGTCCTCGTGTTCTAATACTTCTTTTCCCCCCAGTGTCAGTACATGTCCTCGTGTTCTAATACTTCTCTTCCCCCCAGTGTCAGTACATGTCCTCGTGTTCTAATACTTCTCTTCCCCCCAGTGTCAGTACATGTCCTCGTGTTCTAATACTTCTCTTCCCCCCAGTGTCAGTACATGTCCTTGTGTTCTAATACTTCTCTTCCCCCCAGTGTCAGTACATGTCCTCGTGTTCTAATACTTCTCTTCCCCCGAGTGTCAGTACATGTCCTCGTGTTCTAATACTTCTCTTCCCCCCAGTGTCAGTACATGTCCTCGTGTTCTAATACTTCTCTTCCCCCCAGTGTCAGTACATGTCCTCGTGTTCTAATACTTCTCTTCCCCCCAGTGTCAGTACATGTCCTCGTGTTCTAATACTTCTCTTCCCCCCAGTGTCAGTACATGTCCTCGTGTTCTAATACTTCTCTTCCCCCCAGTGTCAGTACATGTCCTCGTGTTCTAATACTTCTCTTCCCCCCAGTGTCAGTACATGTCCTCGTGTTCTAATACTTCTCTTCCCCCCCAGTGTCAGTACATGTCCTCGTGTTCTAATACTTCTCTTCCCCCCAGTGTCAGTACATGTCCTCGTGTTCTAATACTTCTCTTCCCCCCAGTGTCAGTACATGTCCTCGTGTTCTAATACTTCTCTTCCCCCCAGTGTCAGTACATGTCCTCGTGTTCTAATACTTCTCTTCCCCCCAGTGTCAGTACATGTCCTCGTGTTCTAATACTTCTCTTCCCCCAGTGTCAGTACATGTCCTCGTGTTCTAATACTTCTCTTCCCCCCAGTGTCAGTACATGTCCTCGTGTTCTAATACTTCTCTTCCCCCCAGTGTCAGTGCATGTCCTCGTGTTCTAATACTTCTCTTCCCCCCAGTGTCAGTACATGTCCTCGTGTTCTAATACTTCTCTTCCCCCCAGTGTCAGTACATGTCCTTGTGTTCTAATACTTCTCTTCCCCCCAGTGTCAGTACATGTCCTCGTGTTCTAATACTTCTCTTCCCCCCAGTGTCAGTACATGTCCTCGTGTTCTAATACTTCTCTTCCCCCCAGTGTCAGTACATGTCCTCGTGTTCTAATACTTCTCTTCCCTCCAGTGTCAGTACATGTCCTCGTGTTCTAATACTTCTCTTCCCCCCAGTGTCAGTACATGTCCTCGTGTTCTAATACTTCTCTTCCCCCCAGTGTCAGTACATGTCCTCGTGTTCTAATACTTCTCTTCCCCCCAGAGTCAGTGCATGTCCTCGTGTTCTAATACTTCTCTTCCCCCCAGTGTCAGTACATGTCCTCGTGTTCTAATACTTCTCTTCCCCCCAGTGTCAGTACATGTCCTCGTGTTCTAATACTTCTCTTCCCCCCAGTGTCAGTACATGTCCTCGTGTTCTAATACTTCTCTTCCCCCCAGTGTCAGTACATGTCCTCGTGTTCTAATACTTCTCTTCCCCCAGTGTCAGTACATGTCCTCGTGTTCTAATACTTCTCTTCCCCCCAGTGTCAGTACATGTCCTCGTGTTCTAATACTTCTCTTCCCCCCAGTGTCAGTGCATGTCCTCGTGTTCTAATACTTCTCTTCCCCCCAGTGTCAGTACATGTCCTCGTGTTCTAATACTTCTCTTCCCTCCAGTGTCAGTGCATGTCCTCGTGTTCTAATACTTCTCTTCCCCCCAGTGTCAGTACATGTCCTCGTGTTCTAATACTTCTCTTCCCTCCAGTGTCAGTACATGTCCTCGTGTTCTAATACTTCTCTTCCCCCCAGTGTCAGTACATGTCCTCGTGTTCTAATACTTCTCTTCCCCCCAGTGTCAGTACATGTCCTCGTGTTCTAATACTTCTCTTCCCCCCAGTGTCAGTGCATGTCCTCGTGTTCTAATACTTCTCTTCCCCCCAGTGTCAGTACATGTCCTCGTGTTCTAATACTTCTCTTCCCTCCAGTGTCAGTACATGTCCTCGTGTTCTAATACTTCTCTTCCCCCCAGTGTCAGTACATGTCCTCGTGTTCTAATACTTCTCTTCCCCCCAGAGTCAGTGCATGTCCTCGTGTTCTAATACTTCTCTTCCCCCCAGTGTCAGTACATGTCCTCGTGTTCTAATACTTCTCTTCCCCCCCAGTGTCAGTACATGTCCTCGTGTTCTAATACTTCTCTTCCTTTGTAGAATGTTTCCCTCCTGCACCTTGTTATAACCTCTGATATATTGATATATATGAAAGTTTCTATCATGTCCCCCCGTTCCCTTCTCTGCTCCAAACTATACATAATAAGATCTTTTAGTCTTTCCGGGTAAGTTTTGTGCTGTAGACCATGCACCATGTTAGTTGCCCTTCTTTGTACAGTCTGTAATGTATTATATCCTTCTGGAGATACGGCCTCCAGAACTGAACACAGTATCTAGATGAGGCCGTACCAATGACCTATACAGTGGTATTATTACTTCTTTCTTTCTGCTACTGATTCCTCTCCCTATGTAACCAAGCATCTGACTTACCTTCCTCATTGCTTTGTTACATTACTTACCTGCCTTGGGTGTAATTGCGCTATTTTGATTTGTATTTTTTTAGAGCGTACTATTTGAACACTTCCGAGTCGTCAGATCTTTATTTAGTTCTCGATCTACTCACTTAGAAACCTCGACACTTATAGGATCTCCCGTCGTCCATACAAACACGGACTCCACATTCTGATCGTTAAGACCAGTCCAAAACGACCCTTTAAAAATCACGGAGATGGCATTCTGGGGAAAGAAAAGATTCACAAGTATCAGTAACGCGGTGGACAATAGCGCGGTTATTGGATATGAATGTTTGAGCGTCCACCTTTTCATCCGGGGATTCGATGTACAGGAGATCAGTGTCCGTATAACTTTTACAGATCAGACCAGCCTCTGCCCAGTTGACCAACATAGACGGATCCTGAAAATAACAACTTCCCCTCCAGTGCTGCCACCTGGGATCAGCGGGGCAACGGGCCAGCAAGCCTGACGGAGAACAAACAAACAAAGGACATCCTTAGTGCCCAGCGTTACAGGGTCAAGAATCGCCAACCAACCAACAGAGTAGCCGCAAGTCCCAGATGTCTGTAGAAGAGGCGACTCAGTGGTTAAGTGCACTTACCGTACTCTAACACCATGATTGATAAGACTTTAGCGTTCAAAGCCACTATCAGCTCTTAGGAACCTTGGATAAGACACTTTCCAGTTATCTGTGTTACTGATTTCTAAAAATATGATTATAAGCTCGACTGAGATCATACCTTTCTCCTGAAACCTTGCTGAGTTAAATAATTTAAAGGGACACATTGATCAAACATAAAAAACAAATTTATCTTGTAGGATTTCATGCAACACTGAATATTGCTGTGCTATATCCACATGTGCATTTGTGTGTTTATCGATGAATTCACCGTATAGATCTGTACAAGTGATAACTGATAAACCTTGGTTATTTCTTCAACCACTTTTGCAATCTGGGTTCCTGGAGCAAGTTCAAGGTTCAGGGCTGGTGTGAAACAATTATAATACGACTGAGGGCCTTTAATGAACAATTATATAATATATAATATTATAATATAATCATCCTCTGACTGTTGTGTTACAGTATATAGCAAAGGCAGGCAACGTATGGCTCTCCAGCTGTTGTGGTACTACAAGTTCCAGCATGCTCTGTCAACCGGTTGCACAATAGCTACAGAGCTATAGGCTGCCTAACGCTGTCACATTGTATCTGACACACTAGGTGGCAGCCGTAGAACTCGGAGGTCGTTACTCTGGTTGTCCTCATTCGTGGACCACAAATATCCACCTACCTTCTATTCCCTCACATATGAAGAGAGAGGAGGACTGACAGGCTGTAGATCTTTCCTCCCCTCCAGCAGTGAGGACCGGGCAGCTCGTGGACGTTACAGATCCACTTCCCAGCAGCCTAACAGATAATAGAGAGGTCATTAATGATCACAACGTTGTACTTTTAAAAATTTATTTTAGTTTTACTGCATAGACAACCACACAGCCATGTTGTGGGCGGGACCAGTAGGCAGCCAATGATCTTGGGACAGACTGGTGACATCACTGAGGCACTGACAGGCTAATATTCATGAGGCCCTGGATTCTAGTGAACGGATAGGCTGCTTTCTCATGAATATTAGTTATATGGACGGCGATCCCAATTTAAAAGAATTTTCCATCGACCTTAAATCTGCTGTGTATATGCAATACGACAGCATTCAGGGCACAGACCTTAACTTAGCTCTTTATTGACTTGGATACAAATTATTAATAATAATAATAATAATAATAATAATAATAATTATAATAATAATAATTGTGAATATTTTCTTACCAATATGTTGTTTTTTTGTCTACGGGGCCCTTTGCCATCAGCTGAATGGCGGACAGAGCCCAATTCTGAAATGAAGATAAGAGACACTTAACGGAGCGAACGCTTCACTGGGAAACAATTCGTTTTTTGCTCACAAACACGGCGTCTTCAGAGACCCTCAATAAAGTTCTCTTTGAAAGTGGGGACTGCTTACATTCATATTTAAATTGTAAAACAGAGCCAAAGGGTATATTAAGAAGGTGTAAATCTTATCCTATATCAAACCAGTGGTTAGATACACTCTCTAGTACAGTGTATCTAACAAGTAGCTTATGGTTCCGATTCTTTATGTGTGTATTCCTCTGTCTACGCCCAGCCCTCACTGTTATCTAAATGACTTGGAGGTTTGAACAGAGTAGCACGGAAAGTAATTTGCGCTACTCAGTACAAACCTGGTGATGTCGGGGTTTCCTTCAGACGGTGGGGGACGGGGGTGAGTAGAGGACGTCATACACACCGAGAATCTGATCCAGAAGGTACCCTTTAGATACACTATGTGAGAGAGTGTATCTAACCAATAGATAGAGCATAATGGTTATAAATGCATGCCAGGATTAACAGAATGCGTAAGGGTATTTTATAGACCGCCATGATGAATGGAATATGTCCAGAATGTTTCCTCATCCAACCGCCGCCTCCTGATTGGTTCTAGCTTCCTTCAGCAGCGTCTCCCTCACTACACTTCCCGTATAGGAATACAGACGTGATACACACGTGTTACGTGACCCATCTACCTTTTCCTCTGTGTCGTCAATATTCATGAGCTTTGTTTCTCGGAACCTCTCACAGAAGAGCGAGGAGTCCTGATGGGATCTGGCGCTTGTTGTCTCTATGTAATAACAATGTTCTTTCCAGACACGCCAGGAAGCACCAGGACACATGACACTGGTCAGGGCTGGAACCAGAACATACAACATACTGAGGAGGAAAGGGATCTAGGAGTCACTATTTCAGGTGACATAAAGGCAGGTAAGTGATGTAACAAAGCAATGAGGAAGGTAAGTCAGATGCTTGGTTACATAGGGAGAGGAATCAGTAGCAGAAAGAAGTAATAATACCACTGTATAGGTCATTGGTACGGCCTCATCTAGATACTGTGTTCAGTTCTGGAGGCCGTATCTCCAGAAGGATATAAATACATTACAGACTGTACAAAGAAGGACAACTAACATGGTGCATGGTCTACAGCACAAAACTTACCCGGAAAGACTAAAAGATCTTATTATGTATAGTTTGGAGCAGAGAAGGGAATGGGGGACATGATAGAAACTTTCATATATATCAAAGGTTATAACAAGGTGCAGGAGGGAAACATTCTACAAAGGAAGAGAAGTATTAGAACACGAGGACATGTACTGACACTGGGGGGGAAGAGAAGTATTAGAACACGAGGACATGCACTGACACTGGGGGGAAGAGAAGTATTAGAACATGAGGACATGTACTGACACTGGGGGGGAAGAGAAGTATTAGATCACGAGGACATGTACTGACACTGGGGGGGAAGAGAAGTATTAGAACACGAGGACATGTACTGACACTGGGGGGAAGAGAAGTATTAGAACACGAGGACATGTACTGACACTGGGGGGAAGAGAAGTATTAGAACACGAGGACATGTACTGACACTGGGGGGAAGAGAAGTATTAGAACACGAGGACATGTACTGACACTGGGGGGAAGAGAAGTATTAGAACACGAGGACATGTACTGACACTGGGGGGGAAGAGAAGTATTAGAACACGAGGACATGTACTGACACTGGGGGGGAAGAGAAGTATTAGAACACGAGGACATGTACTGACACTGGGGGGAAGAGAAGTATTAGAACACGAGGACATGTACTGACACTGGAGGGAAGAGAAGTATTAGAACACGAGGACATGTACTGACACTGGGGGGAAGAGAAGTATTAGAACACGAGGACATGTACTGACACTGGGGGGGAAGAGAAGTATTAGAACACGAGGACATGTATTGACACTGGGGGGGAAGAGAAGTATTAGAACACGAGGACATGTACTGACACTGGGGGGAAGAGAAGTATTAGAACACGAGGACATGTACTGACACTGGAGGGAAGAGAAGTATTAGAACACGAGGACATGTACTGACACTGGGGGGGAAGAGAAGTATTAGGACACGAGGACATGTACTGACACTGGGGGGAAGAGAAGTATTAGAACACGAGGACATGCACTGACACTGGGGGGAAGAGAAGTATTAGAACAGGAGGACATGTACTGACACTGGGGGGAAGAGAAGTATTAGAACACAAGGACATGTACTGACACTGGGGGGAAGAGAAGTATTAGAACACGAGGACATGTACTGACACTGGGGGGAAGAGAAGTATTAGAACACGAGGACATGTACTGACACTGGGGGGAAGAGAAGTATTAGAACACGAGGACATGCACTGACACTGGGGGGGAAGAGAAGTATTAGAACACGAGGACATGTACTGACACTGGGGGGAAGAGAAGTATTAGAACACGAGGACATGTACTGACACTGGGGGGGAAGAGAAGTATTAGAACACGAGGACATGCACTGACACTGGGGGGAGAGAAGTATTAGAACACGAGGACATGTACTGACACTGGGGGGAAGAGAAGTATTAGAACACGAGGACATGTACTGACACTGGGGGGAAGAGAAGTATTAGAACACGAGGACATGTACTGACACTGGGGGGAAGAGAAGTATTAGAACACGAGGACATGTACTGACACTGGGGGGAAGAGAAGTATTAGAACACGAGGACATGTACTGACACTGGGGGGAAGAGAAGTATTAGAACACGAGGACATGTACTGACACTGGGGGGAAGAGAAGTATTAGAACACGAGGACATGTACTGACACTGGGGGGGAAGAGAAGTATTAGAACATGAGGACATGTACTGACACTGGGGGGAAGAGAAGTATTAGAACACGAGGACATGTACTGACACTGGGGGGAAGAGAAGTATTAGAACACGAGGACATGTACTGACACTGGGGGGAAGAGAAGTATTAGAACACGAGGACACGCACTGACACTGGAGGGAAGAGAAGTATTAGAACACGAGGACATGTACTGACACTGGGGGGGAAGAGAAGTATTAGAACACGAAGACATGTACTGACACTGGGGGGAAGAGAAGTATTAGAACACGAGGACATGCACTGACACTGGGGGGAAGAGAAGTATTAGAACACGAGGACATGCACTGACACTGGGGGGAAGAGAAGTATTAGAACACGAGGACATGTACTGACACTGGGGGGAAGAGAAGTATTAGAACACGAGGACATGCACTGACACTGGGGGGAAGAGAAGTATTAGAACACGAGGACATGTACTGACACTGGGGGGAAGAGAAGTATTAGAACATGAGGACATGCACTGATACTGGGGGGAAGAGAGGTATTAGAACACGAGGACATGTACTGACACTGGGGGAAGAGAAGTATTAGAACACGAGGACATGTACTGACACTGGGGGAAGAGAAGTATTAGAACACGAGGACATGTACTGACACTGGGGGGAAGAGAAGTATTAGAACACAAGGACATGTACTGACACTGGGGGAAGAGAAGTATTAGAACACGAGGACATGTACTGACACTGGGGGAAGAGAAGTATTAGAACACGAGGACATGTACTGACACTGGGGGGAAGAGAAGTATTAGAACACGAGGACATGTACTGACACTGGGGGGGAAGAGAAGTATTAGAACACGAGGACATGTACTGACACTGGGGGGAAGAGAAGTATTAGAACACGAGGACATATACTGACACTGGGGGGAAGAGAAGTATTAGAACACGAGGACATGCACTGACACTGGGGGGAAGAGAAGTATTAGAACACGAGGACATGTACTGACACTGGGGGGAAGAGAAGTATTAGAACACGAGGACATGTACTGACACTGGGGGGGAAGAGAAGTATTAGAACACGAGGACATGTACTGACACTGGGGGGAAGAGAAGTATTAGAACATGAGGACATGTACTGACACTGGGGGGAAGAGAAGTATTAGAACACGAGGACATGCGCTGACACTGGGGGGAAGAGAAGTATTAGAACACGAGGACATGTACTGACACTGGGGGGGAAGAGAAGTATTAGAACACGAGGACATGCACTGACACTGGGGGGAAGAGAAGTATTAGAACACGAGGACATGCGCTGACACTGGGGGGAAGAGAAGTATTAGAACACGAGGACATGTACTGACACTGGGGGGGAAGAGAAGTATTAGAACACGAGGACATGCACTGACACTGGGGGGGAAGAGAAGTATTAGAACACGAGGACATGCACTGACACTGGGGGGAAGAGAAGTATTAGAACACGAGGACATGCACTGACACTGGGGGGAAGAGAAGTATTAGAACACGAGGACATGTACTGACACTGGAGGGAGGAGAAGTATTAGAACACGAGGACATGTACTGACACTGGGGGGAAGAGAAGTATTAGAACACGAGGACATGTACTGACACTGGGGGGAAGAGAAGTATTAGAACATGAGGACATGTACTGACACTGGGGGGAAGAGAAGTATTAGAACACGAGGACATATACTGACACTGGGGGGAAGAGAAGTATTAGAACACGAGGACATGCACTGACACTGGGGGGAAGAGAAGTATTAGAACACGAGGACATGTACTGACACTGGGGGGAAGAGAAGTATTAGAACACGAGGACATGTACTGACACTGGGGGGGAAGAGAAGTATTAGAACACGAGGACATGTACTGACACTGGGGGGAAGAGAAGTATTAGAACATGAGGACATGTACTGACACTGGGGGGAAGAGAAGTATTAGAACACGAGGACATGCGCTGACACTGGGGGGAAGAGAAGTATTAGAACACGAGGACATGTACTGACACTGGGGGGAAGAGAAGTATTAGAACACGAGGACATGCACTGACACTGGGGGGAAGAGAAGTATTAGAACACGAGGACATGCGCTGACACTGGGGGGAAGAGAAGTATTAGAACACGAGGACATGTACTGACACTGGGGGGGAAGAGAAGTATTAGAACACGAGGACATGCACTGACACTGGGGGGGAAGAGAAGTATTAGAACACGAGGACATGCACTGACACTGGGGGGAAGAGAAGTATTAGAACACGAGGACATGCACTGACACTGGGGGGAAGAGAAGTATTAGAACACGAGGACATGTACTGACACTGGAGGGAGGAGAAGTATTAGAACACGAGGACATGTACTGACACTGGGGGGAAGAGAAGTATTAGAACACGAGGACATGTACTGACACTGGGGGGAAGAGAAGTATTAGAACATGAGGACATGTACTGACACTGGGGGGAAGAGAAGTATTAGAACACGAGGACATGTACTGACACTGGGGGGAAGAGAAGTATTAGAACACGAGGACATGTACTGACACTGGGGGGAAGAGAAGTATTAGAACACGAGGACATGCGCTGACACTGGGGGGAAGAGAAGTATTAGAACACGAGGACATGTACTGACACTGGGGGGAAGAGAAGTATTAGAACACGAGGACATGTACTGACACTGGGGGGAAGAGAAGTATTAGAACACGAGGACATGTACTGACACTGGGGGGAACAGAAGTATTAGAACACGAGGACATGCGCTGACACTGGGGGGAAGAGAAGTATTAGAACACGAGGACATGTACTGACACTGGGGGAAGTAGGTTCAGAGGAAATGTGAGGAATAATGACTTCACAGAAAGGGTAGTGGATAAGTGGAATAGCCTCCATCAAAGGTGGTAGAGGATAATACAGTACAGCAATGTAAACATGCTTGGGATAGACATAAGGATATCCTTACAAAGAACTAAGGATCAAATAGGGTTTGAGGTCACCATAGGTTAAACAATGGGCAGACTAGATGGGCCAAGTGGTTCTTTTCTGCCGTCAACTTTTTCTATGTTTAGCACATGCTTGATACATGGAGCTAATTTGACATGTTCCTACATTCTCAGTATATAAATAAGTCTTTACTTTGAGATGTGCTATAATATTAGTTATCCAGCCTGTGGTTACATTGTAATGTGATTACTGTACTGTGCACTTGTATACAGGAACGGATTAATACAGACTGTATATAACATAGGATATAAAGGATCACTCACCGAAGGGGCAGTCTGTGAGGGGCTGTGTGGTGGATACACAGCTCTGAGTCCCCTGGCAGACTCCACGGACAGAATTACAGACCAGGTCTTTGAAGCAGACCGGACAGCGCTGAGCACATCGGGGGCCGGTGAATCCCAACGAACAAGCTGCAAAGAGAATATACCTGGGTGACTGGAGGGTGTTATATCACAGAAATCACCCGAATAATGATGGTACACCAGAAGATATCGCATACTTGCCAACTCTCCCAGAATGTCCGGGAGACTCCCGAAATCCGTGTCGGTTCCCCGGACTCCCCGGGAGAGCAGGCAAGTCTCCCGCATCCCGCAATTCCCTGGCCAAAATAACGCAATTCACGGTGAATCGTGTCAAGTCCAGGGCGTCTCGTGTTTTAGCCGTCTCATTTGCACCAGCTACAGGTCAGGTGTACCTGCCGACCGATAGTGATGACTACACGTATGTATGCTATAACATGTGTTTGCAAGTAAGAGACACTGTAGAAATGGATTTTATGCACAGTACTCCTTAAGAACTTAATGATTTAAGTATTGAATAAAAAATGTTAAACCTATTTTTTTTTATTAATGATCATAGTATTAAGAATTGTATATTATTTTTTGGAAAATATTCTTTTTTTGCATGTGTACTGGTGGGACTTTGTATTGTACATACACATGCGTGTATCCTGGGCTCTCTGTCTGTCTATATACAGCAAGTATTGAAATGGAAACGTTTCTTGAGTTCCGCTTGGATTTGACTACGTCTGTACAAGTTACGTACAGGTTTTTTAACCACTAGTTGCGTTCACATTGCGGTTAGAGATGAATCAGGTTCACGTTGGTTATACACAAATATTAACAGAACATACAAGGTGTAGGGTTGGTTTACCGCACCCGGGATGTAGTAAAGGCCTTGTAGAAATATGCTCAAAGACTAGATTCAGGTCTGACGGGAGCACAGTGGGTACACTGGGCAGTGCCCCCCCTCCCAAACCTCACCCCCTCCGTGCCGTACAATTCAGGGCTCATACCTGATCTCAGGTAAGCGATGTCAGTGGGACGTGTGCTCTTTACCAAGTCTGTCCCGGTGACAGCGTAATGTAGACCTTGCCTTACGGTGATACCGGTGCATGCTGGGAGGTGCGCCAAGCAGCCAGCCACCGCGGCCCCCAGTCCGCCGTGACCTTTCAGGCTTTTCGGCAGTGGTTTCAAAATAACCATCCCCTGGTGTTGTTCAAACGTGCTGATCGCTGAAAGAGGGACAGGAGACAATATTAGGATATAAGTGCAAAAAAGTCAATTGTGCAGAGTTGCTCTGAACTGTAGACTCTCAGTAAAGCCCTGCGAGGTGGAGTTCTCATTAGATGGATCTTTTAACTCTTTCGTTTCCAGATTGGTGAGCTCAGAGCTGGGCTTGTGCATGTCAATAGTCATGTAAAGGACGACCCTACTTCATGAAGTGTCCACCCAGGCCCTTACTGTCCAGGTGCTGCAGGGATTCCGTTATAAGCCCTGCTGGAGAAACCGGTTCTCTGCTCAGTTGGGGCACCAGGAACAAAATTAAACAGTTCTTGTCATCCTCTTTGTATCAGAATCTGAATTTATACCAAGTTTGAAATGCAAAGCGTAGAGCACTGCCTGATCTAGGTGTCTGATGCCCCCTGCTGGTTGTCCGGAAAAGTCCCTTGTTATTAACTATACTGAGCAGTGCACTGCGAGATCTGTGACCTGGCTTCTACTGCCCCCTGCTGGGTGTCTTGAAAAGCCTCGTGTTATTTAACCGTTAACTGAGAAATTTGGGGGACATTTTGAAAAAGTAAAAAGTAGTCCCCATAACAATTCTAAATAGGATTTTTTTTTTACAGCAGCTTATATAATGAAAGAAAACATCTGATTGGTTGTTTAGGGGTAACGCCACATTCTATTTTACACCAGCTATCATCTATATATTCCCCTATATCAATGAGAATTGTCTTTTTTCTGTAAAGTTCTCATTTAACCCTTCCAGTCTGCTGTCTGAATGACAGACTCAAAATCCTTAAAATTTAAAAAAAAAAAAAAAAATCAATAACTTTCACTACACTTAATTTATTTAGTAATTGAGAAGCCAGAATTAGAATGGATGACGAAGGGTTAATCTGTCATCATTAAGCCTCTACTGATTATCACTATGGATTACTATTAATACATAAGAATGATAATAAATATTACTGTTCATTACGATACTACGATTCATTGTCTTTACTGCTTTTGTTATAAGCTTTTCTGTGATGGGACTCAAAATATTGACAAAATTGAAAACGTGGTGTGTTCATTTCCTCACTCTCTAGTACAGGGGACTGACTCCAGGACATGCTGGGACTTCTAGTCCCACAACAGAGTAATGTACGGATTAGTGCAGGATGTGCGTTTACCAGTCTGCTCACACACCCATCCGTTGGGAGCCAAACAGGCCTCTGACGACAAAGCTGCGGGGGACGGACTTAGGGTCACGCAGAAAGTGTTCATTGTAAATCTCAGCGGGGCGACGGAAAACCTGGAGAGTAAAGATCACATAGCTGTAGATTTTTAGAAAGCAACGGCACACAGGGTGACATTACATATACTAAATGGGTTCTACGGCAATGCCACGTCCCTGACGATTATCTATAAATAATTACACACAAAAGAAACGACAGAAATAAATTGTATTCAAGGAAGTATTAAGCATTTAACAAGTGAGAATAGAATAAAATAATTAAAAGTCTTCCAATGTATTCCTAAAATACGTTCATAAGAGTACATATAACATAAATAAAAAATATTATGTCAATTCTTGTGTTTGCAAACACTAGTTCTATAAACAGATACATAGACATAGTAACAATGTATCACAGAATGAGGGTTTGACCCTCTATGTGAAGGGGAAGTGTTGTTGTGATGGTAAAACTGAGATACAATGTAACCAATGAGTTTGTCAAAGAAATGTTGCAATTGTGTTATAAGTCTGTAATTGTATCCCCTGGAGGGAGGGGAGTTATTTATATATACAGTGAATCGCAAGTTCATAGCAGGGAAGGTTAATAGATTCTCCCCTCACTAGATGTAGTTCCTGTTTGGACACAATCATTTCTGTTTTATTCTAGGTAAAAAAGTATCCTCTATGTACATTACCAGGGTGCGGATATATTGGGCCTCTGTCCATCGACCCAGGACCAAACCAGGCCTCGAGACGTGGTGCTGAGTCCAGTCCAGACTTTGCCCTCTATCATGGAGGACACCCAGTCCTGATGGAAGGAGAAAGGTGATTAATATGAGTCCACGATTGTCAGCAACGCGACATAACTACAGCGCTGAACCTTGTATGCTGAGCTTTATACTACAGAGTTGTCGGCGGCTTTGGTGGTCCTTCATTTGTGCTGTCAGCAACCTACAATGGTGACTGTTTCAAGTAGTATTGGGGGGAGAACGCCTGGTTTTAAGGTGACCCTAAAGGGTTTTTTTCCGGTGGGCACTAATCTCTTTGCTGACCATTTGAACATTGCGTGATTAGTGGTTTGGGCAAGACATTCGTGACCCTGTGCCCAGAATTTGCCTAATATACCCCTCTCCTAAAAATGTTGCACAATACTACGATTGTCTTCCCCCATCACTGTGTTATTATGCTATTGTCTGGGGGGGAGATGGACCTTATAGGGTTTGTTAATGTGAGAAGGAGCACGGTGCGCACACGATCTGCAGCTATGGCTGTCCCAGACTGAGGGCTAGATTTACTAAGCTGCGGGTTTGAAAAAGTGGAGATGTTGCCTATAGCAACCAATGAGATTCTAGCTGTCATTTTGTAGAAAGTACTAAATAAATGAAAGCTAGAATCTGATTGGTTGCTATAGGCAACAGCCCCAATTTTTCAAACCCGCAGCTTAGTAGATCTAGCCCTGAGTCACATCAAGTCACCTTTTCTTCCAGGCTGTTAATAGTGAGGAGCCAGGTCTGTCTGTACGAGCTGCAGGCAAACTTTGCGTCATCCCACGACTTGGTCTCTCCGCCCTCCGATATAAAATAACAATGTTCATCCCAGTACCACCAGCCCGATTCCTGGGGACACTCCAAGCTCACAGCCTCTGCGCAGACAAGTACATAGTACTGAATACACCTTCTACACAAACACAAATCAACTGATATTAAGAAGCCGGTTCACACTAACAATATATATGGTGAAAGAGAAAGCATCACTCAGTTGTAATTTTATTAAAACGATGATACTCTCATTGGTGAGAAAAGCTTTATTCGTATTTAGCCATCGAACTGCCCCGGGGATCGATTCTCAAATCGATCCACGAGCAGTTCACAGAATCAACGCAAAAAAATAAAAAAATCTGATATAATTTCTCAAATTTTTGATGATTAAAAAGATTGAAGAAGTCAAACAGGTTTGGCGGTGGTCTAGCCGGATTATTTAGCAGGATCACCAATGATCGACCTGGTTACCACGTTTTTTAAAACATTTTGGGTGAGCAGCGAACCTGGAACAGTGAACTTCCGAACTTTATATAAAAATATTTTATTTCTAAAACAAAATAAACATTTTTAATTATTAATGATTAAAATGATTTATTCGAGGAGTAATGCATTTTTTTTTCAAATGCATTTGCTCGGTTAATGCCATCACGAGAGAACGGTAACTGAAAAGGTGATCGCGACGGTGCTTGTTAAATAAGATTTCCTAAGCGTAATTATCGCTATTACCGGCGGTAACTAATTTAGGACCTAATTCATTAAGGAAGGCAAAATGTGTACATCTGTATTCTACAAGACGATGATCTCAAGAAATGTTTCTAGTTGAATATGGTTATAAATACGCTCTGTCTAATAGGCACTTGCAGACAGACACACAATGTACATGTACAATACAAAGTCCTATCAGAACACACAAATGAAAAATAAAATTATTAAATACATTAACACCTGTTAATAATATAGACATTAATGAATAAACATTAGAAAAAAGGGTTTCATTTCAAAAACATTTTTTAACATGAAATACATTTATCAGGATGCTTTAATGCCTACGGTACATAAACTGCACAGATGCCCAAGCTTGAATCAGACGCTGCTGCCAGCTTGGCACACCCTTACTGTACACTGACTAAGTGCATACGCCAGGGGTTCCCAAACTGTGCGCCTAGGCTCCCTGGGGTGCCGGGGGCGATCTCACAGGGGTGCCGCGGCCAGGGCCGGTGAGAAGCAAGGCCGGGGACTGTTTGGTAATTATTTTGGCTGAGGGGTGCCTTGAAAAATTATGGAGACCCTAAGGGTGCCTCGAACTGGCATTTACGTTCCTTAATGAATCAGGACCTTAATATATTGGGATATGCAAAAACAATAAGGTTTTCAACGACAATATGGATCAATAGCTTTTTCTCTATAGACCCCTCAGACCCGAAATAAACGAGATACAAAGGGGACTATTCTCTCGTTGTTTTAGTATTTGTGTATGTTTGTTTTTTTATGCATTACCAACACTTTGTGATTGTACTTGTCATTTACATAAAACAATTATTGCTTTGTCCCAAAAATAAACATAGTGAAACCCACCACTTAGGAACCTATGTTTGCCCCTGGTGGTATTTGGACAGTAACAGACTCATCATCATCATCATCATCATCATTTATTTATATAGCGCCACTAATTCCGCAGCGCTGTACAGAGAACTCATTCACATCAGTCCCTGCCCCATTGGAGCTTACAGTCTAAATTCCCTAACATACACACAGACTAGGGTCAATTTTGTTAGCAGCCAAATAACCTACCAGTATGTTTTTAGACTCAGAGATTGGGCTCTTACTTTGGCAGCCGGTCAGCTGTAGCCCGGTAACGCAGGTCACCAGATTGTCACATAGACCAGTAGCCGGGTTACAGATGGCACCGTGTGGGCACTCGTCGCACTCCTTACTGCACTGTATCCCATAGAATCCCGGGGTGCAGGCTGAGAAACACAACAGATACATATATTACACGTACACAATTTATACAGGGGCTACATAGACGTTAGACCGGTTCAATTGCATCTATAGCACCTCTAAAATATGTTAAGAAGGGTGAACTGTTTTAAATGTCAGATCATTTAGGAGTTGTTCACTGAACGCTGTCATATTTCTGTAAAAGTTCTGCCAGACAGGGAAGGGCTGACAAATTTTAGCCCGGGAGACAAGTATAAATTTAATCTGTCTTTCCACCATTTCCAGATAGAAAAGCTCTGCACTTTTCTGCACTTTCATAAATGACCTACTGAGGTAGATTTCTCAAACCTTCCGCAAAGTAAAAGTGGAGCTGTTGCCCATAGCAACCAATCAGATTCTAGCTATCGTGTTCTAGAATGTACAAGATACATGAGAGCTAGAATCTGTTTGGTTGCTATGGGCAACACCTCCACTTCGCCTATGTGAGAGGTTTGATAAATCTTCCTGTATAACTCACCAGCTTTTAGATAAGCGGTAACAGGGACAGCGGTAGAAGCGATCAGTCGTTTGCCCGTAACCAGCACAAAGCCGCCGTCCCACTGTGTAACTCCGCTGCAGCTCTGGAGCTCCAGGACGCAGGCTACTTTGGCTTCCGCCAGGGTGGAGAACAAACTGGAGTTGCCAGTCACCGGCATGAGCAGCGCATGGGCGGGAAACTCCTGGAATAAATCTACACCTGGAAACAAATATTGGGATTATCAGGACAAGCCCTCGTTATCTCTATTCTACAGGTGACTGATGGAAAGGTGATATTAGCTATAGCAACCAATCGAATATATTATTTTATTTTCTAACTTGTACTGGAGAAATGACAGCTATAATCTGATTGGCTGCTATGGGCCACGCCTCCTTTTCGACACAGTTACCTGTAGGACAAGTTTCATGAATCATATTCTCAAACAAACATCCTCACCTTCGTCTCTCTCACAGATCCAGGGCCTCCGGACCGCACAGTCCGCTTGAGACACAAGTTTGCCAGCGGGATCCAGCTCTATACAACCTCTCCGAGCAGATTTCACCTCGTTAAGCCTACAAGACAACCAGAATTCAGATCCATATATGTCATTTGTTTTATTGTTTGATACAGCAGAAATCTGCTCTCTGGGTATAACTGTAGCAGATATTCCAGTAGCATGCATCCAAACCAGGGCAGGAGGGTACATCGCCCCATAGCTAAATTTGGGGAGGAGCCAGATGATGTTGCCGTAGCCCCCCTTCCCCCGCCTTGCTCTGAAAAACTGTATCCTATCCCATGGCATTAAAAGTAAAAGGTCTGTGCCTGATTATACAAATACATGGCTGAAAAGCAAAGAAGGAAACAAGAAGATAGACCATGGAACGGATGTATCTGCTGGTTCCCCTCCTCCCCACGTCCATCGTCCATCTTTATCCACGTCATTGAGTCCAGTCCAGCTGGTTTCCGAGATCATGGCTGAGACCCACAACTGACAGAGCAAAATACAGATATTATTATTATTATTATTATTATTATTATTATTATTATTATTATTATTATATCAGCTTTATTCATTCAATGCAGCATCTCCTTCAGAAATACACAGCAATCCAGTTTGCAAAGAGAAAACAGAGCCTGAAATAAAGATCGTTCACTAAAATAAGTGAAAAAAATTCAACATAATTCAGAATTTATCAGATAATTGTTGTTTCAGGAGTGTCTTCATAGGCAAACTGAGGGGGGGGGGGGTCCTAGTGCCTGGAAACCCCCCTCCAAGCCTGGGGCACTGTATAATTGAGGTGGCTGGACCCTGCCCCGGCTTCACACGGCTCTGCTCGAAAAGAGAGAGCTGCATGCACCTAACAGTAGTGCACGCAGCATTGCCCATGTATATTATGGGGATAAAAAGAGTTGGTGAGCAGCCAAGCACTGTCTAATATTATAGCCACGCCCCCATGCATGCTGGTTACGCCCACTGGCGGCATGGTGTGGAAACCCCCCTCTAAAAATCCTGTGTTTGCCCCTGGTCTTGTTATCCTAGGAAACTACTCTCTCATATTATGTGAACAGAGACAAACCATTAGTTTCAATTCTAGGAAAATTAAAGGTTCAAGGGATAGGTATCCGCTGACAAAAAAAAAAAATCAGGATTGAAAAACAGGGACACAGCAGTACAAAATGACATTGTGATGGTCTGCAAGTCTAATCATGGTTGACTATAAATCACCTTCTCCTCGATGCTGTCAATAACCAGTAGACCGGTTCCTTTGTAGCGGCTACAGGCTGTGTTTCCATCCGACCACGACTTTCTATCCGCGGTCTCTATATAGTAACAGTGACCACGCCAGAACCACCATTTTGAATCCTGAGGACACTTGAGGTTGACCAGACCTGACAGACAACAAGTTACTCGCTGTGACATCGACTTTAAATAACAGGACTGAGGCGAATGGGAATGAGGCCGCCACATACCGTGCGTGCAGGAGTGTGAATATCTTCGCACACACCGGAGGAAGCCGTCGCAGGTTTTCGTGACAGGATTACAAATCTGAGACCTGTGACACGGTGGACACGTCTCTTCGCAGTTCTTCCCCAAATATCCCAACGCACACGCTAAAGAGAATGCAACACAACACGGCATGAGTTCACATACATCGTACAACCTCCTCTCATTTCACTCAGCGACAGACCAAGCCAGTTAATCCTGTCAAACTATAGAAGTCGGATTCCAAAATGGCCGCCCCCGGCCATTTTATTCACTACATGTTTGGATTCAAAGTGTCTTAGTAAATAGCTTATATGGAAATGGCACATTAACAGAATTACGTGACTATCTCTGTGGTGAATAGTTACATAATGCAAAGGATCCTATATAGAGTAGACAGATTTTCACCACAAATAGTGGAAGCACCTATAGCAGCCATGTCTTATCATGTCAGAGATTTTAACAGGCCAAAATGGTTGGCTGGATTTGGACAAATATGTAAGGGTCAGGGTCATGTCAGTCTTCTTTTCCAGCAAGACCAAAGGTTTTGTGTAATATACAGGGGCAAACGCAGGATTTGTAGAGTGGGGTTTCCACACCACGCCGCCAGTGGGCGTGACCAGCATGCATGTGGGCGTGGCTATAATATTAGACAGTGCTTGGCTGCTCTCCAACTCTTTCTATCCCCATAATATACATGGGCAATGCTGCGTGCACTACTGTTAGGGGCACACAGCTCTCCCTTTTCAAGCAGAGCAGTGTGAAGCGGGAGCAGGGTCCAGCTACCTCAATTATACAGTGCCCCAGGCTTGGATGAGGGTTTCCAGGCACTATGAACCCCCCCCCCCCTCTCTGTTTGCCTATGATATACAATATCATATCTCTTTGTTTAGTCCCTTTCTTAAATTTTATCTGCATTTGTTTTTCTTCAAAATGGCCACCAACTGCTTGTATGTCTGATCTGATTAGAGCCAGTCAGACAATTTATTATGTATTATGTATTATGTATTTCTCAAGTGGTCAGATTGTCAGTCTCATTGTGACACAAAAGATTCTTTACAGTAAGAGCAGTTTATATATGGGGAATATTATGAGGTAGACTCGTTGTGTTGACACATTCGTGATCTATCTTGAGATATTGTTTAACAGAAACGTGTAAAAAAAAATGACGGCCTTTTATTTTGTGTATGGGGTAAATGTTGATTCAGAGGAAAACCCGATAGTTGGTTTTTATTCCAGGAACTGATCCCTGCCAGGGACAAATCAGCAATGGATTGTTTTCCTGTCTTCTTCTGGATCAACGGAGAAGCTGTACGTGATGCACTTGTGTCTATCGACAATCTTAACAGTTATACAACTCAACTTAACAAATCTCAAGAGCTTATACACATGGGGAATATTGTAGGTTTCCATTGTCTTTCTTTTAATTTTTGTTTAAATCTATGGGTTGAAGTCCAAAAAGTGTAGGGAATTCACGCCTAGAAAAGGGTTTATACCTGTTTTTAAGTAGAGCGTTGCGGCTGATCCTGGACTATCTGTAATCACTGAGCCGTTAACTGCATAGTAGATGCCGTTCAAATGAACGATTGCGCTACATTTTGTGGTCATCATGTAGCAAGTGTCCTGCGCCTCCTTTAGTGATTTCTTCCACCACAGTGGGGTGTCCGTTGTCGAAATCAATAACTTCTCAGGCAGTACAGCAAACGCAGCCTCTGATAAGTCAGACTTATGATTAGAACACTTATATTCATACAACTCTACTCTCAACATTTTAAGGAGTTAATCGATTAAATTGAGTGAATTTTGTCAACTGCATCCAGAAAATTGTACCTAAATTTGCATAATTGAACTGGGAACTTGCTCAGTACATTGTTTTACTATTACCCAGATGTGCAGATGACAATGCAAAACCTTTTGACCTTTGGTTGATATCGACTGAGTACTCAAAGAACCAGATGAGGACAATCGCCTGTGGTCAATCTTCTCGCTGATAGGACACCCTGCCCGCTACGCCAAACAAACAGAATACAATGTCTATGAGCAGCTATAGTGTGCGTGTACGCTAATGAAATAGGACTCACCCATAGGCCTCTCACAGTTCCACATGGAGGCAAAAGGACAATCTTTTGCCGGGTCTCCACCTTTGTTAATGACATCAGTCTCACAGGCCTACAGGGCACAAACATTTTGCCTTACTTGTATCCAAAGTTATGCTTCCAAAGTAGATAAACAGTTCTATATGGGCTACTAATCATCCAACAGGGAAAGTTATCTTTCAAGAGTTACAATAGTGGCCCTTCAAATATCACCCATTTCTGCAGAACAAAAAGTATCGGGCCAAATGGATTTCTGCGATTTAACACTCACCACATCCCGTGTCTTCTTCTCCTTCGCTTCTGTGTGTAGGAATCTCTTGCACACCTGATAGGCTTCATCTTTGGACTTTATAGATTTCGTACGGACACATAAGTCAGGCAGCAAACTCCATCCATGGAACGGGGGGCATTTGATATGGTAAAAAACTGCACAGAAAGTTTGGAGCTAGTTAGTACTAGTTAAGTATAAAAAGAGGGAATATTTGTGCAGTGGGAACTCACCGTCATCTGGATCTTTCCGATAAAATATCAGCCCATCACAAAGAGCAGTGGCCGGGTTACATTCCAGCCCAAATTCACACACAGGGCACGTTGTCTGGCAGTCTGTCCCCGAATATCCTGGAGGACAACCTGAGTAGAAGAATGTATGAACAAATGTCTAATGTCACCAATGTCTAATACTCCCTCCCCAATAATGTCTAGTACTCCCTCCTTACCAATGTCTAATACTACCGCCCCACCAATGTCTAATACTACCACCCCACCAATGTCTAATATCCCCTCCCCGAAAATATCTAATACCACCTACCCACCAATGTCTAATACTATCTCCCCACCAATGTCTAATACTATCTCCCCACCAATGTCTAATACTACCAGCCCACCAATGTCTAATACCCCCTCGACGCAAATATCTAATACCACCTTCCCACCAATGTCTAATACTACCTCCCCACCAAAGTCTAATACCACCTTCCCACCAATGTCTAATACTACCACCCCACCAATGTATAATACTCTCTCCCCACCAATGTCTAATACTACCACCCCACCAATGTCTAATACTACCTCCCCACCAATGTCTAATACTACCACCCCATCAATGTCTAATACTCTCTCCCCACCAATGTCTAATACTACCACCCCACCAATGTCTAATACTACCTCCCCACCAATGTCTAATACTAACACCCCACCAATGTCTAATACTCTCTCCCAACCAATGTCTAATACTACCACCCCACCAATGTCTAATACTACCTCCCCACCAATGTCGTATACTCTCTCCCCACCAATGTCTAATACTACCACCCCACCAATGTCTAATACTACCACCCCACCAATGTCTAATACTACCACCCCACCAATGTCTAATACTACCTCCCCACCAATGTCTAATACTACCTCCCCACCAATATCTAATACTACCTCCCCACCAATGTCTAATACTCTCTCCCCACCAATGTCTAATACTACCACCCACCAATGTCTAATACTCCCTCCCCACCAATGTCTAATACTCCCTCCCCACCAATGTCTAATATTACCACCCCACCAATGTCTAATACTACCACCCCACCAATGTCTAATACTCCCTCCCCACCAATGTCTAATACTCCTTCCCCACCAATGTCTAATATTACCACCACACCAATGTCTAATACTCCCTCCCCACCAATGTATAATACTCCCTCCCCACCAATGTATAATACTACCACCCCACCAATGTCTAATATTACCACTCCACCAATGTCTAATACTCCCTCCCCACCAATGTATAATACTACCACCCCACCAATGTCTAATACTACCACCCCACCAATGTCTAATACTACCTCCCCACCAATGTCTAATACTCCCTCCCCACCAATGTATAATACTACCACCCCACCAATGTCTAATACTACCACCCCACCAATGTCTAATACTACCTCCCCACCAATGTCTAATACTACCTCCCCAGCAATGTCTAATACTCCCTCCCCACCAATGTATAATACTACCACCCCACCAATGTCTAATACTACCACCCCACCAATGTCTAATACTACCTCCCCACCAATGTCTAATACTACCTCCCCAGCAATGTCTAATACTCCCTCCCCACCAATGTATAATACTACCACCCCACCAATGTCTAATACTACCACCCCACCAATGTCTAATACTACCTCCCCACCAATGTCTAATACTCCCTCCCCACCAATGTATAATACTACCACCCCACCAATGTCTAATACTACCACCCCACCAATGTCTGTTTCCATCTCCCGCCACATGCCTCATAGTAGTTCCAGATACCTACGTGATTTTATATATGTAACTGCACCACTGTCTATTTCTGGGTCTTCCAGATTTGCAAAATGATGCCCAAAATACAAGTAGTGGACCCCGAGCATTGTTACTACAGCAGAGCACCCTGAGCCAAGTGTTGCACAATACTGCTGGGCCTCTTTAAGGTTCGAGTACGTGACTTCGGTGGACAAAGCCCCATAATAGTATTTGCCCTTCAGCGCAATATACGTCTCTGTAAATATAAGAGAAGAAAGTTACTGCAGTATATTTGTCATCAGAGATGAATGGCCCATAGGCTGATAAATGTACCAGTTCTTGCTGGTGATTCGCACACCAGTCCCAGCTGACGGGAGCAGTCGTTGTCTGCCCAGAATCCACCTGGCTGTATCGATACGCAGTCATATCGGTGCCGGTCAGTGCTGGAGGCAAACAAGATCAGCCTAAAATAATACAGGGAGATTTCAATATTTCATTCATTTAGAATTTTGCTGAAATAGTAGTGACCATTTACCAGCAATGTTTCAAATAATTCTTAATATTAACCTCAATTAAGACAATAACGATTCTTTGCCCTATAAAAGTATTATGTATTAATGTCTCGTAGCAAAATTTTGAGCCAGCAATGATGTTGCATATGGAAGTGTGCAACCAGTTATTATTGTACTATATTTATTAGTATTATTAACCTTTTAGTTGTACAGTTTATTTCATTGAGGCACAACAGACTCTGGCCCCAGTGGAGCTTACAATGTAATTTCTCTGCCATAGGAAGAAAAACGCCAGAGCCAATTTGATTGGCTAGTTTGGAGAAAACATTCCAGATCTAAGAGATAACAGCATATTGTCTTCTTTTTGGACCTCCCCTCCCGGGAGAATGTAATCAGTGTGAATTAGGATAACATAATATAATAATCATTTTAATTAAAACATAATACAGTTTCATTGTATGACTGCAATAAACGTCTGAAACCACAAAAGAGACATCTGTTTAAAGAATATTTGATGCAGGCCTTCTAATTTAAGGCACAGCGATGGGGACAATACGAGTCATTAAGAAAAGTAAGGGAAAAAAAGGAGTAAATATTCTCCGGGACAAACCATGTTACAATGCAAGGGGAACAAATTAGTTTGTTATTTTGCACATAAGTTAAATACTGTCTGTTTTTCCATCTAGCGCACACATACATGACAGCTTTATTCTTACACTGAAATTTAAAGGTGATCTAGGACATGCCCTATCCCAACTATAAATCTGTCCCCACATTTTAAAATTTACCTCCCCCTCCAATGCAACATGGTTTTGCCCAGGTGCAAAGTTACTTTTTTAGGCTTTGCTCTCCTTAATGACTCAGGCCCTACATCCTTGTTGTCATCTTATTATCCATAAAAGAAAAAATCAAAGTATAATAACATAGTATTTTATTTTTTAAACACATGTATTTTTGCATCATAATAACAAAAGCAATATAATAAATGTAAATAAAATCAAAAGACAGACAAAACGTGTAGAACCAAAAAACAATCCCAGTTTAATCTTACAGTGCACACAGACACACAACAGACCCCACAACATCAGTTCTTGTCTTACTTGTATAGAGTTGGGTTTAACGGGGACCCATTTGCCCATACTCGATCTCCCTCACTTTCAATATCGTTGAGACCAATCCAGCTGCTTCTCCTGATGTAGGATTTCAGCCAGTTCTATATACAGAAACCAATCTTATTATGGCCATAAAGTACACTATAAAATGCGATCTTAAGATCCGATTGTTTTTTAATGGAACTGTAGGAAAATTAAATGTATTTGGGTTACAATAGGTCGAAGCCCATCAGATGTAGATGTTTGAATTACATTTATCAAAGGGCGATAGGGCTTTTCGTCGTACGTACGTACGTACGTACGTACGTACGTACGTACATAGATACATAGACGTACATACTGATTATAGCTGTACATACATAGATATAGTGTAACCTACATACACAGTCTAACGTACATATAGTCATACATAAATAGTCATACATACATAGATACATAGTCATACATATATAGCGTGATGCTGACACCCAGCAGATGACCGACAATTTCTTTCTTAAATAATTGTGTTGTTATTGTTCACATCACCAATAACACAATACACTTTTGTCAGGATGACAGCAGGGGACCCTAGTTCTGACACAGACCTCCAGCCTAGTCACCGGTCAACTAACTGGCATCGGTTGCCCCACACAATCTATAATATAAATGTCTAGTGGCGTGTGTTAGTCTGTCTGTGTGTGTGTGGAAAAAATAAAACCAAGCTGCAGCGCCACGTGCTGGGCGGAGTTATACACTGACCTACTAAATTCTTAGTGTGTGTGGAAAAAAAAATTCAGAAAGGGCTGAAATTTGGTATACTAAGATGTTTTTAATTTGTTAATTTAATTTGTTAATTGTTAAAAGTGTTTATAAAGATTTAAAAAAAATATATATATATTTCTTGAAGGAGAAGTGACAGTTGGGAGTGGTTGGTGGTTGCCGGGGGTGACAGTGGGGAGTGGTTGGTGGTTGAGGCCTGGGCTATGGCCCAAATGCATGACAAGAACCTTTTTAACACCTTAAGTAGCTTGATTTGACTAGAATGCATGAGTATCATGCACGGGTTAACTGACCTACTAAATTCTTAGTGTGTGTGGAAAAAACCCTCAAAAAGGGCTGAAATTTGGTATACTGACATTATTGACGAGTTGAGGGGTCAAACTCATTTTCGTGAGGTAATTTTACCTCATGAACAGTGGCGGATCCAGGGGGGTGCGATCGGGGCAATCGCCCCCCCCCCTAGCAGGGTTTTGCTGCCGACGGCTGCACAGTATGTGCAGGTCCGTTTGTCAGTGACAGTGTGCTGCTGTGTTTTAAACACAATCAGAGCAGCCGGGCAGCACACTGTCCCTGCCTGTCACTGCCGAGCGGACCTGCACATACTGTGCAGCCCCCGGCAGCCTCAGAAGTCGGAAAGGGGGTGGGGCCTAAATCGCCCCGCCCTAACATCGCCCCGGGGAGCAAACATTTTTCATTTTAACCACGTTAAAAAAGGGCGCTTGCGTTGGGAAGTAACGCTCTTCTCCTGAGGAGGCCTGGGCTAGACCCAAATGCATGACAAGAACCTTTTTAACACCTTAAGTAGCTTGATTTGACTAGAATGCATGAGTATCATGCACGGGTTAACTTGTATAACAATATAGGTTTAAATATAATAAACCCATTCCTTTTAGTCTAATTACCTTATTAGACCCTGTCCCCCACCTGTGTATGTTCGACCTAGGAGACTCATTCTGCCAGAATGAAACCCCCCGTCTGCAGCCTGTACCTGCAGACACTTTGGGATTTTATGTAACCCTATGCAGGAGAGGTTTGTCGAATAGCCCTCTTTGTCACAATAGATACATAGATATACGTAGATATAAAGACATACATATATACATAGTCATACGTAAATAGTTGTACATATATAGATACATGGTCAGACTTACATAGATACATAGTCATATATACAGTGCATTGGCCACATTGAGTCCCTGTCTACTGACCAACTTGTCCTGATTGTACAATGTAACAAGATCGGAACCTTCAAACTTCTGGCAAACGTTCCTGGCCTCCTGCCAGCTGAGGGATCGGTGAGGCTCGATGTAGATACATCGATTCTTCCACTGCTTCCAGGCATCGGCTTTGGGACAATCGGCATCTGCGTATAAAATGATTAATATAAAATGGACCTGTCCCAACCTTAGGAATGTGTCCAATCCACCTCCCATCCCTCATTACTCATTGTCAATTTATTGATATAAAAGGCGGTGGTGGTATCTGTGTTTCTCTGAATGTGACTCCACCATACTGGATATGTAGCAGCCGGGCCATTAATCAATATTCTATATATATTCCATATAACTATGCACTTTTTCTGCATCCAAGACACCAATCAACGCAGAGCTTGGCCAGACCTTTCCAAACCACTCCCAAATTGTGAGGTCACACCCTCTCTATGCATTGAAGCCTGTGGAGACCACGTTCGCTCCTCAATCACATCAGGATAGGGCGCAGAGGGAGTGGCTCTGCAGGACAGAGGAGGGGCTTACCAAAAAGCTGCCTCTGTAGGACAAAGGGAGAACCAAACAGGTTTTGTTTACTACCAAATATTATTTACTTTTTGTCCCCTACTAGATAATGTATTAACAAGGGACCACCCTCTGTCAGGCCCATTATAAATCACTTCAGCCTTTGGGTTGAAATACGGTACTTCACAACATTTCCCTCAGTACCTTCCAGCAGTGACACGGACACAGAAGCCTGGGAACATTTCTGTAGTTCGACTATCTTGGAGGACCTTGAATATGTCAGACAGAACCCGGAGTTCAAGTTCTGAATACGCCCGTCTCTGAGCATCCGAAAAGTGCTCAGTGAGCTCTCCGTACAATCTGCAGTCATCCGCACCATGTTTACATTGACAACCTGGAGCGTGAAGAGAAGCAGACGGGATGCCTCAATGTCTAGAACAGAGCCAGGAAGTACGATTTGCTATTTTGGTTTCAAATCCCATTTATGGGGCCTCATTTAATCATGGGGCCTGAGACATTAAGGAAAGTAAGGTAAAGAAAGGAGTAAGTTTTCTCCGGGACAAACCATGTTACAATGCAAGGGGTGCAAATTAGTTTATTATTTTGCACATAAGTTAAATACCGGCTGTTTTTCCATCTAGCACACAAATACTTGATAGCTTTATTCTTACACTGAAATTTAAAGTTGATCTAGGACATGCCCTACCCCAAGTATAAATCTGTCCCCACATTTTAAATTTACCTCCCCCTCCAATGCAACATGGTTTTGCCCAGGTGCAAAGTTACTCATTGTTTTGCTTTGCTCTCCGTAATGACTCAGGCCCCTGATTGGTAACTCGTCTAACACTGCATGCAAAGGTAAACGCAGCTTAAACACTTGTCGATATAGCAATTCGTTTATAATTACAGGAAACACTGTTCATATTTTTATGCCTAGTTAAAAAATAATTCCAGGTAGACGATTAATGGAAAGTTCATGTGGTTTATATATAGAGCCTAAGCTGATCTATTTTATTTTCATACATTTACATGGGCTTATAAATGGCTCCAAATGTGGTATGAACAGACTGAAAAACACCCCGCTGTATATACTCACACAGCAAACCAAATAGTAAGTAAAAATACAGAAAAATAAACAAAATGCTAAATGATTATCTTCCTGTAAAAGCTTGAAAAAATAAACTACACATGTTGAAACATTAGTCTGTAAATGAATTTAAGAAATGACGTTGTGTTTTCTTACAAAACAGGAAAGGCGTGTATTCTTGAAAGCTCTTATAAGGGAGTGTGAGTAACAGACCTGCTCTCCACAGTTTGGCAAAGAGTACACTTAGGGGTCTGTTTACTAAAGCTTCTAAAAAGTGGAGATGTTGCCACTGGCAACCAATCAGATTCTAGTCATCATTTTGTAGAATGCACAAGATGAATGAGAGCTAGAATCTGATTGGTTGCTAGGGGCAACACCTATTTTTTTTTAAACTTTGATAAATCTACCTCCCTTGATGTATAAATTATCCAGAGTAGATTATTATGATAATTCCAGTGGGTGCTCAGATATAAAACAGTAAGTGGAGTTTGGAGCCCATAGTAGTTTTAGTTTATTAATACTCTTGTTCTGTATTTGGTGAACATTCTTTTTACATTTTATTCTAATATTTTAGAGATTATTAGATTATTAAAGTCTTTAAATAACTGTGGAACATTGTTGTGCTACAAACTACTTCATGACAGATATATATTGATATATTATACAGAATATCACATACTAAATATCTGCAGTTCTTAATGAAAAACAGTTCCTGCAAGTAAATTCTTACAGGAATTCTCTTTGACTGCACTACCAGCGTCATACAGCAGTAGGCGCTGTTTATCTGATATCTCTTCCTCTGCCAAGATTGCAGAGAGATCCCATAATCACTGGTAATATGGAAGCGTTTACCGTGACGCAAGAGGCGGGAATCATGATGTTGCGGAGCCTCCCGTTCTCTTGTTGGGCCCAGAAGGAGTTATTGATGCACTTTGTCAGCGTTGACTCCATGTATAGCTTCTGAGTGGAGGCGTTGACACACAAATAGGCGGAGGCACTTATAGAATACAGCGACCCGGACCACATGAACGGTGCATCTGGAGGGGAAGAGAAGAGTGAGACAAGAAGAAGACAGCAACGGGTCAGATGTTGATGATCGGTACCCCTCATCACTGTCTATAGTCCAACTAGACCCCAGTGATAGTCAATTGGCGGTTCTAGAGCCACATGCGGACCTCCGAGCCTTCACTTGCGGCCTCCAGCTCCGTCCTGCTTCATAGTCAGTTTATAAAATACAATATATTTGTTACAAAATAAATTAAAAAGTTGAACATTGAATGGAGCCCCTTAATCTCTGCTGCCCTAGGCAGGAGCACGTGTGGCCTCACCACTACTCTGGGCCTGCCCAGAAATGAACTTGTTGGCAGATTGCATAATACTTTTAATACTGGGGTCGTCGTCTGTAGATTATATTATTAGAATCAGAGAACAAAAGACTAAAAATATTCTCTCTTCATCTCATTGGTCACCATTTTTTGCTCCCGGAGAAATCATCTGGACGGCTCCGTACTTTTTGTCCATCAACGACATCCAGCTGACGAGGTTTCCTGGGTATTTCCACTTCACCTTGGTGGAGGCTACAAGTTTAAGGTCGGTGGGGGAAAGGACGTGGTCCCAAATGTTTAGTTCACTGATGTCACCCGTGAAAGAATCACTGGTCTGGAAGTCACCTGTAGATCGTACAGAAAGATGGATATATGAATTAAAGCCTTTACCATTGCACATTAAATGGGTGACCTAATTAATTTTCATTTTATTGCAAGTCCGAAAACAGCAGTAGAAGAATTTAATATATCAGAAACCACGATCAGAGCCCAGATATGATAACCCAATGCTCTACGGGTTCCACTAACTAAACAAGAAGCTATGATGATGAACTAATGATTGACAGTCCTGGGTCTATTGCAGCTTACAGTGCTGGGACTACAGTGGAGGTCCAGGATTGTTGACTGGGGAATCCAAACTTTGCATTTGCCATGATTCACTTTTAACAGGACATATATTAGTTTGTATATGTCCAATCGCATAAAAAACATATAAAAAGCATCTGAAACATTTCCCCGCCCTTGAAAATATTTGGTCACAAACATAAACGTTATTTACAAATATCTGTATCAGCGTCTACATTAATAACACAAATAACTCTACGTTCACAGCATAGATTGTGGCAGCCACTTATGGAGCCTGAATAATATAACACAATCCTGGGGGATTCATTTGCCTGATTTAAAATAACGAAATCGGTAACAGCTGCTACTTTCAGGTATCGCCGTCCTTTTAATATACTTATAAAAATTGTTGCACAGACAAAGATTGCTGCAACCCATCACAACCAGATTGTCAGTTTAGAAATTGAAATGCCTGATTGGCTGTTAGGCATTACAGCATCTTTTTTCCTATGCACCAATTTTCATAACTGACTTAATAACGTTGAAAATAGAAAAAAAGTAAAACCATAATTCCTCACCTTTCTCAGTTTCAAACTGTCCCACAACAAGTGACCCTCCGGGCGGGACCCCAATCTTCTCAAACTCAGGGGCGTTGACGTATACCGGGCTCAACGGAAAACCGTCAATAAATACTGAATATGGGGGGGCTGTCAGAGCCATGTGGTGCCACCTCCCATCTAGTAGCGACCCCTCTGTCACATTTATCATGACTGTTCTGTAGACAATGACAAGAGTTAAAGGGTAACGACTCTCAGTAGACTGGTTCCGTTCTATTAAAATACAGCCGATCATATATAACACCCCCAGCACTATAGCTGTCGTATCAACCTAAGGAGGGAACAGGCTTCGCAAGAAGGGTCTGTAAAGGTAAGATAAGGTAAGGTAAAGAAAGGACAAGATAAGTTAATGTAAGGGCAAGGTCTACAGTAAATTCCAAAGGGTAAATATATCAAGCTGAGATTTTTCCGGCGAGTTTGAAAAACCAATCAGATTCCAGCTATCATTTATTTAGTACATTCTACAAAATGACAGCTAGAATCTGATTGGTTGCTATAGGCAACATCTCCACTTTTCAAACCCGCCGGAAAACTCTCAGCTTGATACATTTACCCCCAGGTCTGGTTAACAGACAGGGTGGATAGAGTTCATCTTTGTGGACAGGTTGTGAGGTTACCATGGTAAATGACATTGTGATTTGGTCATGTAACATGATAATCCTTTGTTATTATTTCTAAGGGTATTTTGCTTGGTAGCGAATTGCAGAGATGCTGGAAACTGTGTAAACTGTTTCTTGAACCGGTTCATCGAATTGGATGTAAAGTTTTTAAAATTTGACTTAAAATTCTTGAACTTTAGATGGATTTTAAAAAAATATATATGAGCTTAATTTAAACAAAGAAGAACAGGTTTGACTATTTGCAAAATGGATTGACCAGGGGTGAGACGGTCCCCATATGGCAAAACTTTAATTGTTACATCTTAACTGTTTTCCAAAGCATAGGGCAAACCTTAAAAATTAACAGGGAAATACAAACCACCAGCACAGCAATGTCTCCTTATTAGATAAATAACAAATGTTAAATCACTTTTTTAGTATTTAAAATTGTTATTTTAACATAAAGGGTTAACTTCCAACACTAATGGCGGAACTTGAACTTCAGATACAAAATATTATTCCGCCTATATTGAGTATGGCCCCGAAAACTGTTTGTGACCCTTAAACCGCTGAGATTCAATCACTTTTTCAACCAGTTTGAAATTTCTTAACCATCTCCAGTGAATTGATAGGTTGTATTTTATATTATGAATATTAATTCAGCTACAACATGGCTTCCACCTACCCCGGACTGTAGATATTTTATTTCTATACAACTTGTACAAATAATCTAACTCACCCTTTAACCTGGAGTGAGAGCCCTGTGGGCGACAGCGTAAAGAGTGCAAGCTCTGCTGGCCGGGATTTCAACGAATAAGTACAGACACACATCATTTTGTTCGTACTCTCCGTGCTTTTGATCCACACAGCCAGGGTGAAACTGGTCAGGTAGGTTTGGATGGCCCCGTCCAGGCGTAGGTAGTTAGACGGACCAGCCGGTAAGCGCATATCGAAGGAACCAAGATAACCTGTGAGGAAATACAGCTGAAAGATCACCGGTATCTCACCCTATCCACCATTTTATCACATAAGAGGTGGAAAATCTAATTCTCTTGTTCTGTATACGGGATGTAATTCTCAGAATCCATTCTTTTTCTGCAGGGAAATCGCGATTCGAATTTTCCAGCTTAATTTCCAACAGCAAAAAACTGAGCTGAAACAATCATCTGGTATTAGAGGCGATTTTTGACAACAATAAATGAATGCAAACAAGGTTGTTGTCATTGGAAAATAAGTGGAAAAAGCAGAGTCGAACAGGTTCTCTAGAATGACCTCACCCCACAGCACAAATTGAGGATAATCACAGAACAACAGAAGCGTGCAAACATTAGTACAAATCATCCTCGTGCCTTCACGATTTTTAGAGCACTTTTCTTGCACTGCCGTCCATATGAATGAAGTGTATCTGGTTGGGGCAAAAGCAAATCAGTTGTAAGGGAAAAAAGGTTCTGAGATCCCCCTGAATCAGGAACATCCCCCTAAAATTTACAGTCTCCACCTCTATGAAGCTCATTTAAATATATCATCCTACAACAGGAATTGCATTAGAGTGCAGAGTGAGGAGCATTCTGCATTCAGCATCACATTGGTTATTCACACTTGCCAACTTTTCCTCGTTGGCTTCAGGGAGATCCCGGGGGAAGGTGAGCATGCGGGGGCGGGGCTTCACAAATTGCATTATTTTGGCATCGCCCCCTAAACGATTGTCACAATTTTGGGCAACTACAGCAGTGGGCGGGGCTAAGATGATGCAATATTTGCGTCATTAAGCACCACCCCCTACCACTTATCTATTACGGGGGCGAGAACCGGGAGGTTGCCCTGCTCTCCAGGGAGGTCTCCCAGAAATGCGGGAGTCTCCCGGACATTCCGGGAGAGTAGGCAACTATGCGTTAAAGAAAAGCAGCTAATGAATCTCTAGAGACTGAAGTGTCTTTTACATTTCTGGCTCCATTACTGAAGTCATGTTGTCTTACCTGTCAGTCTTTGATTATATCTTGGTCTCCATGAAAATGGCCACCTTCATAGGCATCAATACATGGACATAGGACACAATTTCTGAACTGTGTCATCATGCCACAGATGGCGAAGTCTACCACGTCTTGTACTGGCTCAGCATCAGGGAGAATGCCAGACTCTTCAGGGAGTGAGGGAGATCACCCCTAGTTCAGGGAGTCCCTCTGACATTCAGGGAGAATTGGCAAGTATGTGGTTATTTAGTTACTGCTATTAGAAAATAAATGGGATCAATATCAGCAAAGTATTTTGTACAGAGTACAAGAAGTCATGTTGGGAGGAGGTGTCACAATGTAGCAATTCTGTTTCCAGTACTGTCTGTGATTCTATTCTGTAATTCAGCCAATAATTGTGTCTCCCAGCAGAGGGCAATGTTGATCACTCGGAGAATGTCTTATTGTATAGTGCGGCGGTTCCCAAAGTGTGCGCCACGGCTCCCAGGGGTGCCGCGGCGCTGTCACTGGGGTGCCGCGAGCCAGACATAAAAAAAGAGAAGACAGAAACTTACCAATCAGCGCGGCGCCGGGACCCAGCAGCCTCCTCTCTCCCGCAGCTGTCACTGACGTCTATATTCAGTGACAGCTGCGGGAGAGAGGAGGCTGCTGGGTCCCGGCGACGCGCTGATTGGTAAGTTTCTGTCTTCTCTTTTTTTTATGTCTGGCGTGGGGCAGAGTGAAAAGGATGGTGGTACCGGAGGGGGACAGTGTGGCAGCGGAGGGGGACAGTGTGGCAGCAGAGGGGGACAGGTGGCAGCAGAGGGGGACAGCAGGCAGCAGAGGGGGACAGTGTGACAGCGGAGGGGGACAGTGTGGCAGTAGAGGGGGACAGTGTGGCAGCGGAGGGGGACAGTTTGGCAGCGGAGGGGGACAGGTGGCAGCAGAGGGGGACAGCAGGCAGCAGAGGGGGACAGTGTGACAGCGGAGAAGGACAGTGTGGCAGCGGAGGGGGACAGTGGGAAGCAGAGGGGGACAGTGTGACAGCGGAGGGGGACAGCGTGGACCAGAGGGGGCAGCGTGACAGAGGGCTGCAGATGGGGCAGCGTGACAGAGGGCTGCAGAGGGGGCAGCGTGCCTGGGGGTAGAGGAGGGGGACAGCGTGGCAGAGGGCAAAGGAGGTGACAGAGGGCAGAGGAGGGGACAGCGTGACAGAGGGCAGAGGAGGGGGACAGCGTGACAGAGGGCAGAGGGTGCAGCGTGAGAGGGCAGAGGAGGGGGAATAGTGTGACAGAGGGCAGAGGAGGGGACAGCGTGACAGAGGGCAGAGGAGGGGGACAGCGTGACAGAGGGCAGAGGGGGCAGCGTGAGAGAGGGCAGAGGAGGGGGAATAGCGTGACAGAGGGCAGAGGAGGGGACAGCGTGACAGAGGGGGCAGAGTGCCTGGATGCAGAGGGGGCAGAGTGCCTGGATACAAAGGGGGCAGAGTGTCTGGATGCAGAGGGGGCAGTGTCCCTGGATGCAGAGGGGGCAGTGTCCCTGGATGCAGAGGGGGCAGTGTCTCTGGATGCAGAGGGGCATTTTTGCATACAACTAAATAAGTATTTTTGTCGTGACCTAAATACCTATTACAATTTTTTGACCCAACTACTTCTAAAACAGGACTGCTCAGTAATTATTTTGGAGGGGTGCCTTGAAAAAATTTGGAGACTCTAAGGGTGCCGTGAACTGCAAAAGTTTGGGAACCACTGGTATAGTGAATAGGTAAATGCAGAGGACAAGAATGAGCTTCCAATTTTCGCCATCACAAAGATTTGTTTTTGCTTCGCTCTATATATGAATGGAGTTACTGTCAGTGATAACCCCATATCAGGATGGCATTAAAAGAGGGGACCATTGAAAGAAATATTTATTAAATAAATTAGCTTTTTTTTTTTTAATGCCGGTGTCTTCAAAACAAATAGTATTATTGCCTCAACCTCCCCAAAAAAATCTAGTCCCTGGAGACTCTAAGATATATGTATATAATATGTAATAGCAGTGAGCTGGAAACCTTACTAGTTAATTATAGACATAGCTCATATCAAGACAACCTGTTAAACACAACTGACACATGAATTCCTCACCTAAGGTGGCCTCAGTAACTCTTCCCCCAGCGATTTCAATGACATTCACAGGCTGAAAGTAAGACACTTGGTTCCCCGGGATCGTGAGATGTTCTTGATAATTAATATAACTTGTCACTCCAGATGGGGATATCAGCATCCCCCATGTAAACTCAGTGTGGTAAACCTGGATGGGGGTCAGACCGCTTTCTTGGAGACCCCCGAACCAGGACGAGGCGTTGCCGGTGACCCGCGTTCTGCTGCTGTTAAGTGTTATCAGGAAAGTCGGAGACGACTCCTTTGTCTCTTTAAGCACAATTCTGCAGATAGAATCCATTGGGACCGACAGGACAATGTCAAGGGAGGAAGATGGGCCGAACCCCCCCATCATCTGGAGATGGGTGGTGGCATCTGGTTGGCAAACGTCTAGGAGAGATGTGAGTTTAGAGATTACGAATCATGAAGTGAAAACAAATATTAAACTGTTACAGATATGAAATTACAGTAGATCCCAGTGCCTCACCTACATTCCGGCCTCCTTAGGCTGGAGCCTACGTGGATTCTACACAAATACATACCTAGGGGTAAATGTATCAAGCTGTGAGTTTTCCGGTGGGTTTGAAAAGTGGAGATGTTGCCTATAGCAACCAATCAGATTCTAGCTGTCATTTTGTAGAATGCACTAAATAAATGATAGCTAGAATCTGATTGGCTTTCCAAACCCTCCGGAAAACTCTCAGCTTGATACATTTACCCCCTAGTGTGCATTGCTAACAGCAGGACTAGATGTCACTATATATTATTCCAGGTATGCTTATACATTTTTTGCATCCATGTCTTTTGGCCGTAGTCTGGTAGTGGTGCAGTCCTGATTTAACATAATTATATGTTTTGTGTTTCCCCTCTTACACCGGTGGATGGTGTAGGTGGTCCCATACACATACTTCTAAGTTAGAGTTTATCCAGGCTAGAGCTCGTTGTCTTCAGCTCTGTGGGTGAAAGTATAGAAAGGCTTACTGGCTCTATCGTTTAGCCTAATCTGTTGGCCTCTATGCAGCAAGTATTGATAGTCTCAGGTTTGGCACGCCTGTCAGTCCCACCCTGCCCCCCAATGTACTGATATCTCTGCATGGCTCTCGCTAGCCTCCCACTTAAAGCTCTGGCCAACATATCTCACGACTGCAACTCTATCAACGTACCAGTTGTCCATGTTTGGATTGGCGCACTCCGATCGACCACTAGACAAGGTTATGGCTATGCCAAATGGCGTCAACTTATACTGGACTCGAACACTAGCCGTATCCTCATCCTTTACCAGGCTAGGGTAAGATTTATAGAGTTAGGATTTTTTTTAAAATTCCTTTCAAGGTATTGGAGAGGGCAGTTTAAATTCTCAGATCTCGCCACCAATTTCTGGTGGTGGATCTCTCTATTGGTCTCAACCACATGGTGCCATCTATTAAAATGGGCTCTGCCATGGGGCATTTCACATCCTTTGTTTTTTATTAATGTCATTTGTGGTAGTCATGTTGACCTCAGTTTTCCAGTGAGACAACTTAACATAATGCCCCGGTCATTGGTAGATTCTCCTAAAGACCTGGTCCTCGGACCACAACCAAGCCCACCCCTTTAATATCCCCTCTTACCATGCACACACTTGGGGTACAAAGTTACAAGTGAAAACACTAACAGGTAAAACTTTACAAGTATAGAGCCTGGGATCCCGGAGCCACCACCTACCAACCTACAGCCGGTATACCAATATAAAACCAATATACCGGTCTCATTCACACAATGCCCAGTTGGTAGCCAATGACATAGGGAGCATACTTATATCAGACTTGCAGATGAAGCCGGTGGGGCTGGTTGGGGATGTAGTAATACAACTTTGGCTGAACCACAAACCGTGGCGACGGGGGTCACTGGACGACAGATAAATAGCCCCACAATATCCGTTCAAATTCAATACAGCGCCCCCTATAATGAAATAAGCACAGTGTTACAAATTACACCGGTCGGTACTGTTATTATCAGCAATTATCACTTTAAAGTTTCTAAAAATCTTACTTACCGCCCCAGCTGGACGGAGGTCTGCAAAATTTAAGTCTTACTGGGGGTCATAATAAGTTTGGCTTAAATATGACCACATATTAAGAAATAAGAAATGTCAATAAAATGTACAACGAAAGCCATTCCTGAAAGACATGGAAGCCCTGTGCGCTTTGTAAATTACATGTATAAAAATGGAAATACTGACTAATATTCTTTCAGAAATTACGATCCTGACAGGTGCATACCCGCCACTGTGACGGTCTGCGTAAGCCGCATTTGCGTGAACGTACCCTTACTTTAATTGGCCTATGTTAGACCGATCGACTACCTCCCAGGTTTAACCGCTCCAGTAGTAAGGAGGGGCACGTGTCAGATGCGTGCAACTCTGCATGTGCGTTTACGTGTGCGCTCTCCCTGTTGTCATGCACAGCAAAAAAAAAAAATCGCCATTTCCGCTATGCAAACAGCTGTACGTCCAACTCCGCATCAGGCCCTATATGTATATATCACGTACGGTCCTGCCAGGCAAAGAAATTAGAAGATGACCCATCAGTCCACTTCCAGCTTGTACGGTACTGAAGTCCGAGCCACATGTACCAGTTGTCTTCAGGGTACGCGTCTATAAGAGACAGAATATCATTATATATAATATGCCATTATGCATCTATAGGAGACATCTATAGTCACATGTTGTATCTATTGGATACAGTAAGGCTTATTTACAAAATTTTACACGCCCACTTTTTGAGCCTTATAACCAGAGCTGGATTATGCATTAGACAGCTTAAGCTTCCACCTAGGGCCCAGTGGACAATGATGGGCTTGGATTACACTAGCCCATTTTTATGTGTTCTTTTTTGACAAGCAGAGGGAGTGCGGGGGGGAAACAATATTTTCCAGGTTCTTAATCATGCTCTGGTGGGAACTGCCCCAATAAAAGGGTGTGCCTATATTTGTGGATTCACCTGGAAAATGTGTCTTGGGATCCCAGTAAAAATGGCGCTAAAATAAACAATCAACTTTAATTTTATTGTTCAAAGTACAAATGGGCTTAGTCGTACAAGTGCAACCGTAAGGTAAAAAAAAAATTAATTCCTTTTGCTGGGAGAAAAATTGGGGCTCAGAAAAAACCGGGCACGACCCCCTGAATCTTGTGTTTGCATGCGGGTGCATAAGAAGGGACATTGATGCACACATCCCAGACTCGGCAAAAAGTGCCCCCTATTAGTTTAGAACCTCCCATTAGAAGACACACTTCTACAAGTGCTGCCATCTTGGTCCTTAAATCCATGCGTTTGCCCATAATAATGTTCACATTTGGGCAAATGCAGGTTGGGGACATCACAAAACAGCATTTTGCACTGTGCTCATACACTCACGTAACACAATTACTAATTGCAGTCTGTGTACTAATGTAGATATAGTCGCAGTACGGCGCATTACCAATATTTCATTATTACATATAATGCAGCTTTGCTCATAAATAGGGAAGGATGAGACCAACATGCCAGAGGGTAATGAGTAATCTTATTACCATGAGTAGATCCTCCACAACCCCTTATCTGGGGGCGCTACCAAGATGGCCGCTCACAGTGACCCAGAGGAGGCAGATATGGAGGACAAAGTGGGAATGTCCCACTCTTTCTGTCATATTTACCTTAATATGCACCCATATGGGCTACTATCATCATATATAGGGGTAGATTTGTCAAACCATCTAAAATGGAAATGTGGAAGTGTTGCCCATAGCAACCAATCAGAGTCCAGCTGTCATTTATTTGGTACATGCTAGAAAATGATATCTGATTGGTTGCTATGGGCAACATCTCCACATTTCATTTTATGAAAGTCTAAATCTATTCTACAGTCACAATAAGTATAGAAGTAACTAATGTATGTCTCTACAATACACCCCTATAGGTAAAAGTATCAGAAACATATAATAATGAGTGACGATATACAACTGAAGAATATTGAGGGTTATATATATATATATATATATATATATATATATATATATATATATAGATATATATATATAATATCTATAATATAAATGTCTAGTGGCGTGTGTTAGTCTGTCTGTGTGTGTGTGGAAAAAATAAAACCAAGCTGCAGCGCCACCTGCTGGGCGGAGTTATACACTTACCTACTAAATTCTTAGGGCTAGATTTACTAAGCTGCGTGTTTGAAAAAGTGGGGATGTTGCCTATAGCAACCAATCAGATTCTAGCTGTTATTTTGTAGAAAGCACTAAATAAATGAAAGCTAGAATCTGATTGGTTGCTATAGGCAACATCCCCACTTTTTCAAACACGCAGCTTAGTAAATCTAGCCCTTAGTGTGTGTGTAAAAAAAAAATTCAGAAAGGGCTGAAATTTGGTATACTAAGATGTTTTTAATTTGTTAATTTAATTTGTTAATTGTTAAAAGTGTTTATAAAGATTTAAAAAAAAAAATATATATATATTTCTTGAAGGAGAAGTGACAGTTGGGAGTGGTTGGTGGTTGCCGGGGGTGACAGTGGGGAGTGGTTGGTGGTTGCTGGGGGTGACAGTGGGGAGTGGTTGGTGGTTGCCAGGGGTGACAGTGGGGAGTGGTTGGTGGTTGCCGGGGGTGACAGTGGGGAGTGGTTGGTGGTTGCCGGGGGTGACAGTTGGGAGTGGTTGGTGGTTGCCGGGGGTGACAGTGGGGAGTGGTTGGGGGTTGCCGGGGGTGACAGTTGGGAGTGGTTGGGGGTTGCCGGGGGTGACAGAGTGAGAGGAGTGTGATACTCAGGACCGCTGAGAGAGATCCTTGTGTCTGGATAGACATCTGGATAGATGTGGCGATAAAGATGAGGTGATGGAGAAGAATGATGAGGTGGTGACATGTGGACAAAACCACGTTAAAAAAGGGCGCTTGCGTCGGGAAGTAACGCTCTTCCCCTGAGGAGGCCTGGCCTAGCCCCAAATGCATGACAAGAACCTTTTTAACACCTTAAGTAGCTTGATTTGACTAGAATGCATGAGTATCATGCACGGGTTAACTTGTATATATATATATATGCACATATTTATACACACACACACATATATATATATATATATATATATATATATATATATTATATTTATATATATATTGCAATTAAAATTTTAAACACATTATTATCTCCATAATTCACATTGTAATTTTCCATGCATCCTTATCTTCAGTAAAATACATTTTTTTGTCCAAGGGAAATAGTCAAATATAGTTCAAGCTCCTGAATACCAGCAATGCAAATAGCTTGCAATCAAAACACAGACTAAAAATATTTCTTATTATTGAGATAACAGGAGGAAGTTCTAGGAAACATATCAAGTAAAGAAACACACAATATATATCTCACACCCACTCTGGGTGACGGATGCTGTGGAGATGATTTATTCTAAGAGTGCAGCATTTTGTTTAAATACTTTTGTTCTGATAACTCTATTAATACTTGTTAAATAAACTTCCCCACCGCCCAGTACTGCGGTAATACTTGTTAATTACGCTCTTCCACACACTAAAGGGGGAAACTTTGCTTGCAAAACCTGGGGGTGATATTGGAGTAATCAGTTTGATGTGTAGGGTGATGTGAGAACCTATTTTCATTTCGCTGTCTGATAAACTAACCCCCAAGTGACCTCCTCCTCTAGTGACCAGCTACCTCAGTGTTGGCTAACCTGTGACACTCCAGGTGTTGTGGAACTACAAGTCCTAACATGATTTGCCATTATATAGCAGCTTATTGCTGGAAGGGTATGCTGGGACTTGTAGTTTCACAACACCTGGAGTGTCACAAGTTAGCCAACACTGAGCTAGGTCTTGTCCTGCAGGCCGTGGGACAGCCCTGTGCTCTAGTGTTAAATTTTTGCTGGGGACAAGAATCACCTGCAAGAAACATGTTCTCCTTGTTGTCGTCCACACTGGTCAGAGACCCTCCAGAACTGCGGCAAGCCTCGGACGCTTGGGGCCATGTCTTTGTGTCCGCTCCGGAGGGGAAGTAAAAGCTATAACACTTGGAACGGAATATGGTCTGCTTGCTGGTGACACTGGTGGAAACTGCAAGGAGAAATCACAGGTATAAAAAAAAAAAAAAATGTATCTAGGAAACAATAAAATATAAGTTCAGAATAATTTAATGTTTTGTGCCGAGTCCCAGATTATACATTATTTAAAGGACCAGAGAAGAAAACCTTGATCTCTCCCCCAACCTCCTCTAAGGTTGGGTACACACTTATACAATCACATGATCGCGCCCGTTGGGTCAGATATTGCATTAGTGTGTACGCCCCCAGATCATGTTTTGCTGTACCAAAACACATGGCATCTGTTGATTTGGTTTTATAAACCTCTAAAAATCACGGTCAACGATGGAACGATGTCGGACGAACGTGGAAGTGTGTACAGTCATCTAACCAACCTAAACCAACCGGATTGAAAAAATAAATTTGAGGATAAGCAAGTTTGGACAGTGACCGGCACAGGTTCCACAGCCCCCTCCACGTTCACGCCTTCGCCCTTCGTAGAGCTTGTTCACACTTACGTTCCGAAGACGCCGAATTTTAAATTAAGGTCAAGTTCGTTTTTACCTACTGTGTATTAGCCTGGTGTGGAAGGCGAGAGGGGGGCGGCTACGAGTGTATTATATCTATATAAAGCCTCGTGGTTTTTATATGGCATGAACGGTGGATTCTAATATCCTTATAATTTACAGCTAGCGTATGGTACATTATAATCAGCCCAATCGGAATCCTCACAGTGAGCCCATTACCGAGGTTTAGGGCGCAGAGCAGTTTTAGCGCAACAATCAGACGTTCCGGAGACCAGTCCGTCTTCATCCTGACTCTAGGAGCACAAACACAAATGGAACAGTTACCGATTATTCACTACAACATAATTGCATAAACCGTTATTTAAGAATGAAATGTTGGCAACGATGTAACAATAATGCGCTTAACATTCTCGCAGGCTGGTCTTGGTGTTATTTAATTTTGTTCTGTTAAACTTCTGATTATTGTTGTAAAATCTGTTTGTTTTAAGTATGTGATCCCCTCGCATCTTAATAAACAGTTTTTGTGCTTTGGAACCACAGCAAGTGAATCGGACAATCGCTTATATATATCTCTGATCATATACAGTAATGAATGCACAGAGGCGTATCCTAGGAACGATATGCCAATTTATCCCCCTAGATAGGCTGGATTACCTCCCCCCCACTCCATGGGGTAAATGTATCAAGCTGAGAGTTTTCCGGTGGGTTTGAAAAACCAATCAGATTCTAGCTATCATTTATTTATAGTACATTCTGCAAAATGACAGCTAGAATCTGATTGGTTGCTATAGGCAGCATCTCCACTTTTCAAACCCGTCGGAAAACTCTCAGCTTGATACATTTACCCCCTGATGTGGGGCTAAGCCCAAGGGGGGGGGGGGGGGGGCAGAAATTGGTCCGGCTCTAGGACACTTGACTACTGAGCTGGTGATCTAAGCACTATACAAAGCGGATCAATCTGTAGGAAACTTTGTATAGTACCTATCATGAGGTGTGTAGCGAACTTGGTTACATTGTAGTCTTTGTTTGCCTTAAAAACAGTCTAAATATTTACTTATAATCTCTGGGAAAATAAAAATTGAAAGTGAAATGACTTCCACTATACTGAGCGTGTGCATTTATCCTGATGACAGGGAAACTGTTATTTGTGAGTCTCCTTCAGGGAACAGAGGGGAGGGCTCTTATCTGTAAAATAAATACTCCTCTTCTGTGACTAGAGCAGCACAGTATCTCCTGACACTTACTGGCTGCACGTGGGAAATCAGGTAGGACAACGAGTAACTCCATCTCTACATGCATTCATCCGGGTGGGAAATACACCCAACAGCTCCTAACAGTGCAGGGTTTCCATCTCTCCTGGCTGGAGCACAGGTGTATTCGTTAGTGACTGATACATTGTAACAGATCCACAGGTGGTGTAATTATATCACTGGTCACCTGGAAAACCTGCACTGTTAGGGTGCCGTGAGGACTGAGCTTGTGAAATCCTGTCCTAAACCCTTATTGGTATAGGCAGCATGGTGGCTCAGTGGTTAGCACTTCTGCCTCACAGCACTGGGGTCATGAGTTCGATTCCCGACTATGGCCTTTTCTGTGTGGAGTTTGTGTGGGTTTCCTCTGGGTGCTCCTGTTTCTTCCCACTGCTATTAAAATGCACTTAGGGCTAGATTTACTAAGCTGCGGGTTTGAAAAAGTGGGGATGTTGCCTATAGCAACCAATCAGATTCTAGCTGTCATTTTGTAGAAGGTACTAAATAATTGAAAGCTAGAATCTTATTGGTTGCTATAGGCAACATCCCCACTTTTTCAAACCCGCAGCTTAGTAAATCTAGCCCTTAGTCTCTCTCTCTCTCTCTGTGTATGTTAGGGGATTTAGACTGTAAGCTCCAATGAGGCAGGGACTGATGTGAGTGAGTTCTCTGTACAGCGCTGCGGAATTAGTGGCGCTATATAAATAGATGATCATGATGATGGGGCAGCAGATTAAAAAAAAAATCACTTGATGTTTGGAATCAGCCTTATAGGAGGTTTGAAACTATATATTTTATATGCCATAATGCGTTCTTGAACTTGATTAATTTCTCAGTATTCTCTATGTACAGATTTGCATAGTAATATCTCTTACCATCTTTAGGAGCTAAATGTATCAAGCTGTGAGTTTCTGGCAGGTTTGAAAAGTGGAGATGTTGCCTATAGCAACCAATCAGATTCTAGCTGCCATTTAGTAGAATGTACTAAATAAATGATTTCTAGAATCTGATTGGTTGCTATAGGCAACATCTCCACTTTTCAAACCTGCCAGAAACTCACAGCTTGATACATTTACCCCCTGAGGTCTGTATGATGGATGTAAATCTCAGCACCTGTCGTTAGTTTGTTTAATTTTTGTTGATTAATAATATTTAAAATACAATAGAATGGAACAGTGATTAGCTCAGATGTTGTACAGTGTCTGAGGAATGTAATGTATATTAATAAGTGTTGTACAAATACTGGACACAAATAAAACTATTTATTAAATAATAACAATTCTTATTTTAACCAGGATCTTTATAAAATAAACATTGATGTTACTATATATATATATATATATATATATATATATATATATATATATATATATATATATAGGCTTGACATGCTGGGCATCCAGAGACGCTCTTCTGTATACCATCCATTGTTATTTGAGATTCTGTCACCTTCCTGTCAGCTGGAACCAGGCCGGCCATTGTCCTCTAACCCAGGTCAAAGTCACTTAAATCACATTTCTTCCTCGTTCTGATGTTTGGTCTCAACAACAACTGAACCTCTTGACCACTTCTGCATGCTTTAATGCATTGAGTTGCTGCCACGTGATTGCATTAACCAGCAGGAATACGGATGTACCTAACGCAGTGACCACCGAGTGTGCAGTCACTATTCTATTTAAAAAAAAAATGTTTGTACTCACAATGGAACTGAAACTAAAACCGGGCATGTCAGACGAGGACAATGACAGCTCCAGCGTGATAAGTGACCCTAATCGCTCTGGATAGTCGTTGCTCTAGCGACTGTGTACCCGGGGATTACCTCACCCTGACCGCAGAGCGCGGGGAAACCCCCTAGATATAAATATAACGGCAGAACCTCTACGAGAGCTCTTAGTGGACCTGGTCTATTATTTTTTATTTTATGAGGACCAGGATTTTTTACATCAAGCTGCCAACGGTGCCAGAGATAGGTGAGTAAATAAAGAGGGTGAAGGAGGTTGGTATAGGGGAATTGTTTTATAGTTACATATTGTAAATGAGATTTGGTTCATTACAATTTATTTTGTTTGTGATGCATTTGATACATATTTCCCTTGTTAAGGATATGCCGCTAGTGTCACATGTAGTGACACTGTGTCCTTGGGTCCTACACATTTCGGACCGTTATCATAGGCAAACCGAGGGGGGGGGAGGTTCCTAGTGCATGGAAACCCCCCTCCAAGCCTAAGGCACTGTATAATTGAGGTGACTGGACCCTGCTCCCGCTTCACACGGCTCTGCTTGAAAAGAGAGAGCTGTGTGCACCTAACAATAGTGCACGCAGCATTGCTCATGTATATTATGGGGATAGGAAGAGTTGGAGAGCAGCCAAGCACTGTCTAATATTATAGCCACGCCCCCATGCATGCTGGTCACGCCCACTGGTGGCGTGGTGTGGAAACTTCCCCCTCTACAAATCCTGCGTTTGCCCCTGGTTATAGCTCTCTTAACACGATGGTCCTGATTTATCAGCGAACGCAACCTGCACTTCATATAAGAGCACGGAACTTGAGCACTTGAGTTCCGACCATATTCAAATACAAGTGGAACTCAATATATGTTTCCATTAAGCGCCGACTGATAGTGATGAATGTCACGGCATCGTCTTTGTATCAAAAACTACACATACCTGTGCGCTAGATAGCGCTGAACTTGTGCATGCAATGAAGATAGACTATAAAAATGCATTGTATGTAGAGTATGAATGAAGAAAATCCTGATTTATGTATTTTCTGTTGCAAAAAAAATTGAGACAAAAATAATAAAAAAAAATGTACATTTTTTTTTTACTAATGATTATAGCACTAATTAAGAGTTGTTCATTTGTTTATTACAAAATTATTTTCGTATGCGTTCTAATGGGACTTTATATTGCACTTATGCATGGTGCAATCAACGAATAGCCAACATATATTGAGATCCACTTATATTTGAATACAGGCCTATGTACGCACAAGTTACTTTCGGTATTTGTTTAAAAGCAAATTGCGTTCAGATTACGTCCGAAACTGAATCAGATCCAGAGTCCTTTATTAAAAAAAAAAAGACTCCCCAACAAGTACCCTCATTTACCTATTAATTGCTCACTTAAATCCATGGGGGGTCTTTAAATCACCAGTCATCATGATCAAGTTAATCCCATGATGCTCTCCGATACACTTTAACAAAAAACATTTGACTGTACGATGGTGACTGACGTTGTCCCTAACACCAGACTGGTCTCCTTAAATTTCTACATGTCCTTATCTCTGCAGATCCTACAGCTGGAGGAAGAAGACCGATGTAGCTCAGACTGGTGCTGAATACAGTTTTTGCTACGATGGAATCCAAGATCTTTCTGGTTGGAGATATAAAGCAATGTGTCTCCCAGCCGCAGCTCTGCTCCTGGCCCCCAGCTACAGCGAACGAGACGTTTCCTTATCCTCGGCCAGCAAACGTGATCACCATCTATAGAAGGAACGGGACGTTGGTGATAGGAGTCATCTTGGTCTTCATGTTAATGCTGATCCTGCTTCTATGGAACTATAAATGCATCGTGATTGACCAGCTCTGTGAGGGAATTAACGAGACGGAGGCCCCCATATTTTCGGAGGATTAACGTTTCTAAAATCTGTACTTTGATGTTCAATCGTCAACACTTGTTGCTCAAAAGTTGCCCCTGCCACCGATATGTCCTACCCCAGCTTTAAAGGGGTTGTTTGCATTCAGGCAAAGTTCATTGATTGTCTTGGATGAGCCCTCTTGCAACTTACACTCAATGGATGACTTTAACTTGCCAGTTTCCTTCGTTGCCTCTAGTATAGATCAGGAAGCTCAGTACTTTTTTGCTGCTCAGTTGTAAAACACAGCTCGCCATGTGGCAATGAATATATAAAGCTATAGCTGAAAAACACAGAAGGAAGAGATGGAGAGAGAGAGAGAGAGAGCGAGAGAGAGAGATGGAGAGAGAGAGGAAGAGAGAGAGAGCTAGGTGCCTAGTAAAAGTGACAAGAGGGCGCACTCAACTCAGCTGGAAAAGTGAAACTCCGTGAAGTTGACCGCTGGCAGTGGTTAAATTACACGTGTGCCATAGCTGATAATCTGGCGTCTGAGAGACAATGATTAAAGATGATTTAGGATAACTGATAGGCTGGAGGGGGGAAATATATAATACAATAAATTATTTGTTTTTTCGCTCTATCCTCTATATATTTTTTTTTTTACATTTTTATATTGTTTTTCTATGTGACATTGAACCCAAAATGATTACAAAGAATCCTATGTGAGTCGTTTTTTCTCTCTTATTTTGGTGTCACATCTCTACCGACCGCTCTCTCGGCTCGTTACAACCTCCCCTCGCCACTGTTAGCAGTATGGACCTGACCGTCGCCAATGGAGGCTTTATTAGTGGTGTCTGATTGCGCTATCTTGTGTATCATGTCTTCCCTGCACTTATTAGAGTGCAAGCTCATCAGGGCAGAGCCGTCTTTACCTTCTGTATGTAATTGTATGTTATTGACATATATCATGACCCCCTCGATGTAGCGATCTGTGTTATACATCGCCACTTTATAAATAATAATTATAGCAATAAGCCCTCGGAAATCTAAGTGCAAACTAATGTCCTCAGGCTGGTTGGCTGGTGTGCTTAGGCAAAACTGCATCCCCCACGATCACAGTCCTACCTTCTTTAGGTCTAAAACGTTCCTTAGATGTTTACATATAAATTTATAAGTATTTTATATAAAGAAACTTGTATTTTTGGAACAATAAACTATCCCGGTGCTCAGTTCCAGATGGCAAAGGATGGATAACGCAATAGGCTCCAACGTAACCCGATTTGGGTGGAGTAGGAAGGGGGTTAAGAAGGTAACAGATATATTTCAGTTTATGACGGAAGTTACCGCAATGTAACCGTCTTATAATTTGCTCTTGTCAGAGCCGTAACTTAAAATTTTAGCGCCTGGGACGAGAAGGAAAACTGCTGCCCTCAATTTTAACTAAATGAACCTAAAATATTCATAAACTGGGCCCCGCCTCCAGCGCTGTGCTCTGGGAGCCCGCCCCTCTCGCACAGCCCTTGTGACGGCCCTGTCTCTTGTATCAGGGACTCTGTGGTATCAGGAAGTCTGTGGCTGTCACTTACCCCAGCTAGTCTCTGCTACGTGACTAACGTTGATTGACTGCAGTCACTTGTCAGTATCCTGGTAACACTCGGCTGATATCTGCTGGAAACGTACACAGCAAAGCTGGAGATCAGACCAAGCAACGGCCCTAATGCTGACATGCAGTTGTTGTGTTACCTTTACATCGCTCACAAATGTCATATGTCATAAAAAAAACCTGTGGTAAACAGACTGCAGCAAAGAAAAACAGCACTTTGATCCGAAGGATCTGTGTCTGCTCCACTCATTGGATATAAACATCAAATAACTGTGTCTTATTTAACCTGCACCTGTCGCGTATACACGTAGGACGGTGACAGGTGACAGGCGGCCCTCCGCCCCCTAGCACCTTCCTGCTGTATTGTTAGACGTGTTTGTCATAGTGTGTAATGACATACTTGCCAACTCTCCCTGAATGTCAGGGAGACTCCCTGAAATAGGGGTGATCTCCGTTACTCCCTGAAGAGTCTGGCATTCTCCCTGATGCTGAGCCAGTACAAGACGTGGTTGGCTTCGCCATCTGTGGCATGATGACACCGTTCAGAAATTGTGTCCTATGTCCATGTATTGATGCCTATGGAGGTGGCCATTTTCATGGAGACCAAGATTTAATCAAAGACTGACGGGTAAGACAACAGGACTTCAGTAATGGAGACAGGAACGTAAAAGACACTTCAGTCTCTAGAGATTCATTAGCTGCTTTTCTTTATGCACAGTTGCCTACTCTCCCGGAATGTCCGGGAGACTCCCACATTTCTGGGAGACCTCCCGGGAGAGCAGGGCAACCTCCTGGTCCTCGCCCCCACAATAGATAAGTTGGGGGGCGGGGCTTAATGACGCAAATATCGTGTCATCTTAGCCCCGCCAAAATGATGTGATTTGTTAAGCCCCTCCCCCCGCATACCGGCTGACAGATTTCAGCCCGAGGGGGGGGGGGGGGGGAGGGGGTGAGTCTCGGCTTAGCAGCCTATTAGGAACATTTTAAAGGGGAATAAAATGTAGATGACCCAGCCCAAAGTAACCCACTATGGGACCAGCCCAGGGGGCAAAATGGCCGCCCTGCTGTCCCCAGGCCCTGATTACAGATAGGAAGCATACAAAATGGCTGCCTCCTGCGTGTGTAGGTGCAGGTGAACTTTAAGAACCGTGGGTGTGGTTCAGAGTGACCCCCGTTACAGCGATGTATGGGAAGGTCCAAATGGTCAAATATTAATATTTATTGTCTAACTAATCATCATGTACTATTGAATCAGACAGGTGGATTTGATCTAAAATATGCTGTACTTGAGGATAAGTGGCACTGACCCAGAGAGCTTACAATCTATACTTCCTTAGTACCGTTTACCTGATCTTGCGCTTATCTCTGTCATCTCCAACCGACGCTTGCCGCCACCGTAAACCTTCTAAAACTACTTGTGCTGCAAATACCGTATTTTATCTAATAACATGGCATGAGAGGACCACAGCACCCCCCCTCCCCCCTCTGGACTGTCCCGGGGTATAACTTTACATTATTTCAGCGATAAACTGGCAAAAAAAGTTCCGCTTGACAGAAACCCCACAGAATATCCACAATTTCTAAACCCTATGGAAACAAAACGTGAGACTTAGGGGGGAAATGCAATTAGCTGCAAAGTGTCTCCGGCAAAGTACGCGAGACGGCTCATTTTTCCTCGCACCCCATGATGACACAGTTCAGAAATTGTGTCCTATGTCCATGTATTGATGCCTATGGTGGTGGCCATTTTTATGGAGACCAAGATTTAACCAAAGACTGACAGGTAAGACAACATGACTTCAGTAATGGAGACAGAAATGTAAAAAGACAATGAGCAGAGATTTGTACCGTAATTGCAGACAATATGCACGGGTGGGTTGTACTTGTAACCCATTGCTGGGGTTTCTTATTTATGGACGGACAAAGAAGACATGCACAGGGAGTCTCCAGCAAAATGGTGCAGGGAGTCAGCACCAAATCAGTCCCCAAAAAGATAATTCCCACCAATCGAGAGAGACTGGCTCCCCCCCTTGATAACCAACATTCAATTTTGATTTGAAGGGGGCTTAAAAAAGCAGTCGTCAGCGAAAGACTTGGAAACAGGACGGGCTGGAGGCTACGGGAGGCAGATTGACTACTAAGGATCAGAGTCTGTGAGAAGAGAAGGGCCAGACATCGTCTTCCAATACTTTTATTATTATTGTTGTTATTTTATATCTATAAGGTGCCGCAAACAGTCCGCAGCCCAGTATATGACATTTACAGTGGAGATGCTCACTGACCCCCGTCAACTGGTTTTGGTTTTGGATCTGGATTAGCTTCGTGTTTTGGTTTTGGTTTTGGTAAAACCGCCCTCATGTGTTTTGGTTTTGGATTTTTTAGAAAAAATCCTAAAATATGCTAAAATCACATAATTTTGCTCTTTTTTTTGTTCCTACATTATTATTAACCTCAATAACACCAATTTCAAGTCATTTACAGTCAATTTTGACCACCTCACAGATCACAGTATTATTTTCATACACTTTCTGACAAATACTGCAGCGACCTGGCTGGATGGTAAACGACAGAGCAATGACACAAACACACGGCAGTTCCTAGCACATATAGGACACATTGGCACACAGCAGTGGCAGAAAAGAAAAATGTGGGTCCGCCCTCCCTCCCACCCCTCGCTATGTTGGTTATTTTAACACTGTACATTTTCCAATTGACTGGAACAGTCGTTACCTGTGTACACGGTGTCATTGTCTTATACATTTCTGCAAGAAAACAAAGCGTCAATTAAATAAACTCTCAGAATATAAAAATACCCTATTATAGCTGCTCATGTTCACACTTTATAATCAGCAATATACGATGGCTGGATTTGTGAGCAAACCCCAGGGATAATTCTCAGTTGCTTCTCTTACAGATGACGTGTGAATTAGTTTGAGCTCATTTTTGCAACGCTCCTCAGTTTGTGGCTGCACGGAGATCAGCCTATCTGCAGAACGTTAGTGCAGCGTACTGTAATTCCCGTGTACTGACGTATACCGGACACAAATGTGATGGGAATTTAGTAATGAGTTGTGTTATCACCAGAGCAGAGAACGGGGCAGTGACCAGAGCGGAACAGATGGTGCGAAGGTTGTAATGTTCCGGTTTCTAGTAACACAAAGGACTGTGCGTATAATGGGCTTTACTGCAAACACTTTGCTGACGCGGAAAACGCGAAACGCTGTCTAGATATCTGCTCGGTGGTGGGAGAGGTACAAGATGTTACATTAGATGCAGGGAACCTGGTATCACCGACAGAGGACAAACAAGTTGTCTTAGCGCTTAGGGGCCTATATATTAAACATACTTGTCTACTCTCCAGGAATGTAGACCCCCAGATTTTGGGGACTCACTGCAGAGTAGGCCATTCTCCCGGATCCCGCTTCATTTTCTTCTGAAGTAGGCGTGGTCTTGATAACGCGTCTAGAGGCAAGTCACGACATCGTGGCTTCTGCGCCATGACGCTAATCACGCTGTCCCACCCCCTGCGCTTACGTTGGAGACCCCCGCTTCGATTTACTCAGCATGAGAGGGGTCCCGACATAACTGGAAGCTAGGATTGAGCTTCTGTTCCACGTCTATAGCAAAAAAAAAAGAAGCATTTTAATAAAAATAAATGTGCAGTATAATATTAATATAGAAATTATATAATTTACTACAGCCCCCTTAATTTTAAAAATACTTAATCAGACCTGAAAATAATTATTTCATTAATACAGATTTTTTTGGTCTTTTTCTGTTAACGCTATAAAGATGGCGGCAGCATAATAAGAATGGAGGCCATACACGTACCGATGTGATACTTGATGAATAAGGGGATGGGTTTGCTGGCGAAAGCCGGCGATACTTAATGGCCTGCAGGAATATCGTTGGCAATATCAATGTCCTCGCTGGCAATGACTTCCTACATACATAGGACGAAGCGACAAATCCCTACAAATGACCGAAGTTGCATCATTCGCTGATTCAAATATAAATTTGCAAACAACAATTTGATTGATCTTCAAATACTTCCCCGGTCAATCATGTCATTGTTTGTAAACTAATACAGTTATTTATTTAGGGCTATTTACCAAGTTTGCTCAAAGTCCGCACTGAGGCCAAAGCGACGGATATGTTATATGCTTCAATATTCGCTTTCGTAATGTCCAAAGCATCAAATAACCTGCAGACCAAACGCACCTTTGTGCTGGCGCGTTTCATTGATTCACAAAGTGAAGATGTCCGCCAGGGTGCATTGGTTCACAAAAAAGTCAGGGTGTTGCTCATAGCAACCAATCAGATTCTAGCTATCATTTATCTAGCACATTCTAGAAAATTATTGGTTGCTATGGGCAACACCTCTGTTTGGTTTTTTTAGAAGGTTTAGCAAATCTTAACCCAGTAATTCTAATTACCGATCAGATGCTATGGTCTTAGTGCAGATTTGCATTTCTGAGCAATACTGCTAAATAACCTCAATTTGTTTTTAAAATAAATACTGGCTAAATACCTTCTAAACACGTTTACCTGCATATAGGAAATATTAGTGTTATTTTGACATCGGGAATGTTGATGAATGTACTTTCTCGAGTATGTTTGCGCACCCCGTACAAGTATCTGAATACAGAGATTGACATATGATAAATGTATATACATATAACTGTCAGAGAGGATAGTTTATAATACATTCCTGCCATAGGAGGAGAGGGTGGATCCTCTCGTGTTTGTACGGAGATAGTTACATGTTTATGTGTCAGGCAATGTGGCTTTTTACTGAGGAAAACAACTCAGTTTTACATTAAACAAAAAAAAACAAGGTTAGATAAGTTCAGTTCTGCACCCTGAGACCGTGGTCTTAAGTTACTCTGGGTGTCACGAAAAATGCTTCCATTAGGGACAATTAGGGTAACATTCGCACTATTCGGTTAAATGCACTTTTTGGGATCTATTTAGCACAAGAAAATCCCATTAAAGAAAATGTATTCACTCCCGTTGCTTCTGGAGAGGAGACCGTATAATTTATCTAGCAGCGCGGCGGTAATTTCGCTTCGTTATCGCCATAACTTTTATAATAAAATAAAAATAACGTGATTTATTGTTAGCCCATGGGATAAGGAGAATGTATTTAATGGTGCTGTTGCCCTCTGTGTGTTGTTACATAGCTGCCAACGATCAGGATGGGGGCATGATGGGGTGGCATGATCATGTCACTCTTGGTGTCTAGTTCCTCGGGCCCCCAACATAGGCAAACCAAGGGGGAGGGGGTTTCCTAGTGCCTGGAATCCCCCCACCAAGTCTGGGGCACTGTATAATTGAGGTGACTGGACCCTGCCCCCGCTTCACACGGCTCTGCTTGAAAAGGGAGAGCTGCGTGCACCTAACAGTAGTGCACGCAGCATTGCCCATGTATATTATGGGGATAGGAAGAGTTGGAGAGCAGCCAAGCACTGTCTAAAATTATAGCCACGCCCCCCCATGCATGCTGGTCACGCCCACTGGCGGCGTGGTGTGGGAACCCCTCTCTAGAAATCCTGCATTTGCCCCTGCCCAATACCATTACCTATCCCGAGAAAACGGTCTGGCACTGTCGAACGCTCCAGTGGCAGCGGTGTGTGTCACCTGTTCATGGCGGCTCTGTGCAGAGCGAGCGGCGGCTCTTTCCGACCCCCTGGGCTGTGTTTGATAGGGTAATCAACAAGATTGGCATTCCTGGAGGGGCCTCTTTGTCACCCTAGTGAGATCCCAGTTTAACCCACTGGTATCCACCCATTATACCAAGAGTGAAAAAAAATAAACACATCAAATTTTTTAAGTAAACTTTACGTAAAACTGAATGACCCCAGAAATCCTCATTCCCCACTTTATTAAAAACCGAAACAGATGCAAAACGACCAAAACCAGAATTCTCCATCATCACCGGCCAATAACAAGCAGGTAACTCTTGTTTTTTTTGGCTGTAATATCCATTTGGACTACAGCCTACCAAGAAAGAAGAAAAGAGGGACTTTGGGGGAGTCACATATTCAATTAACCCCTTCAGTGCTAAGGAGGAGTTGGGGTTCAAATAAGTAAAAAAATGTTTTTGGGGTGGAAGTTTTAACAGTAAGGCCCTGATTTTTTAAGGAACGTAAATGCCGAAACATGATGCATTTTGCGTGAACTCGACTTCCACTTCCGCTCCTTCCACTCTACACATTAGCAGGAGATAAACGATGAAATGCCGTCTAGCGCACATTAAAACAATCAATGCAGTAAAATGATATATACTAGTAGCTGAAAAGAAATTAATTTGTGGACTGATGGGATCAAAGTGCTGGATGTTCTTACAGCAATTAGGATGCAAAGTAAAACATTTTATAGTTTAAATAAAGTCAAAACGCTATGGGTGACCCAAACGGCCGCAGTCAGTATCTCATTGCTGCTATTTCCACACATCCTTGGAAGGTTTTAGAAGCAAACAAGTCGCATTCTCCCACAGCGATCAGCTGGACGCGGTTCAGCAGGGAAAATATTTGGGACAGGGATATCACACTGGGCGAGAGCCCGGGGCCAACTAAGGACAGCTCAGCACTGATACACTGTACGGGGTATGGTAGACGTTAACCCTCTCACAGCCAACCCCCCCCTTACATACAAGACCGTATGTAAGGAAACAAGACAATCAATAGGCTGTATATGCAGCAGTCTAGGGCGCAAGGGTTTTGGAGGTGAAACATTTTTTGGATGCAAAACTTTGGAAGGCAGAGGTATAAACTGAAATTGATTTTAAAATATGAGAACAGTTTTTCTCGAAAGTAAAAAGAAAACATTAATGAAAAATGTAGTAAGGTTTTAATCGTGGCGTATTCTCCTGTGTGTCTATATTAGGGAATTTAGACTGTAAGCTCCAATGGGGCAGGGACTGATGTGAGTGAGTTCTATGTACAGCGTTGCGGAATCAGTGGCGCTATATAAATAAATGGTGATGATGAATGTATACTGCCGCTGGCGGCGACTAATACGCTCTTGGTGGTTAGTGTCGCCTGGATAATTCCGAAGCTTCAGCGATAAGTAGGGACGCACCGTTTGGGAAAAGTATCCGGCTTCGAGATGATTGAATCCTATGTCAGTTTATAACTTGTTCATACTATACTGTTCATAGGACTGTGATACATGACACAGCCCGGAAGGAGGGGCTCAGTGATCCTAAATCTCGCTACGTTTTCAGTGCACAATGCACGTGGTCAGCTTCATAAAACCCAGGGGATTGAGCATTAGTAGTACTAGGGATTCTGGTACCTGGAAACCCCCCTCCAAGTCTGGGACACTGTATAATTGAGGTGACTGGACTCTGCCCCCGCTTCACACGGCTCTGCTTGTAAAGGGAGAGCTGCGTGCACCTAACAGTAGTGCACACAGCATTGCCCATGTATATTATGGGGATAGGAAGAGTTGGAGAGCAGCCAAGCACTGTCTAATATTATAGCCCCCATGCATCCTGGTCACGCCCACTGGTGGCGTGGTGTGGAAACCCCCCCTCTACAAATCCTGCGTTTGCCCCTGAAGCCCCTATAGTTTAAGACTCCACCAAATACTGAAATGTTTTAGAAAATGTTTAGCTGACACCAAACCGAATCTGAGCCCTAATTTGCATGATAAAAGTAACCTAAATGATAACATTGTATCTATAACTTTATATTCCTCAGTTCTATGAACTGAAATCTAAGGGGGAACAGAATCAGCTGACCGAATCCTGGTGGGGAAGTACCAAATAACAGCGACCAATGGATCTATGGCCTGGATTAAATGTTTGGGTGGATTATAATGTGGGCAAATTGAGTCCTGATTTTAAATTGATAAAGTTGGGAATATAGCTCAGCAAAGCTTCTGCAAAATGTGGTGTTGGCACAACTGCGCAGGAATGGCGGATCAATGTGGGCAGTTTAATGTGTGTCATTGCCTACTGCACAATATTGTTACCAGCTATTAGATGCTGATTGGAGAGTCTTCTTTCCATATGTTACCAACAGAACATTTGATCTGCATAGGAGAAAATGTTTCCCCCCATGAACAAAGGCTTCTTATTTCCAATTCTTCAGCCCTGTTAAGCTCCTGAAACTTTTAAATATACATTTGTGAATGCTATAAGAAGCAGTATCAGATGTAGTACTGGCACTTTTTGCAAGTGTAGAGGTCCTGTAAAAGTTAATTTAAAACTGGCAATTGGGCTGCGATCGATGGCAATCCCTGGACTGGCCAGAAGGTGGCGACGTTATGAAAGATTAGAATTTGGTTTCAGAACAATTAAAGATATTGTTACATTTATAACAGATCAAATGTTAGACTCATGAATACATGTTCTCTGGGCAAATTTAAACGTCCTCATTCTTGAAACTCATTTTTTTTGTTTTAACTGGTCGACTGGGTATTGGTGAGAAACTTGATTTATTTTTTGGGATTTTCTTTAAATACATATATGTGCAAAAGCGAAATGAGTTGTATGCACGTTATATAGACCTATACCTGAGAATCCATCCTTACTTGTTCCTATTCTGTGTGTGGGAACGTACATGTGCTGGACTGGTGAGTGATATATTATTGGTTATTGCTAGAATTCTACCGGTTGGTTCCTAATGTTTGAAATGAAAAAAAAGGTGCCCACTTCATCATCATCATCATCATCCTCATTTATTTATGTAGCGCCAACATATTCCGTAGCGCTTTACAATTGGGGACAAACACAGTAAACTAATAAACAAACTGGGTAAAACAGATAAAGAGGTTAGAAGGCTGCTCGCAAGCTTACAATCTATGGGACAATGGGAGTTTGATACATGAGGTTAAGTCTACATTTTGCATTTTGGTCCAGCCAGACTGCAAAGGTAAAAGTGACTAATAAGTTACATGATCCTGTCACACAACAATGTTGGTCAGGGGTAGTTGTCTTGTGTGAAATTGTGTAACGGGTGGTAATAGGGTAATGTAGTGAGGTTAAGGGGGTGGTTGAGGAATATTATAAGCTTGTCTGAAGAGGTGGGTTTTCAGAGAACGCTTGAAAGTTTGTAGACCTGAGGAGAGTCTTATTGTGCGAGGGAGAGAATTCCATAGGAGTGGGTGCAGCCCGAAAAAAGTCCTGTAACCTGGCTTCCCACTTCCCATGGCAGAACCCTTTATTTTAACCCCAACATGTATGACGACTCTCCGTGGATGCGCTTTGTGCTCCTGTATTTTGAACTAAGGCACGATGACGTGAACGGCATCATCTCGACATGTGTGATGATGCAAAACCCATCATGGAGTCCTGCGGTAATGTTATTATGCATCGGTGGGCGGGGCATAGTGCTCCTCTGGGCGGGGCCACTCTGACATTCTCTCCTCGAGGGCAGGTCTACAAGCGGCAAGAATAACAAGCAATGATGACTGCTGTATACAAAACACCAACTGCTTACCTCACAGTTTCCAACATTTTCAAATTATTTCTGGCACCGTTACTGTCTCTGCAGATTACATATTCATCTGAAGGTGGCGCTGTTTCCAGTGACATCTGTGAGGATTGTTTTATTCATTTTATATTTTTAGTCATTACGAAAAAATCCCACAACACATATATATATATATATAGACACTGTATGTCACATTAAAGTACATATGATTACAGTATAATAATGCTCTACTTAGAGTAATCATGTCTGAGAAATTACTTGGAAATGTTTTGAAAAGCAATATCTGACCACTAGGTGGCAGTGCTCTACAGATTCCTATGGCTCCCTATTCATTTTTCTATAAGCATCGAGCTACTCCCCTTCATTTTAATGAATGTTAGTTTGGAAGACTGTGCAGAATAATTTTTGATTTATTGAATTTTTGCAGAAAAATACAATTGGGATAAGATTGCGTGGTCAGGAAAATACTAAAAGCTCACACTTCTGTTGTTTGATTATTATTTCTATATAAAAACGGGTAAAGCAGATCAAATAAAGTCTGCCGTGGCATACATTGTGCTAACAGAGCAGTTTATATATTGATCCAAGTAATTGACTAGGAAAATGGGACGGGCTTTCCTAGAAATATGGCAGCGAGCAGTGAGCAAAATTTTCTCTTTCAACCTAACTGATCTGACCATCGTGGAGATATAAGAAAGTAGAATGCACCTTCCACAACAACATACTAAAATGGGTTTTATTTTAGTTCAATTGTAAGGGAACATTAGTAGACGATAATAAGTTGGGTGTCATACTCAGATAACAGGATTATTCTGCAAAAAGCAAACCGTTCTTCCTCTGCTGAGCTGCTCTGTCAGTCTCTACATTGGCTGCCTGTTTTTCAACTAACCCAATATAAAATATTTGTACTAACATACAAGGCCAGCAACAAAATTGCACCGACATACATCTCCTCACTTGTCTCAAAATATCTCCCAACCCGACGCCTCCGTTCTGCACAAAATCTACGTCTCTTTTCCACTCTCATCACATCCTCCCATTCCCGGTTACAGGACTTTTTAAAGGGCTGCACCCACTTTGTGGAATTCCCTCCCTCACACAGTAAGACTTTCCTCTAGTCTTCAAACCTTCAAGCGTTCACTGAAAACCCACCTCATCAGACAAGCTTATAATATTCCTCAACTACCATCTTAATCTCCCTAGGTTACCCTATTACCATCCTCTACACAGCTAACACAAGACAACAACCCTCTGACCAACATTGCTGTGTGACTGATCATATAGCCCACTAAATACATTCTAGCTGGACCAATATGCAATATGATGTAGCACTTACCCTTTTGTTTCAAACTCCCATTGTCCCATAGATTGTAAGCTTGCGAGCAGGGTTCTCTTACCTCTCTGTATGTATTACCCAGTATTGTTTTAATAATGTTTGTTCCCAATTGTAAAGTGCTATGAAATTTGCTGGCGCTATATAAATAAATGTTGATGATGATGCTGATGATTAAGCAAGGAGTTTATTACGAAGAGAATATTAATAGTACAAGCCTGCCCTCTAGTGGAGAAATGCAATACAACACACATTTTTGGGTGGAAAAGTCATACTGAAACAAATAATTATTATAATATTATTGTCATTATTATATTGTTGATTTGTAAAGCGCCACAATGATGCACAGTGCTGGACAGTGGGGAAACAGCGTACACAAAAACAGTATTGTGCAAGGAAGGTAGCAACAGATGAGTGTAAATGAGAATTAAGGATGGAGAGGGTCTTGTTCCTGTGGCGGGGGTATCGGTATATTGTGGTGTCACTCAGACCGCCAGCACCCAATAGGTCCAATGTAATCTGATTTCTACTGTAGTGCAAATGGTCCTTTAAACATCAAGACCTTCATTTGGCAACTTCACTCAGCAGTAATGTAATTAGCATCGTGTGTGGCTTCTGTTCCTGGGAGATAGGACCCCGTTTAGGTTTTCTATATCATACAAGACTACTTTTAATTACTACTTTTAATTATAAAGATATTTGGAGAGTTGCAGCCAACATGTTAACATTTTATTCCCCCAGTAACTTTCCTGTCCCTCTCTCTCTCGCTCTCTCTCTCTCTCTCGCTCTCTCTCTCTCTCTCCTTCTCTCTGTCTCTCTCTCTCTCTGTCAATCTGATGTCAGATATAACAGGTTGTTGCAAGGGCTGCCCCATATCGCCTCCGATAGGGGCGTCAGGCTTGTCAGCCTGTCTGACTCTACTGCCAATGTCAACTGTGGTCTGAAGGCAAATGTATAGAAGGAATGGCTCAGAGAAGCCCGACACTGTAACCCAACTCTCCTCCGACGTCACGGGGCAGACCTTTGCAGAGTTAGCATCCTGGAACATCCTGAGACCTTGTGTGCAGGAAGCAAAGTGTCAATCACTTCACCGAGGGACGAGATGCAGTTACACTTGGCCATGGATCGCAGCACAAACAGGATTACCAGACTGGTCATGGGAAGGTCACGTCTGCACACATATGCTGCATGGATGCACTACATTGTGTTTACATGTATGCTGCAATCCTGCAGTTTATAGTCCTGGGGCATGATGCTTGTATAGTCTTTCCCAGGAAGTCATGTAACGTGTGTACTTCATATTGGTCTCGATGATGTCATCCAATGACCATGGCTCACCAAATCCTATGGTGATCTGGCAACTCTACATATAAACCCACCAACAACTCTCCCAGGAAAGAGTGGTTTCGAACCGGTGATTTTCATGTTACCAGTGTGCCCAGACCCTGCAAGCTGTAGCTGGACATTATCATTAGAGATGCTGTAAGATTTCCAACTAGTTCAAAATTCGATTGAATTTTACCGCTTCGAAGGCCCCAAACATCATCATCATCATCACCATTTATTTATATAGCGCCACTGATTCCGCAGCGCTGTGCAGAGAACTCATTCACATCAGTCCCTGCCCCATTGGAACTTACAGTCTAAATTTCCTAACATACACACACACAGACAGACAGACAGACAGACAGAGAGAGAAAGACTAGGGTCAATTTTAATAGCAGCCAATTAACCTACCAGTATGTTTTTGGAATGTGGGAGGAAACCGGAGCACCCAGAGGAAACCCACGCAAACACGGGGAGAACATACAAACTCCACACAGATAAGGCCATGGTCGGGAATTGAACTCATGACCCCAGTGCTGTAAGGCAGAAGTGCTAACCACTGAGCCACCGTGTACTTTTTGAGGTACAATCGTCAATAGACCCAGATTCGAACCGCAGGTTCAAAGTGCACGGCTCACGTTTACCATTTGCAGTTTGCGTTTAAAGATCATCATTTCAGGCTTGCCATTTACGTTCCATGTTTGCACTTGAGACTCGCCAGTCACTGTTTGAAGATTATGTTAAAATTTGCGTTTTTAGCTTCTAAATAATATTTTCAAATGATAACAAAAAAAGTATTTTAACATTTTCTTTAATACTGAACTTCCAACACTACTGTGTCTTTGGTGCTGACTGATTTCACTCGAAGTTTGACCTACTGCCGTTAGCAATAACAAAATGCCAATATGTTTCAAATTTAAAAACCCACGAGAACCGACGCGTTTCATGTCAAACCTTCTCCTTTTTTCTTTTCAATGGTTCTAAAATTTTAGATCCAGTTGGAAAATAAAAAACTCGGCCGGGTTGAGCATCTGTAATTATCATACACAGTGAACTGCAGTAAATTGTGCCCAAAACAGAATTATTCGTGTAGACCACATCCCCGTTGGGGTAAGAAAATCAGTACTGTTGGGACTATTGTTAAGCATGCGGCCGATGACCTACGTTCTCCTAGGAGATTTAGTGTGGAAGGCTTGAACATCTGGCGAGTCCGACAGGATAATTTTGAAATAAGTGCTGACCAACAAAGAAATCTAGGACAGTAGCAATCGAGAATAATATAATATAAAACAAATAGGTAGCAGAGAAGTATAACTGGGCACCGAGCTACAACATAAAATCTGCGCTACCACCTAACACCTACATTTTTTACTGACTTCCACCCCACACCCACGGGGTAGAGGCGTGCAGCTTTTTCTTGGGTGCCTTTGGTTCGGTAATAAAGAACCAGCAACTCTATTTCATTTGCCATTTTAAAATGCTGGCGTAGGATTTGGGAGGGGGAGTGGAAGGACCAGTTACAACCCGCAATCTCTCGACCATTGCTCCATGCAGCCGTACTTCCCGGGGCTCCCATTAGGGGCGTCAGCGAGTTAGCAAACCTAATGTGGTCTGCGGCAAGTTTAATCGTTTCCAGTGCAAACCTGACGGTATCACGGGACACGAATCATTGACTGTCGTCGTCGCAGCTTTATTCTTAGACTATCTCAGCGAATCTCCAAATACAGCACGGAATCACGTTCAACAGAATGGCGAAGTAAAAGTGAAATCGATTAGCGCAAAATATTGATGCAACTTTGCTCCTTTTTAGCCCCTATAGTCCCTGCTTAGTGCTGGTGTAATAAACTGGAGAGTGACACTCAATGCAGGACGGTCGCGAGAGCCGATAGAACATTTGCCCCAGCCCTACATCGACTGTCGATACACTGGAAGTCGCTTTGGACTAGCAGAAGGCAGGGAACTGAGGCAACATTGGGGGTGGAGTATGGACTATCGCCCCAAACCAAGGCAGCCCTGGACATAGGACCCCCATGGTTCTGGTCAGAGGGAAGGAGCGGGTCCATGTACAAAATTACCAAGCCTACCAAACTTGCAGATCTTCGAATAAGAACAGACTGTTAAAGGGGGCGTAGACATACCACGATGGGGGTGTGGTCACATCCTAATGGGGCGTGGCCACAGCCGGTGTGCTAATGTTTCTGAAGCGCTAAGCCACCCATATCAATCATAATTTTAATTGCAGAAGGAATTACAATATTGTGGCACTGGAAATGAATGGGTGGGACAATGAGCCTATCAGACAGGCCCAGTCGGAATTAATTTGTCCGTTGTTGGGTTACAGAGACAGTTATTAATTGCAGACACTTGGGAGACAATTGGATCCCCGTTTCTGCACAACATAATACTTCACACATGAAAACGAGATTTATTTTTAGCGTTCCAGAATTCTGTTCTAAACCTTTTCACGCTGTAGCAACCTACGAAGGACTTTTCGCGCCTAAGTTATTTCCCGGTAGAAAGTAGAGAGCCGAAAGACCTATTACAGCTTTCTTTACCCTCAATATTTTCAATTGCGGAAAATTATTTATTATCACTTGAATCTACTGGCTACAATTTTGGGATTCAAGCGCAATCAATACAGACTCTTTTTTAAGAATTCCAAAATCCACTTGGCAAATCTGTGTTAAGTACAGTAAATCAGCCACACGAAAAAAAACAAAAACTCCTGCTCGCGTCAGGATATATGACGGAAGAAATCATTAACAGGGACTTTAAACTGAAGCCATTCGATAAGTAGCGTTAACTGTCAGTGGAAAGATTATTTACCAGTCTGCAGAGAAAAATCAATGCTGCAAGTTCAAATGTTTAAAACAGGACCCACCATGGCGGCAATAAATTGGGATCCAGAAACATCTGCACCGTGGGATCTAAGTGCAATGCATCAATTGCTATTATCATCATCATCACCATTTATTTATATAGCGCCACTAATTCCGCAGCGCTGTACAGAGAACTCACTCACATCAGTCCCTGCCCCATTGGACCTTACAGTCTAAATTCCCTAAGACACACACACACACAAGGGTCAATTTTGTTAACAGCCAATTAACCTACTAGTATGTTTTTGGAGTGTGGGAGGAAACCAGAGCACCCAGAGGAAACCCACGCAAACACGGGGAGAACATACAAACTCCTCACAGATAAGGCCATGGTCGGGACTTGAACTCATGACCCCAGGTGCTGTAAGGCAGAAGTGCTAACCACTGAGCCACCGTGCTGCCCAAAGCACCATCTTAATAAAAACATATGTTTTATTACAAAGCTCCCAAAAATAATTGAATGCACACAGGCATTTTGCAGTCATATTTTCCCCACCCAAGTACCGCTTGTAGTTCCTTTAATTGCTAAGCCGTATATATATCACTAATAAGAACAAATGAGGTCTTGGGAGATTACCTAGATAACCTTTGCCTACTGGCTGGAAACTTTAGTGAAACTCTAGGAGCAAACATTGCACGGGGGAATTGACGTTCAGATGATTTGAATGGGAACAATTAGAGAGCACTTACAAGACATTGTTGTCACCAACAGCTACAAGTCCAATAATTCTCCGTCAACCCGCTATGCGCGGCCTCCGCATTCTGCCCATTGTAACGGCAAAGTTATGACATTTAGAAAATAGCTGCTGAAACATGTTTAAAGGTCCGATCCCGAGTTGCTAGGCAGCTGTGAGAAATGTCTGCTCTAACGCACTGAAAAGAAAGGGACGGTTAATTAGCAATGAAAGATCACCAGGCCTCTGCAAACAGCCCTGTGTCTTAGTTCTACGTTGACAGAAAGTTTGTGTTTACAAATCAGGAGCGATGACCTTCAAATGTATGCGGCAGGAGAATGAGCCCTTGGCGGCTTGGCTCGGCTCGGCTGTAAAAGCCCAACCAAGTGGACCGCTGTGTCAGTAATTTGTCTTGTGAGATAGTCTCAACATTGGTCACCCAGCTCTTCGAGATGGGCCCGAGGGTTGATGAAGAGCTCGTCGCCCTGGCTGGGGGCGTCTGAGATGAAAGGATCGCTGTGTATGATCACAAACATGTTTTTCTTTCCACGCTGGATGAGCGAGATAATTTAGTAGTGTCTGTAGAGTAATACGTCTACTCTCCCTGTGAGGTTTTCAGGTTACTTCCCAGGGGGATGGGGGGGAACAGAATTTTTTCGGATGTCGTGAAGTCTTGGATTGTTGTATATTATCATGTCGTACGAATAATTCCCAGGGAAACGTTTCACACCATTCTGTTTCAATCTCTCTTCGTCTATTTCCACGCCAGCCAGTTGATTAGATGCTACGCTGTCTGTCCATGTGGACTGGGCCGTACGGGACACTATATCTTAGCAGATGCCCTCTCAGTCACTATGGGGGTATATTTACTAAACTGCGGGTTTGCAAAAGTGGAGATGTTGCCTATAGCAACCAATCAGATTCTCGTTATCATTTATTTAGTACATTC